>NW_006290028.1:323252-332814 GCF_000327345.1 Myotis davidii | reverse complement strand
CCTGTGCAACGCCAGCATCACCGAGCGGCTGTGCCGCTTCTCCGACCACCTGTGCAACATCGCCCTGCAGGAGAGCCACAGCGCCGTGCTGCCCGTCCATGTGCCCTGGGGGCTCTGCGAGCTCGCCCGCCTCATCGGTGCGTGGCCACCAACTCCAGACAGACCAGTCCCGGGCATGGCGTTTACCGAGATCGCCGGGAAGCCTCCTGGCTCCTGGTCCTTGCCCTTTAACAGGCACTACTGTCTGACTGCTTCCCAATCTGGGAACAGAACTGGGGGTGGAGGGGTGGAAGGGGCCAGCCAGCACGGATTTCGTCCCATGAGGTGGAGGGCGGGGGGCAGGCTCAGTGGCTGGGCTTCCTCCCAGAGGCCCTGACTACTGCCCTCCCCCTGCAGGCTTCACTCCTGGGGCCAAGGAGCTCTTCAAGCAGCAGAACCACCTGGCGCTCTATCGCCTCCCCAGCGCCGAGATGGTGAAGGAGAGCTCCCTGGGGAGGCTGTCCTGTGTCACCAAGCGGCGCCCCCCGCTCAGCCACATGATCAGCCTCTTCATCAAGGACACCACCACCAGTGAGCCTCCCGTGGTTGGCCCACATCAGGACAAACCTTCCAGCAGCTTGGGCCAAGGCTCTGCCCTCTTCGTCCCTTTTTGGGATGAGCAGATGAGCACCAGGCAGCTTCTTAAGACCTCAGATGTGGCAGGGATTGGTTTGGGGAACCAGGCTGGGATGGTGGCAGTCACAGAGGATGGGACTGTCTGAAGGATGGGCAGCTTAGTGCCTGCATGACAAGCCCAGCGGCGTTCTACACAGGCTCGCTACGGCCAGGCCTGGCTCATTCCCTCCACCCCACGATGGCAGTGCTACCTGTGAGGTCAGAGTGAGCAGCAGGGGTGGCTTGGGCACTGATGGTCTGGCCTTTTTATTCACTCCCGCAGGCACAGAACAGATGCTGTCTCATGGCACAGCAGACGTGGTCTTGGAGGCCTGCACAGACTTCTGGGATGGAGCTGACATCTACCCTCTTTCGGGTTCCGACAGGTGGGTGAGGGGCCAGAGCATTGGGCTCAGGCGGTCTGCCTTCCTGCTCACAGTCCTGGGGTGTCCCAGGACCACTCGCCTCACTTCCACCCTGCTCTCCTGGCAGAAAGAAAGTGCTGGATTTCTACCAGCGCGCCTGCCTGTCTGGCTACTGCTCCGCCTTCGCCTACAAGCCCATGAGCTGCAGCCTGTCCTCCCAGCTCAATGGCAAGTGCATCGAGCTGGTGCAGGCGCCAGGCCAGAACAGCATCTTCACCCTGTGCGAGCTGCCCAGCACCATCCCCATCAAGCTGAACACCCGCCACAACAGCTGGAGCTCCGATGGTACTGTGCGCGGCCGTCCTGTGGGGGCCAGAGTGGGAAGGGCTTCCCGAGGGCAGAGGGGACAGCGGGCACAGCCCTGGGCCTGGAACGCCCAGGGGGGCAGTCACTATCTGATGACGTGGGGGAGTCCCTTTGTCTTCTCCCGTATAAACTGGGTGCTTCCTCTGTCCTCCTCACGGGTTTCTTGTGACACTCCAGTGGGACGACATAGAAAACCGCTTTCTGTGAAAGTTACACAATAGAGGCGGTAGAGCATGAGCCTCTCTGAGTCAGACCAAGGCCAGGTCCCAGACCCTGCAGGGACAGAGGGACTCGGAGCTCCACTGACCCCCACCCTCCTCTCCACCAAACTCACGGGGTCTTATGATCTGGGAGACGATGAATTGAAGCCGTTGCCAAGGGTGGGGCCAGCCCCCTTGCCCAGACCAGGGCCGGGCTGTTGTCACTCAGTGGGATTGTCACCGGACTGATGAGTGCCTTTCATTGTCTTTTCTCCTGTCTGTTGGCTCCTCCATGTGCCCCGGCTGTGTGCGTGCGTGGCTGTGTGTGGTCCACTGGGGCCCGCGTGCTCTTTGATTTGGGTGTGGCATCTGTGTGTGTGGCCCTGGGCTGCCTCCTGGAATTTGCTGGTTCCGGGTGTCCTGACTGGGCCGTGTCCTGGCTGGTCTTGGTGCCTTGTGCCGACCTGAAGAAGGGATCGGGGAGGTTCTGGAGAAGGAAGACTGCATGCAGGCCCTGAGCGGCCAGATCTTCATGGGCATGGTGTCCTCCCAGTACCAGGCCCGGCTGGACGTCGTGCGCCTCATCGACGGGCTGGTCAATGCCTGCATTCGCTTCGTCTACTTCTCTTTGGAGGATGAGCTCAAAAGCAAGGTGGGGAGAGCCACCCCCTCTGCCGCCACCGATCCTTGTTCCCACGGGCCTCGGGGCCCCTCGTTCATGGCCATCTGCCTTCCGCAGGTGTTTGCAGAGAAGATGGGCCTGGAGACAGGCTGGAACTGCCACATCTCCCTCACACCCAATGGGGACATGCCTGGCTCCGAGATCCCTCCCTCCAGCCCCAGCCACGCTGGCTCCCTGCACGATGACCTGAATCAGGGTGAGGGCAAAGGTTTGTGGTGGGGACAAGGTGGGGGTGGGTGACTCCCCCCACCTTGGAGCTGTTCCAGAAAGAGCCCCATAGAGCCCTCCTGATACATACATTCCCTTGGAAAATGGCTCAGATCTCCCTGTGGTAACAGCAGCTGACAGGGGAGGGGGTGGGGACCTGCGGGCAGGAAGTTCTATGCCATTTGCAGGGCAAGGAAAGGCCTCCAGAAGGCTGGCCCCAAGGTGAGGGACGGCCTTTCATCCCCACAGTGTCCCGAGATGATGCAGAAGGGCTCCTGATGATGGAGGAGGGCCATTCCGATCTCATCAGCTTCCAGCCTACGGACAGTGACCTCCCCAGCTTCCTGGAGGACTGCAACCGGGTACGGCAGCAGGTCTGCGCCCCCGGCCCCTGGAAGTGGCACATGGCAGAGGAGGGAGGGTCACGGGCATCTCTGCTTTTTCTCCAGGCCAAGCTGCCCCGGGGCATCCACCAGGTGCGGCCCCACCTGCAGAACATCGACAACGTGCCCCTGCTAGTGCCCCTGTTCACTGACTGTACCCCCGAGAGTGAGTACTGTGGCCACAGTGACTCGGGCAGCCCGTTCCCTTCCACTGAGCGCTGACAAGCCTGGGACCCCGTGAGCTCTTGAGGAAATGTGGGCCTCCCCTGCAGGGAGCAAAGGCACCTGGGCTGGGAGGAGCTGGGGAGTCTAGTGGGCTGGAGCCATGGGCGTGCCCAATCCGGGGAGTCAGAAGTGTCAGGATTGGGTAGGATAGTCACAAAGGGGGAGCCCACTTCCTGTCTCCTCCTGTCCTGGGGGTCTCTGCCCAGCGCCCTGCAGGGGGCTCCGCCGGCCTGATTTGTGGTCGACTCTGCCCTCAGCCATGTGCGAGATGATCAAGATCATGCAGGAGTACGGGGAGGTGACCTGCTGCCTGGGCAGCTCTGCCAACCTGCGGAACAGCTGCCTCTTCCTCCAGAGCGATATCAGGTCAGGGCACCGCCTCTGCCTCCCGGAACCCCAGATTGGGTTTGCATGGGGCTGAGCGTATATTATGGCCGATCTTGCCCTGGTTGAGGGGACCAAGGGACCTGGGCATGGTGGGGAGAAGAGGGAGCAGGTGCTCGCCCCGTCCTGTGGGAGATGGGGTGTCTTGAAGTACAGCTGATGGGTGCGTTCCCCCTGTGCTGCTCAGCATTGCCCTGGACCCCCTGTACCCATCCCGCTGCTCCTGGGAGACCTTCGGCTATGCCACCAGCACCAACATGGCCCAGGCCTCGGATGGCCTTTCTCCCCTGCAGCTCTCGGGGCAGCTCAACAGCCTGCCTTGCTCCCTGGCCTTCCGCCAGGAAGAGACCATCAGCATCATCCGCCTCATCGAGCAGGTGGGGCTTGGGCTGGTGGTGGGAGCGGGGGTGCAGGGCCTGCTTGGGGTGGGGGGCTATCAGGACACAGGATCCATCTGGGTTGCCTCCGGGCAAAGCTCTCCCGGGCGGGCGGCTTGGTTTGCAGGAGCATTGGGGCATCTGGCTCCTGGCTGAGGTTTGTCAGCTATAGGGTCTGAGCGAGGCCACAATCTGTCCTTCCCGGCCCCTAGGCTCGGCATGCCACCTACGGCATTCGCAAATGCTTCCTCTTCCTGCTGCAGTGCCAGCTCTCTCTCGTGGTCATCCAGGTGAGCCAGGCCAGCACAGACATTGTCCCCTCCCCGCCTGCTTCTTTGCTCAAGGGCCTGAGTCTGAGGCCAGTTGAGAGCTGGGAGGATGCCGCACAGCCTAGGGGCCCCCAGAGCCCCTCTGACACCGCTGGGCTTTTGGAGATGACCCCTGAGCAGAATAGTGTCCCCTCCAGCCCCAGCTCCACTAGGCCAGGACATGAGCGTCTGTCTGGGCCCAGGGCGAGGCAGCCTCGGGGCTCCCAGCGTCCTGTTTGTCAGAATCTAACCGTGCTTCCGGGGCTCTCCTGGCCCAGTTCCTCTCTTGCCTAGTCCAGCTGCCACCACTGCTCAGTACCACCGACATCCTGTGGCTGTCCTGCTTTTGCTATCCCCTGCTCAGGTGAGAAGCCGGCCGGCCCTCTGTGCCCAGGCAGGCGGGGTGGGAGGTCACCGAGCACCCCAGGAGCCCGGGTTCAGGGAGCCCTGCTCAGTGCTCACCTCCTCTCGCAGAGGGAGCATGGGTGTGTGTGTGTGTGTGTGTGTGTGTGTGTGTGTGGTGGTGGGTGCCCCTTTGTCTTATCCCTCCTGCCCACCAACCCTGACCCAAGACTCCGAAAAGGCTTTTCACATGGGAATTGGGAGACAGAGGGTCATGGCGCCGCCCTTCACCCAGTCTCTGCTTTTCAGCATCTCTCTGCTGGGGAAGCCCCCCCATAGCTCCGTCATGTCTGTGGCAACAGGGAAAAACCTTCTCTCCATTCCTAAGAAGGTAAGCGAAGTGGACCTGTGAGCCTGGGCCTTTCCCAGGGAACGAGCATAGAAGAGGCTGATCCTTGAGGCAGGGAGTGATCAGATGGGCTTCCATCACAGTGCCCCCCACCAAAGGGAGGTGGGGGGACAGAGCTGGGAAAGATCCTCGCCAGGGTGGGCAGTCCATGCTCTGTTCCCCCATCCGGGCTGCCCACTCACTAAAGAGCCTGTTGAATCCGAGTGCCAAGTGCCAGAGGGGCCGTGGCCTCTGGAGTGACAGGCCTCCTGCTTCCCACAGACCCAGCACTACTTCCTGCTCTGCTTCTTGCTCAAGTTCAGTCTCACCATCGGCTCGTGCCTCATCTGCTTTGGCTTCACATTGCAGAGCTTCTGTGACAGCTCCCGGGCCCGCAACCTCACCAACTGCTCCTCCATCATGCTGCCCAGGTGAGTCCCGCCCCCGGCCCACCTCGCCCCCAGGCCACCCCCGCAGGGCCCGGAGAGGGCTGAGTGCACACCTTGCTTTGGCAGCCATGCAGACACGGCTCCAGCCTGGTTTGATGACTTTGCCAATGGGCTGCTACTGGCTCAGAAGCTCACTGCCGCCCTGATCGTCCTGCACACTGGTAAGGGCTCCTGGAAGGGGGCCAGTGGTGGCCGGTGGGGTGCCCTGGGGACCAGGCCTTGGGCCATGGCAAGTCTGACGCCCCCTCTGATCCCATGTTCTCCAGTCTTCATTTCTGTCACCCACGTGCATCGCACCAAGCCCCTGTGGAGAAAGAGCCCCTTGACCAACCTCTGGTGGTCCATGACGGTGCCCGTGGTGTGAGTGTGGCTCAGCGGGAGGAGGGGGCGGGGGCTGGGGCAAGGCTATGACTTGAGGGTGGGGTTTGGGCGGAGATTGAAGGGTGTCCTTCTTGAGCTACTGCTGTACTGAGAAAAGCAGGGAAGGGAGCGAGAAGTCCCAGGTTGACCCGGCGCTGCCATCCCCTCCTGCAGGCTGCTGGGGCAGGTGGTCCAGACGGCAGTTGACCTGCAGCTGTGGACGCACAGGGACAGCCGCGTCCACTTTGGCCTGGAAGACGTGCCTCTGCTGACGTGGCTCCTGGGCTGCCTGTCCCTGGTCCTCGTGGTGGTCAGCAACGAGATTGTGAAGCTGCACGAGATCCGGTGAGCCACCAGCAGGGCACTCCCTCTGGGCTGGGCCTGCTCCCTAAGCCTGGCATCCCCTGGGCATCATTCCCTCACCTCCTGGCTAACCATCCCTGCCTCCTCCTGTGGCCTGCCCTGACCCCTGATTTAATCTCCGCCCCCCCCCCCCGCCCCCCAGGGTCCGGGTCCGCTACCAGAAGCGACAGAAGCTGCAGTTTGAAACCAAGCTGGGCATGAACTCTCCCTTCTGAGCCATCGGTCTTGGTGGTCACAGTACCAGACCCATTTCTGAGTCTGGGGAGTTGGTATCATGAATGTTTCAGGGTTTGCTCTTGTGCCCCATGGCCCTGGAGGCCCAGATCCCCATGCCAGACCCAGCTATCGTCTTGACCCTAGGGCTACTGTGGAGTGAGGAGCCAAGGCCGTGTGAGGACAGCCCTGGCTCTTCCCTGGGCCTCACCAGGGGCCTTCTCGAATGTCTGACCTCATGTGCTTTGCACAGGGGCTCCCAGCCCACTCCTGGGGGCTGTCCCTCTTCAGGGTGCACTAAGCCAGTGCCCTGTGCTCTGGGGCCCCTGGGCGGGGCTGTGAACGTGGGGCCAGGGCCTCAACCTTTTTTGAAGGAACATTGGCAGCAGCTGTGGGGGGGTCCAGTCAACCCTCAAGGTCGCCATGGAAGGCCAGGGTGACCCTCCATCCTGTCTTCCTGGGGCAGGGACCCGGATGTGGCCAAGCACTTCCCCTCCTCCCTCTGTAGGGGAGCCTCACAGGACCTGAAGGTGAAGGACCCCGCACCCTGGAACCTCTCCCTGTGCCTGCCTCGAGCTGGCCACCAGTCAGTCTCGGGGACCCGCCCAGGGCTCCTCCAGCCCCTGATGGTTCTGTGAGAATGTTTTTACTGGTGTATATTTTTTACTGGAAATGAGCCTTTTAGGAATGAATGTAGACTGGTTTGTATTAAAACTTATAAATTGCGTAAGAAAAACCTGTGGTTGGTCCATGAGGCAGCCACTAAGGGGAGGAGAGGAGGGCTTGAGCCTTCCTCCTTCCGCCACGACCGAGCCCAGGGTTCCGGCTGAGGTGCACAGCACAGATCCAAGCACACAGGCGACCACGTGGAATGACACTTTCATTGGCGTTAGTTGGGGGAAGAGGTTAATTTACAGAGCCAGGGCCCGGCCAACCAGGTCAGGCTTCCAGCCCCGAGCTGGGCAGTGGGCACTCTTGCTGTGGCTGGAAGCCCCTCCCCACTGCGTCTTCTCAGGCAGTTATAGAATAAATTCTGTTTAAAATATATGCATTTCTCTCTGCTTAAAAAATAACATTTACAGTTGAAAAAGTTTGGACTTTGGGGGTCTATTAATCCCGCTGCCTCCACCCTGCCAGCTTTGCCTTGCAGACAGGGGAGGAACTGGTGTCTGGCCTGGGCACTGCCACCTCCAGCACGCAGGCCCTGGTGTTTATTTACATGTCCTATGTACACCTGTGGGACCCGGCCAGACACACCGCTCCTCCAGCCTCTGCACCGGACACCACAGCGGGTGGCAAGAGGCCCTTGGCACAGGAACGGAGACACTTGCGGGGGGAGGGGCACAGAAGCTGCCACCACCTTTCTCCCTGGGTGGGAGCTCTTACCAGGGCCCCTGACCAAAGGGTAGGACTCTTTGCTCAGGTTAGACACTGGGAGGGGTTTTGCTGAGCTATCAGGTTCTGACAAGCTCCCTTGGCCCCCCAGGGGGCGGCCCCCCTGGAACTGCAGTGCCAACAGCCACTGGCTCGGAGCAGCAGGAGGGACCCTGCTAGGGCGGCAGGAACGTCTGTGTTGGGGCAAAGGCAATGGACGCTGCAGGTAGGTCTAGCTCAGTCCAGCATGGCGTCCAGCTGGTCAGCCAGGGCGTCAAACATGGTGCTGATGTCATCCAGGATGTGCTTGGTGGAGGTGCTGGGGGGGCTGTAGGGGGGGAGCACCGGGTCAGATCGGCCAATAGAACACCCCGCCAGCCCTGGGCAAGGGCCCTGCCTCTGAGCCTGGTTGGTGCCAAGTGCTTTCCAAGAAGGAGTAGCTGTCCCTTCCTTACACGAGGGCACTGGGGCTCAAATGACTTGTCCAAGCTCATGTGCCTCTAAGTGGCAGCGGCCAACTTCCCTGCAGGTCAGACCTGGGTGACCAAGACCTGGGCTCCTCCCCTTCCAACAGGGGATCCCCAGACTGAGGATCTGCCTGTGAGGTCCCTGCCCCCCAACCCCAGGACCCCTGGAAAGAGGATATGGGAGGAATTTTCCCTATGCCGCCACCTTCTCCCCCTCCCTGCCCAGCAGCCCTCACCCCTCTCGCTCCTCAGCGCCAATGCTCTTCTCCGCGGCCCGCAGTGCGGCTGCCAGGGACGAGCTGGTCCGTTCCAGTCTCTGCTGGGCCTGGCCCGAGCCCACAGCCCCTGTGCTCTCTGGACGGGGAGGCGGTACAGGGCGGGGGCCAAGTCGGGGAGCCAGCTTAGGGCCAGAAAATGCCAGCTGGGTGCAGGCCACAGACACAGGCTTGGGAGCTGTTCCTGCAGAGACAGGTTGGCTTGTGACTCAACTGGGCTGGACACAACCCCTGCCAACAGTGCCCGGTCCCCGCCTCATACCTGCTCCAGGCACCTTGATGAGGGCAGCGGGCGGAGCTGGGGGCTCTGGTTCCCCACGCTGCCGACTGCCTGCCGAGTTCTCCAGAGCTGGCCCAGGGCAGGGGGGCTTGGAGGGCTGGGTGGGAGGGCTGGGAGGGAGAGGGGCTGCAGCACCTTGAGTTGGAAGGCTGCTAGGGTCTGGCTGAGGAGGGCAGGGAGAAGCCACAGGGGACTCGCTGGGGGTCTGGGAGGGCATGGGGGCAGAGGGGCTGGGCATGGCGGTGGCCACTCCGAAGGCCAGAAGTGCCGTCTGCAGCGGCTCTCTCTCCCGGCATTTGGGCCTCCGCTTAACAGTGTCTGACTCTGTGAGGTTGAAGTCGAGGCCGGTGGGCACTGGCGTCTCCCGGGACGGGGGCCCGGCCGGCTTGGGCCGCTGTTTGATAGTCAGGTTCCCCTCCTCCGCAAACGGGAGCCCCTCCCCCGAGCTGCCCCGGGATGGGGGGGTCCCCTCGGGCCCCGGATCCTCCTCTTCCTCCGTGTCTGATGCGGGGCCCGCTGGGGCAGGTGGGCCCGGGGGCTCTGATGGGCCAGCTGGTTCACTCAGTGTTCGCCTTCGGGGCCCCGGGGCCCCCTCTTTGGGCCCTAGGCTTCCATCTAGTGGAGGTGGCTCCGGGGTGGGGCCAGGGACAGAGCTGAGGCGCTTTGGAGGAGGTGGGGGGGGGCCTTTGCGTCGGGCCCGAAGGGCAAAGGACTGGCTACGGGGAGCTCCTCGAACTGGGGTCTGGCTAGGGCTGGGCCGGGCTAGGGTGCTGCGTCCTGGTCGCCGGGTGAGAGTGGCATAACTGCCCAAAGCACTGCCCACCGGCCCTTCGGCCTCCCCCTCGGCTTCCCCCTCGGCCGGGCCTGGGCGGCTCAGGCTGTGGGACCGGCGCTTGGGCC
>NW_006290028.1:322880-323217 GCF_000327345.1 Myotis davidii | reverse complement strand
CAGGGGGGCCAGCCAAGTACGAGAAGGCTCGGGGTGCCCCCGGAGGTGGCCCTGGGGCTGGGCTGGAGGGGGAGGCCTGGGGGTACATAAAAACATAACCAGGAGGCCCTTGGCCAGGAAGTGGGGAACAGAGCTTAGGGGGCCGCTCTGTGCCCTCCGGAAGGTTCCTTTCCTGTGGGGTGCTAGGGTCTCCACTGCTGGGCTGAGGGGCAGGCTGCTCCTGCGAGTGGCCTGACCCCCGTGAGCGAGCTCCAATGCTCTCCTGGCTCGGGGAGCGGGCAGGGGGCAGGGGGAGTGGCTCAGGGCCGCCCCCGGCCATGGCTGCCTGTAGCTCTGG
>NW_006290028.1:317388-322818 GCF_000327345.1 Myotis davidii | reverse complement strand
CCAGCCGGCGGCCGCCCTCGCCTGCGGCCTCCCCATGCAGCAGGCCCCGCCGGAGCTCGGCCAGACGCTTCACTCCCAGCATGAGCTTCTTCTGATGACCTGAGGGTGATACGGTGGCAGGGTTAGCGGGCCGCACAGGGTCACCCCAGCTCCTCTCCAAACCGTTCTCCCTTCTGGGCTGGACCCTGACAACATTTGGAAGACCCTGGGCGGCAGGTGGGCGCCTGGCCAGAGGCCCCAGTGCAGCGGGCTCACCAAGCTTGTTGACGCCGATTTCCTGCAGCTCCTCCCAGGTGAGGTCGGCCACCAGCCCCATGGAGTCGTAGCCGCTGCTCAGCAGCTTCTTGTGGTACTGCGGCAGCCCCAGCGCGCACAGCCACTCCAGCAGGTCCGCCTGCAAGAGCACCGGCGCTGTCGGAGCGGGCTCCCCCCCAGCCTCGGCCCAGGACAGGAGGCGCCGCAGCCACGGCTGAGGGTGGGAGCGCGTGCGGCCGCCCACTCACCGGGATGTAGTTGGGCAGCCACTCGGTGATGCTGAGCTGGGCGATCTCGGAGGCGATCTTCTTTCTGTGCCCAGGCTTGGTCACCCCGATGGCCGTCAGGTCCTGCCCCAGAGTGGTGCCATTAGCCCCTGCTCTGCCTCCTGGGCCCTCCCCCGCCCGCCCACGGGGCACCCACCTCGGGCGTCATGCGGCTGATGGTTGGCACGTCGTAGCCGGCCTGCAGGAAGTGGGCGGTATAGCCCTCCAGCTGGAACTCACTGAGCCAGTTGTAAATGGCCTGGGCATCCTGAGGTCGGGATAGGGCTGACATTAATGAGCCGAGTGTGCTGAGCAGGGGCCAGGGCCCAGCCAGCCGCCCAGCCGCCCCTAGGGGCCTGGCCTGAGTGGCCTGAGAAGGGACTTAAGTCCATACTGAGGCCCATACAGCCCCCTGCCCAGTGGAGGCCTCACCTTCCCCTCCAGCAGCTGCTCCGGCCTCACGTCCTGGGTGAAGAGCTGCTCCCCAGAGTGACAGTTGGCCAGAGGGCGGTGGCTCAGGCTGCCTTTAAGGAAGGACAGAAATGGAATCAGGGGTGGCAGGATGAAGGGGTGCCAAGCCCTCAGCCGCCTCACCTGCACCTCTCCCAGCCCATCCAGGTCCCATTTACCTTTCCTACCTGCCAGGGATGGGGGGTGCAGTCCCGGCAGCCCCTGGTCCTCTCCGGCAGAGGGAAGCGGCTGCACACAGGGAAGGAGCGACTCAGTGTTCGGGGAAGTGGCAGCAGGAGGGGGAGCCCTGCCCCGTCAACGCCCCCTCCCTCGTACCTGGGCGTTCTCAATCAGGAGCCCAGTGCCGTGGCCGTTGGTGCCCTCAGAACTCTGCCCGCTGCCAGCACTGCGGATACTGCCCACACTGCCCTCACTACCCACGCTATTCCTGTCACCTGCTGGAAAGGCACAAGCAAAGGGGTTAGAGTCCCAGTTGGCCCTGCCAACAGCTGACTGGCAGACGCCCACCCTGGTGCCAGGCTGCCCTCCGGGAGGATGTACCTGGGCTGTCTGGGCTGAGGCCCACCCGAGGGAGCTGGCCATAGGTGAGAGGGTGCAGGGAGTCGTCAGCCGGGGGCTGTGGTGTCCGAGAAAAGTTCGGGCGCAGGGGTGTGGGTGCAGAGGGGAGGCGGGGCGCAAGGATGCCCACCCGCTTGCTGACCACCTCGACGATACCCGGGGGGAAATAGCCCACACGGTCGGTGCCCCTCTGGCTCTCGTGGATGTGGCCCTTCCAGCGGCCATCAGGATGCTGCTCTAGCACCTGTGGCAGATGGGGGAGGGGGAGGCAATGGTTACTTCCCGCATCCAGCCAGGGCAGGCGGCCAGCCCTGTAGCTGCGGTCCCCCACCCCCAAGAAGCTGGTCTCTAATGCCACAGTTCTGTGCCTGCTGTCAGCATCCAGCCCAGTCCCCCGTGTGCTTCTAGAACATACAAATAAAAGTCCTGGCATCAGCCCGGTTAAAATCCCAGCTCCGCTGCTTGCTAGCCATGTGGCCTTGGGAAGTCACATTAACTTTGCTAAGCCTCAATTTTGTCTCTACAAAGGGAAAGGAGATAGCGCCTACCTCACCTGGACTGGAAAATCAACGACATAATCATATAAACGCCTTAGCACAGTAGGTCCCCATCAAGTTAAGTGACCGTGACCACTTATATTCGCAAAGGAATGCCTGCACCAGGCCCTCACCGTAATGACATCCCCTGCCCGGACATTGAGGGCAGTGGGATCATGGAGGTTCCAGAAGTCCTTGAGCGCTCGAACCTTCAGGATCCCCGAGGCCTCTAAGAGGAGGGGGAGGACAGTGTCACCTCGGTCCCCAGGACGTCTTCCTACCCCTGCTGTCCTCTCCAGGCCCCTCCCAGGTCCCTGCCTCATCATCCCCACAGCACTCTCCCTGACTAGACCCAGCCTGGGAGTGTGACTCCACCCCTGCTTCCCAGTACCCCCTGGAGGCCCCCTGGGCGGGGTCTCCCCCACACTCACCCCGCAGCAGCTGCTTGATCTCCCGGCTGGCCTGGGAGGTGGTGAACTGATTCACGATGTCCAGTGCCGTCTGGTTGTACGTGTTGCGAATGTTCACGTCCACCCCGCCCTGGGGACACAGTGCGGAGTGAGCGTGCACTAAGCACCTCGCTGGTCATTTCCCACAATCCTCACGACTACCAGGAGGCAGGTACTGTTTCCTTATTTTACAGATGAGGACGAGGAAGCTCAGAGGTAGGGTCAAGGACGAGCTCAAGGTCACTTGGTAAGGGGCAGAAGTGGGGCTTGAGCCAGCAGGTCCATCTGCTCTCCAGCCACTTGGCCCCCATGTTGGTGAGGGACACCGCTCACAGCCTCCACAGCCGGCCTCAGACCCGGCCTCTGGTGGGCTCTGTGGGCACCTGCGGGATGACCAGGTGCCCACACCCACCTCCAGGAGCAGCCGCACCACCTCGGTCTTGCCGTACAGCGCGGCCTCGTGCAGCGCCGTGCCCGTTTTGGTCTGGCGGTTGATCTCAATCCCCGCTCTCAGCAGCTGCCTGTGGAGGCAGGGGAGTCACAGGGTGGTGGGGGCAGGAGAGGAAGCCAATTGCTGGGGCAAAGGTGAAGAGGGCAGCAGGGCAGGGCACCAAGGGGACACTGCTGGCCCCCCAGGAAGGGGATGAGGAAATGAAGGTGGGAGGAGCGATGGGTACCTGATGACCTCCCTGTGGCCGTTCTTGGCAGCCAAGTGCAAGGGTGTGGTGTAGTTGGGATCACACGGGTCCTTGGCCTCGCCCTCCAGCAGGGCCACACATAAGTGGCTGTTCAGTAGCAGCTGGGCCACCTGCAGAAATCAGCACCCAGGTAGAGCCTCCTCTTGAGACCTCCCCAGACGCCCAGAACCAGCCCCCCAAGGGCCGCGGCCTCACCTTGAGCCGCCCGAACTCGCAGGCCAGGTCCAGGGGCGTCTTCTTGGCCTTGTTGACCAGGCAGGGGTTGGACTGGTGCTGGAGGAGCATTTCTGACTGGGGGGGAAGGGGAGCCGAGTGAGGGGTCTGGCCTGGCCAGCCCCTCAGTGCCAGCCCCGGCCCCTGCCCCAGCGCCCGTGGGCGGGCGGGCGGGCTCATTTTTTCAGCAGCAGCCGCACGGGCTCCAGCCGGCCCTGCCAGGCGGCATAGTGCAGCGGGCGCATGCCTGCAGGAGGGAAGGGGCTTCTGAGGGGGGGCCTGGTCGGTGTGGGGTCCGGGGAGGGAACCGAGCAGGGTCTGGAGCCACCCCAGCTGGAAGGGAGACAGACTGACACGAGCGATGCTGGCTGCACCGGGGCTGGGTAAGCAAGCGGTCCGGCCGTACCTTGCCCACCATGGGTGACCTCCTGGCAGTGACCTAATCTCAACCCCCTCCCCTGGACACTGGGACGTCAGTACCACCCGCTACCCCACATGTGATGGAGACTGAAGAGGTGAAGCATTGGCAAGCCCAGAGAAACGATGCCAACAGCTATTAGCATTGCTGCGCTGTAGCGGAAGCAAGCTCCGGCCGCAGGGTCGGGTAGCGGGCTCCCTGGGGGTCTCACCATTGCTGTCCTTGATGTCCACAGTGGCCTGAGCCTCCAGCAGCAAGGCAATGAGCTCCAGGCTGCCCCCCAAGGCGGCGTGGTGCAGGGCAGAGAACCTGGCGCGGTGGGACACATGGTGGGGGTGTCAACGGGCAGCCCCTACCCCCCCAAGTCCTTGTCTTCCACACCAGGCCCATCCTGGGGGCCAGCAGGGCTGGGTTACTTGCCCACTGTGGGACCCCCCCGGGCCGTGGGAGCGCAGAGCAGCCGGGCAGCGGCATGAAAGGGCTCAGTGTCTGGGCTGAGAGGACTGTTTGTCTGGCCTGCCCCCCCAGCCGGCCCAGGGGAGGGGGCCGTGGGAGCAGGAGCCTGAGGGCTCCTATCCTCTGGGGAGAAAAGGGGGCCCGGCAGGAATCTGACCCAAGGAGGCCCCTCAGAGAGGCACCAGGGCCCCTCCCCTCTCTCAGGGGCAGGACCCCTCCCTCCCATCCTATACAGGCAGGCCCAGAGCTTTCAGCAAACACACTTCAAGGGCCAAGTTTGAGAGGGGAAGGGGCTCTAGGCCCCAGGTCCTTCCCATCCGTCCCTCCCCCACGGCACAGCTCCCGGGAGGTGCGGCTCACTCACCCATCAGCGTCCTGGTAGTTGACGTTGAGTCTCTTTGTGGAGCCGAGGAGCTCTGGGGGTCAGAGCAGGAGGCATCAGGACACCCTCAAATGGTCGCCCTTAGCCACACCCCAGCCCAGCGCTCCCTCTCACCACCTCCCAAGTCCAGCTGACCTCTCGGTGTGCAGGAAAGCGCCTGCCCCATGGCCCCTCAGCGTCCTGCACCTACGGCTCCCCGCCAGGGCCCATCGGCTCCCCAGCAGGGCCCATCGGCCCATCAGCTCCAGGGCACGGAGTACAGGGAGGGAGCTGCTGCGGGGCGGCCTGGCTTTCCTGGGCCCCCAGCCCAGCTCGTTTATAGCGCCAAGGGGGCGGGGCGGGGGTTGGAAGCTGTCTGAACCCCATAGATCAGGGATTTGTATAAAGGGTTCATTATGTAGGCAATAATTATTGAAATTATATACAAGGGCCAAGGAACGAGTCTATTGTCCCGCTGGGATGAGGGGGCTGGGAAGGAAGAGAGAGGGGCTAGAGGCTGGAGAGTGGAAGGGCAGATGCCAGGGCCACAGTGCCCAGCCCTACCACATCCCTGAGTGGAGCTCGTAGAGCAGGTGGTGCCAGACAGGCCTACACTAAGCGCTGACCCTGCCGTGTACTTAGCTGTCTGATCTCGGACAAGTCACAGAGCCTCTCAGGCTGTGTTCTCATCTACAGAATGGGCTGATCACAAAACCTGCCCACCAGGTAGAGGGCCCTTGTCAGCATGG
>NW_006290028.1:315410-317120 GCF_000327345.1 Myotis davidii | reverse complement strand
CCTGCCTTCTGCTGGAACACAGCCCTGCGGGGCAGGAGGAGGCTGGCTCACCCCGGGCAGGCGGGGTGCCAAGCATGCTGGTCCAGGCCTGCCCCCAGGCCCTGGAGGGCCCCTGAATACCCCAGCAAGACAGGGCCCCCTTCCAACTGGGAGGGACCAACCCCGAAATGATGAGCGTGGGACGGGGAGGGAGGGGACAGCTACATTTAGGGCTGCGCTGAGCTATGCTGCTGCCGCAAAGGCAAATAACTGAACCGAGGAGGGACTCGGAGGTGAGGAGGAGGGGCCGGTGGGAACAAGCACAGGCCTCCCAGTCTTCCTCGGACCCTTGGGAGTCCTTGTCACACAGAACTATCCAGGGCCTTGCAGAGAACAGGGCTCCGGAGGCAGGAAGTGCCTGGCTCAGCTTCTTACTGGCGCAGGTATCTCTCTGGGCCTCAGTGAAGATGACACAGAAAGTCCCTCCACCTGCTGCGGCTGGACAGCCGGGGACAGGCAGCGTGGCCACGAGGTGCAGCCTCTCCCGGGAGTGACAAGACAATGTGACAGGAGAGACAGGAACAGGGGCGGGCCGGGCCAGGCTGGGTGGCTCTGTTCTCTCCAGAACAATGGCCGGAAAGGCGGTGGGGGAGAGGCTTGCAGCGACTGGACTGGGGACCTCGGTGGGAGGGCGGAGGGTCCTGGGTCGGGCACGGCTCCAGGCACTTCCCCTTCAGCACAACCTTCTTTCCCGGCCTGGCTGAGGGGTGGCAGGGTCACTCCTGATTTAGGCCGGGGCAGAGGATGTGAGCTCAGCGGGCCACCCCCAGCCCACTCCATTTCCTCTGGCCAGAGGGGACAGCGCAGGGGAGGGAGTGGGGGAAGGAGGGAGTGAGCGCGTCCAGAACAGTCCTAGGTAATTCTGACGAGCAGCCAAGTGTGGGAGCACAGGCAGAGGGCACGGCGGCCTCTGATCTGCCCGCACAATGGCTGTGTGACCTTGGGCTCTCTGGGTGTCAGTTGCCTTATCTGTAAGTGGATGTAGAGGCAGGGAGTTAAGGGGATCACAATAGTTCATGAACTGTAGGGTCTGCAAAATGTCACCTTGTGATTGCCTTTATTTTTTTTTTACCAGCTTTCCTATTTTCTCAGAGGCCTGGGAAGGGAGGCACAGTCCCGGGACCCTGTCACCCTGCCTGCGCCCACTCTGTGCTCAAGTCCCTTCGGGGGCTCGGGGAAGGGACTGCTTCCCCCACAGACATTGCTCCTGGGGCACAGGGAACCTTCCTGGAGCCCAGCTGTGAGGCTCCCACCCGCAGCCAGACCCCACCCACCTGTCCTCCTTTGGACCTCACTTTGAGGCCCCAGGCCAGAGGCCAATAAACAGCTCAAACAAGGCCCTACTGGGCAGGTTGCCAAAAACAACACAGAGGTGAGGGGAGAAGGGTGCGCGGCTCCCACTCTTAGTGCTCCAGGGACCTCTTTAGCACCTTCCCCCCACTGTGCTCACCCTGCACCCACTTCCTCAGGGCACAGAGACACCCCCACAGCTTCATCTCCCTATACCTTGGGTCTCCTGCCCTGGCCCTCCTTCTGGCACCCACGCTAGTGGGTGTGGGTGGGGATAACTAGATGTTTTCATTAGCCAAAGTGGATCTTGGGGCTAGAGGCCCAGCACTCTGGGGGGACCCCCTCTCCTCCAGCCCCAGTGTGATGGCAGCAGCCCCCTCC
>NW_006290028.1:300151-304676 GCF_000327345.1 Myotis davidii | reverse complement strand
AGACAGGCCTACACTAAGCGCTGACCCTGCCGTGTACTTAGCTGTCTGATCTCGGACAAGTCACAGAGCCTCTCAGGCTGTGTCCTCATCTACAGAATGGGCTGATCACAAAAACTGCCCACCAGGTAGAGGGCCCTTGTCAGCATGGGAGCGAGCCCCACTCAGCGTTCCCTGCACATTAGCCATTATCAGCAAGAGGCTGTCCTTCAGCAAAAGCTGGGGCAGTCCCCGTCCTGGCCCCAGGCAGGAGACTCTGCTAGGTGGTGGCAAGAGGAGCTAGAGGGACAGGCAGGATGCTGCTTCATCCCCCTCAGGGGCTGGGACAGGATTCATGCAGGTGCCCTGCGGGGCAGGAGGAGGCTGGCTCACCCCGGGCAGGCGGGGTGCCAAGCATGCTGGTCCAGGCCTGCCCCCAGGCCCTGGAGGGCCCCTGAATACCCCAGCAAGACAGGGCCCCCTTCCAACAGGGAGGGACCAACCCCGAAATGATGAGCGTGGGACGGGGAGGGAGGGGACAGCTACATTTAGGGCTGCACTGAGCTATGCTGCTGCCGCAAAGGCAAATAACTGAACCGAGGAGGGACTCGGAGGTGAGGAGGAGGGGCCGGTGGGAACAAGCACAGGCCTCCCAGTCTTCCTCGGACCCTTGGGAGTCCTTGTCACACAGAACTATCCAGGGCCTTGCAGAGAACAGGGCTCCGGAGGCAGGAAGTGCCTGGCTCAGCTTCTTACTGGCGCAGGTATCTCTCTGGGCCTCAGTGAAGATGACACAGAAAGTCCCTCCACCTGCTGCGGCTGGACAGCCGGGGACAGGCAGCGTGGCCACGAGGTGCAGCCTCTCCCGGGAGTGACAAGACAATGTGACAGGAGAGACAGGAACAGGGGCGGGCCGGGCCAGGCTGGGTGGCTCTGTTCTCTCCAGAACAATGGCCGGAAAGGCGGTGGGGGAGAGGCTCGCAGCGACTGGACTGGGGACCTCGGTGGGAGGGCGGAGGGTCCTGGGTCGGGCACGGCTCCAGGCACTTCCCCTTCAGCACAACCTTCTTTCCCGGCCTGGCTGAGGGGTGGCAGGGTCACTCCTGATTTAGGCCGGGGCAGAGGATGTGAGCTCAGCGGGCCACCCCCAGCCCACTCCATTTCCTCTGGCCAGAGGGGACAGCGCAGGGGAGGGAGTGGGGGAAGGAGGGAGTGAGCGCGTCCAGAACAGTCCTAGGTAATTCTGACGAGCAGCCAAGTGTGGGAGCACAGGCAGAGGGCACGGCGGCCTCTGATCTGCCCGCACAATGGCTGTGTGACCTTGGGCTCTCTGGGTGTCAGTTGCCTTATCTGTAAGTGGATGTAGAGGCAGGGAGTTAAGGGGATCACAATAGTTCATGAACTGTAGGGTCTGCAAAATGTCACCTTGTGATTGCCTTTATTTTTTTTTTACCAGCTTTCCTATTTTCTCAGAGGCCTGGGAAGGGAGGCACAGTCCCGGGACCCTGTCACCCTGCCTGCGCCCACTCTGTGCTCAAGTCCCTTCGGGGGCTCGGGGAAGGGACTGCTTCCCCCAGACATTGCTCCTGGGGCACAGGGAACCTTCCTGGAGCCCAGCTGTGAGGCTCCCACCCGCAGCCAGACCCCACCCACCTGTCCTCCTTTGGACCTCACTTTGAGGCCCCAGGCCATGAGGCCAATAACAGCTCAAACAAGGCCCTACTGGGCAGGTTGCCAAAAACAACACAGAGGTGAGGGGAGAAGGGTGCGCGGCTCCCACTCTTAGTGCTCCAGGGACCTCTTTAGCACCTTCCCCCCACTGTGCTCACCCTGCACCCACTTCCTCAGGGCACAGAGACACCCCCACAGCTTCATCTCCCTATACCTTGGGTCTCCTGCCCTGGCCCTCCTTCTGGCACCCACGCTAGTGGGTGTGGGTGGGGATAACTAGATGTTTTCATTAGCCAAAGTGGATCTTGGGGCTAGAGGCCCAGCACTCTGGGGGGACCCCCTCTCCTCCAGCCCCAGTGTGATGGCAGCAGCCACCTCCTGCCCCTGCTGGTACAGGGACTCCAGGGGACAAGTCTAGCGTCCTCCTGGGAAGGCCCGGAGAGCTCGCCCTGAATCTAACCTCCTTGGGGTCTCACAGCAGAGGTTCCCAGGAGATGAGGCGCAGCCGTGCACGAAGCCCCCACAACCCTGTCAAGACTAGGGGCCCCAGGCTATGGAGAAACCTCCAGCAGATGAGCTAGGCCACATGCCACCAGGGGACACGGGCAGATAAGTCAGGGGCTTTGGCAAGTGGTTAGGTAGTGTTGGACTTTGTTTTAGGCAGTAGAACTCCCTTTGTAAAGCTATTTTATGGATATGCCCATTAAACTAAGACATAAATGCAGAGATGATCTGTTTGAAGCGGTGTGGGTGGGGGTGGAGCTCTATCTGTTCAGTCTTTCCCAACCCATTATCGGAAACCCCGTGGCTCCAGAGAACAATCTGGAAAGCCACCTGCTGGAAGAAAACCCCAGGAGGGCAGGAATTCCGGTTTGTTTCATTCACGGCCGGACCCAGCGCTGGAGAACACAGCCTGGCTGGCACACAATAGGCGCTCAAAAACCAGCTGAATGGGCCCTGGCTGGTGTGGCTCAGAGGTTCGGTTCCTGGTCAAGGGCACGTTCCCCAGCAGGGGCGAGTGGGGAGGCAACCAATCGATGTGTCTCACGTAGATGTTTCTCTCTCCCCCTCCTCCCTCCCTTCCACTCTCTCTAGAAAGCAAAGGAAAAAATACCCTCGGGTGAGGAATTAAAAAAACAATATTAATTTGAATGAATACACTTCAACCTTTTACTTTACAGGTGAAGGAACTGAGCACCAGAGAGGTTATTTGCCTGAGACACACAGCAAGGGGGACCCAGCTTCCTCTCTCGCTCTCACACACAGAGGCACTCCCTGTATAGAACAAGACAGATCTCCCCCCACCACCGACCCCCCCGTGACACCCCTCCCCGCACCCACTACCCCCTTCTTTCTCTGCAACCTGAGCCCTCAGAGGAGGGTCTCAGATGGACAGTCGCCCCATCAAGTACTCACTGGTCTTTGCAGCCTTGACTTTAGCCACCAGTTTCTGCACACCAGTCACGTCTCCGTTCTTGACGGCAAGGATCAGGTCCTGTTCACGACCCATCCTGGTCCCCAGGCTGGGCTCTGGGCTCAAGAAGTCCAGGGGAGAGGCCCGAAAACCGGTGTGAGCCAAGGCGTCACGGTGCCATGCCTTGGCCCTCTGGAGGGCCAGGCGTCCTGGGGGAGCGTGGCTGGTGTCTCAGGCGGTGGGTTTCTTGTCAGGCACTGACAGGTATTCCAACAAGGTGCTTCGTGAGCTGCCGCCACAGGCTGGAAAGCCGATCTCCGAGGGGGCGGAGGCTGCTCGGAAATCTGGACAGATATCAGCTTGCAGCTTCCGACAGCCCAGGATGGGCTGGGACTGGGCGCGCCAATCTTCCCAGCGTGGCTCAGGAGCACCAGTGCCCACCCAGAAAGCCGCCAGCATTCCCTCGGGCCTCGGGCAGCAGTGGGAACAGGTCTCGGGGTCTGGAAGAGGGGCGGTGCTTTTGCTGAGGGCTAGGCCCGAACCTGCAAGGGTCCCAGAAGCAGGGCTCTGAGGAAGAGCAGTTCAGGGCCTCCAGGGAGCCCCCCAACCACGCTGGCTGCCCTAGGGGCCCAGGGAGGGGCTGGCCACCAAAGCGGGAAGGGAGCTGCCATGCATGAGAGGACTATCTGGAGGGGGGAGAGGTGGCATGCTGGGGGGGAGGGGGGCTGAGTCACTGTGGCCCCAAGACACCTGGCAGCATCGCAGCCTGTTCTCCACAGCCCCAGGGGCTGACACCCACGGACAGCTGTGTGCCAGGAGGTGGGGCCTGGGAGGGTCAGGCACAGGCAGACAGGAGGGTCACTCCCTGCCGAAGGTGCCAGCCCCCAGACGCCTCCCTCCCTCCCCTTTACTAGAATCGCTGGAGGCCCTGGCTGCAGAGCTCTTTATGAATTCAGAGTGGAGTGGGGAGCGGATGGGCCCCCCATTTCTGGCGGGGGGCTGCTTCTCGGGCAGGGAGATTGCACAGCACCTGTTGCTGACCTATCCTCACGCCTTGTGCGGGTTGGAGAAGCAGCTGGGCAAAGAACAGAGACCAGAGCTGGGGCACTGCTGGCAAACGGGGCTGCCTGGCCCCCAACGCCTGAACCTGAGGCTCAGAGCCCCAACTTCACTGCAGGAAAGCTTACGTCAGTTCCTCAGTGGCCACGAATTTGCTGCCCGAGTCCTGCGGCATGACACCGGCATGATACCCGGGCAGGCCTGGGGCTCTGGCTGGGAACCCTCAGTCCCAAAACGTCCCAAGCCCCAACCAGATGGCACTCCCTCTGATGGCACTCCCTCTGATGGCCCGCGGCCGACATGGGGGGAGGGCGCCCCTGGCAGTGCCTGGGGTCGGCCAGGCTCCCCCGCCCCCCGGAATGCCCGCCCAGCCCCCCGCAAACCCCCAACCCCAACCCAGCCCAG
>NW_006290028.1:298926-299761 GCF_000327345.1 Myotis davidii | reverse complement strand
GTTCCAGTGGCGGAGCCGGGGCGACCTGGGGCTCGAGTTTAGGCCGAAAGGTGTGTGACTGGGTGGGGCAGTGGACATGATGTGGAGTCTGGAAACCGGGAACCCCACTTGGGGATCCCCCCCTGGGGAAGCCCCCCTTGCTCTTCGCCCCTCGCCCTTCCCGGGACTCCCGCAGTGACCTCAACCCGCCTTCGGAGTCGTCGATCCACGGGCTGATCGGAGCAATGGTGCCACCTAGCGGACGGTATTGGAGCGGCCCACGGTGGCGGCGGGGTGGACCCCAGCCTCGAGGAGGTGCTAATGACAGACTGGGGTGGCGCTTCAGCACCATCGCGGGCCGGACAGCGCCTCCCGCCCCCTGGGCTCTCGAAACCCGGCTTCCAAGCCCCTCAGAAGGGACCTAACGGGAGACCCCGAAGGACACCCGAGCTCACCCAGCCCGCACCTAACAGCCCTCGGCGGCCTTCAGTTTGCGAAGCCGGAATTGGGGAACCCACCGCTCTCCATTCTCTAAACCCCCTTTTTTCCCGTCCTTGTCCCGCCAGATGGTGGGGACTAAAGCAGCCCCGGACTGCGGAGAGGAGGGTCACGCCTTTGACTCTTCCTTCTGCACTTTCAGACGCCACGTTCCTCACGTCTTACTAGAGAGGAGCCCAGAGGAGGGCTAGAGACCGTGGAGGGAAGCTCCTACACATCCAGAAACCGGCCGCGCTCTGCCCCCGGAGTCGAGGCACAAGTGTGCGCGGGGAGCCGGGATAGCGGGGAAGGCGGGGAGCCGCGGGTGGAACAGGAGACTCGCGGCGCGGAAGTGAGACCGGCCGGCGCTAAGGCCGCG
>NW_006290028.1:291680-298738 GCF_000327345.1 Myotis davidii | reverse complement strand
CCGGGGGCGGGGCAGGGGCGCGGGGGTCGGACGGGCCGGGTGGACTTCCCCGTAGACTGAGACCCACCCTTTGCCAGGGGCAGTTTGGTGGCCGCCGAATGGAGACCGGAAGAGGGGTTCGTGGAGTTGAAGACGCCTGCGGTGAGCGGCGGTGTTCAGGGGCGGGGAGCTGCCTTCCCTCCTCCCCTCCCCTCCCGGCTCCGTGGTGACATGCGCTGTGGGCCCCGCACAGGGCAAATTCTGGCAGACCATGGGCTTCTCGGAGCAGGGCCGGCAGCGGCTGCACCCCGAGGAGGCGTTGTACTTGCTGGAGTGTGTGAGTGGGACCCCAGGACGGCGGGGAAGGGGGTTGGGACCGAGGAACCGGAAGAGCATGTGTTTTGCTTTTTGGAGAAAAAGTACACACGACTGAGGATTCAGGGAGCTTGCAATCTGCCTTCTAGAGCAGAAGACCGCGCAGGAAGCAGGGATTCCGTGCATGTTAGCGTTGCTGCTGCTCCCCACTTCCTGGTTGACAGTGTTCTCGCTGTGATGCTGGGCGAGGTGGGGGGCGGGGGGGCGGGAGCTGCACAGGTATTAGAGTCAGGAAGTTGCTCCATTGGCTGTGCCACTGCAGGGAGGGCTTACAAGCTGAGCTGTTGGCCCCACTTCCAGGGTTCCATCCAACTCTTCCATGAAGACCTGCCCTTGTCTATCCAGGAGGCCTACCAGCTGCTGCTGACGGAGGGCACCGTGACTTTCCTGCAGTATCAGGTATCCCCACCCACCCACTGAGTTAGTATTTACAAGTACCTCCGAGGTGCCAGCCACGGAGCCATGTGCTGGGGCTGTGAGACAGACACGGGCGCTGCTGCCATGGTGCTGACACCCTAGTGGTGGCCATGAATAATCGGCATCAAAAGGAAGGTTGATGCCACAGAACTGAGTGATAGGAAGAAGACAAAGGGGGGAGACACAAGAGTGGACATCATGAGCACATGGACAGTACTTACACTTCAAAAAAAAATTGATTTCAAAGAGGAAGGGAGAGGGGGAGAGAGATAGAAATATCAGTGATGAGCGAGAATCATTGATCAGCTGCATCCTGCATGTCTCCTACTGGGGATAGAGCCTGCAAGGTGAGGGGTGGAGGGGTGGAATCGAAACCTGATCTCATGGTTCAACCACTGAGCCACGCCAGCTGGGCAGCACATGGAGGGTATTTAAAACCAGGGGGCTGTATGAGTGTGTGGCCAGAGTGGAGGGCTGCATCTGAGACCCAGGGTACTCCAACGTGAGGAGGTCAGGGGTAAGACGAGAGACCAGGAACAGAGATTGAAGGGTGTCCAGCAACGCAGGAGAAAAACCAGCAGGGGTGGCATCACAGAAGCCAAGAGGTCTTTTAAGGAAGAAGTTGTCAATGATGTTGAAGACTGCTGAGAGATCGAGCAGGTTGGGGGAGGTTCCTGCATACAGCTCTCTAATGTGGCTGTGGGGACAGGAGGGTGAGCATGTCTGGAGAGAGGAGTGGGGTGTGCCCCACCTTCTGCCATCTTCTTGTCCACATTGTAGTCAGGAGCTCCACTCGGTCAGCTTTAGTATCAAAAAATTTTAGGGCATAGTTCTTTGCCTGGCCCATCAGCTATCAGCTTTTTGAGATTTGCATTTAAATCAAGAAACTGCTATGTGTAATTTGTGCCAAGTAAGGTAAGCAAGAGACAGGAATTCATTCTTATTGAGTCCTTAGTTTGGGGAGGGTGTTTATAATGGAGTGTGGTCCAGCCAGTTCCCAGGTTTGGAATGGGGGCCGGGGGGCAGGGGGCTTCTGTCTGGAGAAACTAGGTGGTATTTTATAAAGGACACAGAACCTTTCCTTTTTTTTCTTTCGAGGTCTTCAGCCACCTGAAGAGACTGGGCTATGTGGTTCGACGGTTCCAACCAAGGTAAGTCCCTGTTTCATTTCCCTCCGGTTTGTTCTAGTCCTGGGGCCTGGGTGACTAGCCCCGAAGTAGAAAGTGGCCTCTGCTTTCCTGGAGTCCTTGGCTGGAGCTGCAGCTCTTGGACATGGGCTGGGGCCTCTGCTGGAGATGCTTATTGAGAGGCATGTTGGGATAATCAAGGTCATTGCAGCTTATCCTGGGTTATCACACTGAACCCCATCTTCAGCCTGTTCACTCCACAGATGATTGAGCACCTACCGTTCATGGTGAGCATGGAGATGGTTACCAGAACAGAGCCTGGCACTTAGTAGGTGTGCAAGCAGATTTGTTGAGTGCAGACATGAGTGCAGGATCAAGTGAGGATGAGCAGTTGAGTAGAGTTTAACATTCCTGTTGCTAGATTAGATGCTCCTTCCTTCTGGGGCCTCTGAAGGTAATGCAGCATTGCCGAGAGCCACAGAGACCGTCAGACCTAGAGTGGAAATTGGTACAGCCTTTGCGGTTTCCCAGCAGGTCACGAACGCTCTAGAACAGAGCTTTAATTTCTGGAATTGGAATATATCCTAAGATCATCCATGCCGTCAACAATATTTGTTGACCACTTACCGGGTGCCAGCCCGTGTGCTCGTTGCTGAGGAACAGCAGAGAGCAAAATCACTGCCCTGCATCACTTGCGTTTAGTGGGGACCTTACACAAAACACCACCACTTTGCAAAATCAGTGAACTTGGAAACATCCTGTGAGTGCAACACAGAGGGCCTGGTCACACGGATTAGTGTATCCCTTAGACCAGCACTACCCACTGAACTTTCTGTGGTGATGAAAGCATTGTTTATACTGTCCAGTATATGTGGCTTGTACAACTGAATTTTTAATTTTATTTAACTTTAATGGATTTAAGTTTAACTTAGTTATTTATGTCTAGTAGTTACCATATTGGACAGTGCAGTCTTTGAGCCATAAAAAAATGGCAGGGAAGAATGCTATAGGGATAAGGAACCATGTCCATATTATTATTGACTGAAACAAAATATAACAGAGCAGTATCTCATTTTGGTTAGAAAAAAACATATGGAGAGAAAAACAAATATGGAGTCGGTATGGTGTTTATATGAAACAACAATGGTACAGTGGTATCCACGGGTTTGATTTCCATTTTTATTTTCTGTATTTTTCTCATCATTGTTTTTCTCACCGGTTAGTAATCACTTTTTGCTGGCTCTGCAGGAGCCCTGGTTCCAGGGAGCCCCTGTTCAAAGATGCCATTGGTGAGACCCAGAGGCCTGGGCAGGCCCCTCTGGCCACCCCTGTGTACCCTGTGGGCAGATCTGCCTGGGGCTTAGCCCTTGGATGTGGCTCTGACCCTGGCCCACTGCCTTGTGTGCTGGGCCAGCCCCTTTCAAACTCCACGGGGAGCACCAGGCTGAGAAGGTGGGTCTGTTGCTTGCCTCATTCTCACCCCTCAGCTCCATCCTGTCCCCGTACGAGAGGCAGCTGAACTTGGACAGCAGTGCCCAGCGCTTGGAGGATGGGACTGGCAAGAGGAAGAGGAGGAGCTCCAGCTCTCGGTAATGCTCCCCACGTGGCCACCACCCAGGGAGCTCTGAGGGGCTGAGCTGTTGAGAGAGTGCCGGTGTTTGGGACCTTGGAGAATGCATGGGTGGGTTTAAGAGCTGGACTTGGGCGGTTCCTGTGTAGGTTCCGGGAGGCAGTGGGGCACGTGTGGGACGTGTGTCCCTCAGCAACCAGGAGCGGATGTGCTGCGTTTCCTCCCCTCATCCCTCAGGTCCATCCATAAGAAGCCCAAGACCCTGGAGAACCCCCTACAGGGAGCGGACGGGACACCCGCAAGCCTGGGAACCCCTGTCCCACCTTCCCACAACCAGAACAGCCGATGCCCCGAGGAGAAACCCCAGGAGTCAAGCCCTGTAAAGGGCCCAGCGGGCCTCTCTCAGCCTTTGGGTTCCCCGGAGCCCTGCCCTGGCCTGGCCAGGGAGGTGGTGGGATGCAGCCAGGAAAGTGGCAAAGTGGAGAATGGGGTCAAGGGGACTCGGAAGCCACGCTGGAACTTTGAGCAGATCTCCTTCCCCAACATGGCCGCCGATAGTCGCCACACCCTCCTGCTTGCCCCAGCCCCAGAGCTGCTCCCGGCCAATGTCGCAGGGCGGGAGACAGACGCCGAGTCCTGGTGCCTGAAGCTGAACCAGCGGAAGGAGAAGCTCTCCAGGCGGGAGCGGGAGCGGGAGCAGGAGCAGCAGGCAGAGGCCCGGCACTTGCGGGAGGATGTGAACGCGGACCCCGAGGTGCAGCGCTGCTCCAGCTGGCAGGACAAACAGCTGCACTGGCAGCTAAGAAATCACCAGACTTTGAACAGGCATGGATTGAACACGACCGACTGAGGCTTAAGAAAGATGAGGGAGGAGAGAACTGTTCTGTGAAGTGGAACTCAGGGACAGCCTGTTCTGGAAAGCAGCAAAAGGACCCGTGTGGGAAGGTTCAGAGGTGGTGCATCAGTGCCGGGGGAGAAAAATGAAAACACGACCATGTCCTTAATGTCATATGCAAGATGCATGTGGATGGCTCTGCCACCAAGTCGCTGTGATCCCATTCTCCCTCCGCTGTTAGAGGAACAAGGAGGTGATATGTTGGCCAAATAAGAGGAAGTTCATTGTATGCCCTGCAGTGTTAGGAACGGAACTAATAGGGCAGTGATTTTCAGCCCGTGTGCCACAAAAATTTTTACTTTACTTTAGAGAGAGGAAGAAACATCCATTTGTTTCACTTATTTATGCATTCACTGGTTGATTCTTTTATGAGCCCTGACCAGGGATTGAACCTGAAACCTTGGTGTATTGGGTTGATGCTCTAACCAACTGACCTACCTCGCCAGCGCAAACATTTTTTAAACATGCAATATCTGATTAGTCATGGGCACTGACCTGTCTTCCCTTAGATTGTCAAATAAAAAATGACAACAGCCAACACAACAATAGCCATCTGGTATGAATGAATCAACATTATACTTTTTTTGCCAGCTCAGCAAAAGAATGTATTTTTTGGTGTGCAGCAGAATTTTAGTAGTTAGTTTATGTGTGCCATGAGTTGGAAACGGTTGAAAAATCACTGTAACAGGGCAAGAACGGTATTAACGGATTCAGAGCTACTTACAACCCTTAGGGGAACATGGTAGATTACATGTAACTAGATTAGGGTCGAACGATCAGTTATATTTCTGATAAACAACATGGGATATACCTATACTTTAAAAAATCTGCTAAAGCTGGGAACCCTAAACTAGATGGCAGATTGAGAAATGTCAGGGGAGTCTGTAGATGACTGCGCTCCCCAACAACTTACGTTCCCTGTCCTTACAGCCACAGTCCTTCACCATATCTCTGTGCTGCAGACAACACACCTCGCTGATGGAGGTGCCCGGTGAGTTTCTGGTAGTGCCCGTCTCCACAGGACTTTGGCGGGCAGCTGGGATTTAACTCCTAAAGTTGGGTATGAGCTGGGGGGTCATTCCATGGACCCCCAACCTGGCTAATATCCTTGCGTCTAGGGGAGCGGGAGGAGTGAGAGACAAGAGGTGGATTTATCCCTAGGGTTCTGAGATAGGCAGTTGAGCCTCCCCCTGCCCCTCAAGTGGCACCTCACAGCAGGACCCCAGTTCCCCTGGACAGGCGGCTTCCGGAAACTGGTGTTGTGGAAAGAAAAGGTGGAGCAGGAGAGTCCCTAAAGTTTCTCCCTCTGTTCTCAGGCTGCCGGAGAAGCCTGGGGGCTTGGAGATCAGCTTTGATGTTTACCAGGCTGACGCTGTGGCCACGTTCCGAAAGAATAACCCTGGCAAGCCCTACGCCCGGATGTGCATCAGCGGGTATGAGACCAGCAAGCACTGTTCCCTGGCTGCTGCTAGTTCTGTAAACCCCAAGTGGACCTCTTCAGCCCCTGACCAGTTTGCCAGTCCCTGAAAGGTCCAGAGAGATTATGTAACTGAAGTGAGGCCACACAGCCTGTTTGTGCTGTGGGAACCCAAGATTCCCAGTCCGCAGCCCTCATTCCTGGCATTTTCAGACACACTCTCCTATGCATGTCGGTTCTGAGCTCGCTCAGTGAGAACCTCTCTCCCTAGCCCCCTCACCCAGCCAGGACTCCGGGTTTCTCTTGAACTTAGCCATGCAGTTTGCAGAGAGGAGAGCCCAGGGCCCAGACTTCCTGCTCCCCCAACTCTTAGTCTTCCTTCGCTGGGAGCCAGAGGGCGGGGGTCTCAAAGCCTGTGGGTGGGCGATATCCAGGTCTCAGTCTAACTTTTATCCCTGCAGGTTTGATGAGCCAGTCCCAGACCTCTGCACTCTCAAGCGGCTGTCCTACCAGAGCGGGGATGTTCCTCTCATCTTTGCCCTGGTGGATCATGGAGACCTCTCCTTCTACAGCTTCAGGGACTTCACACTGCCCCGGGATCTGGGACACTGACCAGCTCTGGCAGGGCCTGGGGCCTGCTTAGGGGGTTGGAGGGGCTTGGACTGTTTACTCTCAGGGACCCTCTCAGCTGCCTCCTACACCCTGTAGCTGCAGGGGCTAGTCTGGGCCTTGGCCCTGGGTATCTGACGCTTGCAGAAGAGCCACGCTGAGCCCCCTGCCTGGCTGCTGCAGCGCTTCAAGCCCCAGGGCGGCCTCTGCTGCCTTGCAGTGATGTCCTTGGAGCTCAGCACTGGACTCTAGAGACCCAGCGCGGTGGGGCAGAAGAGGGGACTCTGTGCCTTGAAACGAGGGGGTGCCTGCTTCATGCGATGAAGCCAAAAGCCATTGCCATTAAAAAAATAGATCCTTTTTCTTCTGTGGGTCCATGTACTGCACAAGTCCCCCAGGCCCGGGATGGGTGCGCGGACCCCACCCCCACTCCCTTTAACTGGACCCCGGTCCGGGCCTCCGCTTTGCCCACCCACCGAGAGTGCTTTTTCTGTTGTGGGATCAGAGAAGGCCGCGACCCGCACCTGCAGGGATGAGAAGTCCCGGACCTCCCGTCCACTTCTCTGCAAAGTAGTCCAGGGAGGGAAGCGACACCCCACCGGCCTTTCCCCGAACGCAGCCGGTCCGGTGGAAGGCTGGCCGAGAGGCGCCAGGTCGGCGGTTCCAACC
>NW_006290028.1:290760-290983 GCF_000327345.1 Myotis davidii | reverse complement strand
CCCGGGCGGGGCGGGGCGGGGAGGGCTGCGCCCGGGTCCTCCTGCCTCTCCCCGGGTCCCGTCGCTCCGCCGGTCTGGGAGAAAGCACCCGCAGAAAGTGCCACCAGGAATCGTTCTCTCCCGGGCGCGCCCGCGATTACAGAATTTGGGTTTAGAGTTTGCACAATAGTGTTGGCTTTGGGGAGCGGGCAGACAGGTGCCCCGCCCGGCCGAGTGCGAGGGT
>NW_006290028.1:283689-290645 GCF_000327345.1 Myotis davidii | reverse complement strand
CCCCGTCGCTGCCATCTGGGCCCTCTCCCCGGCGGCCCTTTGTGCCTCCTAATCCCCGGACGCAGGAAGCCCGCGGGAGGGACTGAGGTCTCTGGGCCTCTCTCTGCCTGGTGGCTTTGGGCACCTTTAGGGGACAGTACGGACACCTCGCCTGTTTCCCACGATGGACGGGCGTGGGGTTGCGCTGTGGAACGTTGGACTTGGCGAGGAGCGACAATGCCTGACTTACCAAAGAAAGTGTGCAAAGTTTGCTCTTGGCTTGCTGCGGCCGGACGGCCGGTAGACACATTGAGCTCTGGCTGTGGGAGAGCTGACTGTAACAGGAGAGCCCGGTGTGGTCCCCAGAGGCGTTCACCTGACGCAGGTGAGCTTTGGGGGAGGCGGGCGGGGCTTCACTCGGGCCCCTTCCCCTGGGGATCCATTTGCCAAATGCAGGGAGGCGTAACCTGGGCTCTAGGGACCTTCTGCAAGTTTACAACTCAAGGCTGCAGGGGGGATTCTGAGGGGGACTCAGAATCAGCTGGGCACAGATGAGAGCGCCTGGGAGCCTGGAGACCCCAGGTGGGAAATAGGCACCGAGGTGAGAAGTGGCCTTTGAGGAAGACAGGCGGGTCTGTGAGAACTGAGGTAGGGGAAGGGCCCTGGGAGATGGTCTGTGTTGTATGGGCAGGGGGTCCAGGTTGGGTTTCCTTAGTGAGCTGCCCGCAGTGCGTGCCTACAGCAGCCAGGACTCAAACCTGGCGGCTCTGACCAGGGCTGGCTCCTCTGCTTAGAAGTTAGACGGGGCCAGTCTCTGTAGGGGCCGCTGGACGGTGTTTCCAGCGCCTGGGGTCATTCTGCAGCCCTACTGTGCTCCTCGCTGAGGCCATGGACTGTCCCCTTTGGTGGCAGATTAAGGGAATTTTAATAACTTAGTCACTTCTTAATACACAATAGCATTAAAAGAAAAACAACCATAATTCCCGATGACCCCTATTGGTTTAAAAAATAAAACGGTAACAGGTGCCCATTGTGGGGGAGATGAACCGTTTCAGAAAGTATAGGAGGGTAAAACGTACCCTCTCGCCTCAGTCTTTCCTCAGACACGGTGTTCATGAAGTGCTGTAGTGTCCTACACGCAGGCGTAAGTTTAAATGGTGCCTAGCCCGTGTCTTGCTGCGTGACCCTGGCTCGGCCAGTTAACCATCCCAGCCTCCCCTGGGCCTGGCCGTACAGATGTTGATGAATGGATGAGAAATGCCCCAGACACGTGTGGCCTGGCACAGCGCCGAGCCAGGTGAGGGTGTGTCAGCATCTCCACGAAGCATGAAAGCCGTGGTTCCTCGTGGGCCTTGGCAGATGCCTGGGCCTGTTGGATTGGCCTGATGGATTGTGAGGGACTCTGGTTTCTCTGTCCAAATTTCAGCCGGGGGCGGGGGGGGGCATGGTTTCTGAGAGCCTCTGGAGGCCAGAGCTTTTAAAATGAGGGTGGGAGTTGGGAGGCAGGGGAGAGGGCAGTGGCCTGTCCTAACCTCATTCATATTCCAGAGGCCCGTGCTCCTTGGCGGAGCCAGAAGAGGCCCAATGGCCAGACCCCAGCTGGGGGCCTGTCCTGGGGTGGTGGGCGGGGGGGTTGTAGAAGCTGATCTGCTTTCTGCTCAGGGGAGGGCTTGGCTGGAGACATTCTGCACCCTGTTGGGGGAGGGGAGCACATTCCTGGGCTGCTAGCCAATCATTGAGATTTTCTGAGCACTCCAGCACTCCAGCGTGCTTTCTTTCAACCTTAGTTAGGGAATGAGTTCCTGGCCCCAGGACCCTCTTCCTGGGGAGAGTGGTGCGTGGAGCTGGAGAGTTCGGAGCCTCTGCCGGCTGTCTGTGACCCCCGTTCTACCCCCTTGGAGACATTTAGCATCTGGGGCAAGAGTCTCCAGGAGCAATGTGGGCTGCCTAGAGGGTTACTCAGCCTTCCTGGCCCACCCACATGTGTTGGAAGCAGCTGCTGAGACACCTGAGTTGGGGTGGAGAGTCGGTGGCCCCTACTCCTGGGTTAGCTGCTCTGAGCAGCATGGGGCCACTGGTACTGCTGCCCTTCCCCAGCCCTGGCCCCCACGGCTCCCCAGGAGACCCCCTTCCCTGTGCTGTCACCATGGGGCTTTGCCCAGCTCCCTTTGGTGTGACTTCCCTTCCTGCCCTGCCTCTCGGGAAACTGGTCCTTTGAAAAGTCACCTCACTCCTTCCCCTTCCCAGGAACCACAGTGAATTCTTGAGCTAGGAGAGGCTCCTCTGGGCGTGGAGACGGGGAAGCTGCTAGGGACCTGACTCTACCCTTTAGGAATTCAGCAGTGACCGGAGCCCATGTGGAAACACCTGTGCTACCAGGGTTTGATGAAAGGGACCTGTGGGTACAGGACTGTTGGACTCATATAAGTAATGATACTGTTGGATTCTCCTTGCCAAGGAGCCGGGTGTCCTGGAGCCTCGGACTGAGGCAGAGCCACAAAAGGGTCCCCACCAGGATGCCCGGCATGATGTCCACATGGCCCTGGCCAGAGACTTGACAACAGGGTGGGGAAGTTCCCTGAGGGACCCTCTGGTGCCCCAACACTGTGTTCTTTGGGGTTAGTAGCTCCTTCTTGGAGAAGAGCTTTGACTAGTTGGTCCCCATTCAGCCCTAGCTGTACATTCATTCATTCATTCAAAAGTATTTACTGGCACCTCTGTGTGTACGGTGTGATTTAGACACTGGGCACTAGCCTTACAGAAGGCAAAGATCTTTGTTAGCACAGGATTCGCATGCTAAAGGGTGGAGAGCTCTAGCGACAGAAACTAGTGTAAGTAATAAATAATCTGTTAAAAGGTGATATGAGCTACAGAGCAGCAAGGGATAGGACGTTGCCTATGGTGGCGGCAGGTTACAGCCTAAAAGGTGGGCAGGATGGGCCTTGACGAGGTCACAGTTGAGCACAGATGGGCAGGGGTGAGGGAATCCTTTAAGTAAAAACGTGGATGTCTTTCAAAAGGCAGGGCCCTAAGCACTGGGGATACAACCATGCTCAGCACAGGCACAGTCCCTTCCTCCTGGAGCTGGCATCTTCTAGAAGCTCCTTAGGACAGTGGTTGGCAAACAGGGGCTCGCGAGCCACGTGCGGCTCTTTGGCCCCTTGAGTGTGGCTCTTCCACAAAATACCACTTGCGGGCGTGCACATACAGTGCTATTGAAACTTCGTGGTTTTCGGCCTGGGCAAGTCTATTTTGAAGAAGTGGCGTTAGAAGAAGTGGGGGGTGTCAGTCGGTCGGGCAACAGGAGACAGCCTGGGGGAGGTATGGCTCTGTTGACTAATGAGTTTGCCGACCACTGCCTTAGGACAACAGCTCAGTTCCTGAGGCAAGTAGGAGGCTGTGGAATGGGGCTGGATAGGAGGAACCAGGCAGCCTACCCACCTCCACCCAGGCTAGTTGTCCACCTTCTCCCAGGGTGGCTTTGCCCTTCCTTGTGCTTGGCCACATCCATCCATCACTTCCCTGGAGAGAGTCTGATGTTGGATTGCAGAAGGGGACTGAGGCCCCCAGAACGGTGATGAGGGTGGTGCCGCATGCACTCCGACTTCCCACCCATCCTCACAGCCAGGCTGGGGAGGGGAGCCCTGGAGGAGGAGCCTCAGTGCTGCGGGCAGGGCAGGGCGGGCAGGGCCCTTGCCGAGTGAGACTGGCCTGTGGCTCCGTAGGATGGATATTGGGAGGATGGTGGCAGCTGACCTGGATCCAGCTAGAGAGGGCCAGGTCAGATGGTGGCTGCTGACCCCAGGAGGTCCCACCCACACTCCTGCTGGCCAGTCCCTTTGTCCTGTGAGAGGCCTGAATTGAACAGAGGGTTTTGCAGTCGCATCAGAGTTCAGGGACTTGGACTTGGTTGCTCTTGGAATTGGCCGTTTCATACGTAACTGTAAGCGTTGCGTGAGATGATGCCTGTCAAGTGCTTACAGTAGCCACGGGCCATAGCTTACTCTCGTCCCTCTTATCACCTGACAGCAGCAGCGGCAGCGACGACAGCTCTCTGGGTCCCTCCTCCTCCTCTGTGTTCTTTGAGTCCCACCTCCATGAGGTGACCTTTCCACTGAGGTTTGGTTGCTAAGCTGCTGGCCAGGGGCTGCCTGGTATCTCTGCGAGATTGGGGTTCCCAGGGTAACATGGGTGCTTGCAAAGCAGCCTGGGCATCTGAGTTGGCATGAACAGAGGCCGGAGGGGTCAGCAGCTGCCCCGGTCAGGAGAGCCCAGCCCCGCCTCTCCCCTCCATAGAAAGTAGCAGGGGTGTGTTCACACCTGGCGCAGACAGGCCACAGCCGCACACAGGCCGCACACAGGATGTCGGGGCAGGAAGGACAGCTTCCCGGCGGCAGCAGGCTGTGGGCGCACAGGCCGGGGGAGAGGAGAGCCCGGGACTCCCTGGTGGCTTCTGGAGACCCCTTGCACAGGCGGGCACGGTGTGGCTCCCCCAGCCTGCTCTCGCTCAGCCCCAGAGGCCCAGTCCTGCCGCTGGTGCCGCCTCTCCCGCAGATTAATGGACTGCCCGGGTATGGAAGGAACTCCTGGGGCTCTGGCCCATCACACACCTCCAGGGCAGGCGGGCTGGCTTAGCATGGTCACGCCTTGGTCTCCTGGGGACCCTTTTGCCCAGGTACCCCAAACAATGCCAGTGGGGGACAAGCAGTCTGGGAACCGCCTTCTTTCTTCCCGGGCACAGTGGATCTGCTGCTTCTAGTAGGGGCCCAAGACAGGCCCGCCCCCATGCAGTTACTCCTTCTTTGCCTCAACTGGTCTCTTCCGAGCTCCTGAGGCGCAGGGTCTGGACACAGGATGCGGGTAGGGAACTCAGGGTGTGAATTTGCTAGCCTGTTGCTAAGCAGATGGCTCCCCTGTTCTTCCCCATGGAGCAGTGGGGATGGAAGGAAATCGCAGGTCAGCTGCCCACAGGCTAGTTCCACACACAGGCTCAGACCGTGTAGAAAATGAGTGAGAAGCGGCCACAGGTCAGCAAGCCTCGTGTGGCCCGGCCCTAAACCCTGAGCACCCACCCCAAAGGCACCGAGCAGGGAGGCAGCTCAGGGTGTGCTCGGCGAGGGACAGAGGGCCGGCTGGCAGTCCTTAGAAGTTCAGGGTTGGAAAAGGTGTTTCTTTCAGGAAGCCCCTCTCAGGGATCGTGCTGTAGCCAGGTGGCATCCCCGTGCGGGAAGCCAGGCTCCTCGGAGCTCCTTATATGCCCAGTGACTTTGCCTCAGACCCTTTGGCGTCAGACTTGGGGGCTCCCGAGCTTGGGGGGCTCCTGAACTTACCTTTGCCCCCACATACCTCATGGTGGAAGGGCACTGAAGGGGCCAGCATCCCAGGTCCTCCTTGAGGTCCTGGAGCCCAAGGTCCCATATGGTTCCACCTGCCTGTATTGTCCCTGCCTCTGTGCCATGTGTCCAAAGGGGTGTCCTCTCCCCTGTCCAGTGTAACGTGGCTGGAGAGGAACCCAGGCCCCGAGAGAGCAGGAGGGACCCACCTCACACCTGACCACTGGGCGTCCCTGTCCCCCTTTGACCCTCTTACCTACCCTGCCTGCGAGGCAGGTAAACCAGAAGGGAAACGCACCGATCCCATGGCCCTTCCAGTGGCTTGTCCACGTCTGTGAACATTTTAAATAGATTCCACCTGCCTCCCGGGTACTTTGCACACAGGCTTCCATGTTCTTGGCGACTGCCAGCCCTCCGTGGCGCTCAGCACCTTCCCCGGCCCCCGTTGGCCACTTAGGTTGCTTCTGGTTTTTGCCAATAGCTCAGTGGCCAGCCCAGCGGATCGAGGAGAATATTTTCAGAGCTGAACGGGTGCCCCGTCCATGGAGGTTTCAGCAGAAGGTGTGGTCAGGTGCTGAGGGTGAGCGTGGTCAGACGGCGAGGGCATCTGGAAGGCGGTCTTTGATGTGCTGCTTGGAGGACAAGAAGCTGTTTCAGCCAGGAACACGGAGGCCACAGTGAATGGGCCCTGGGTGGGGGCTGAGCAGATGGACTGTCGACACAGGCCAAGCGTCGGGGACGTGGTGTGGGAGAGGGTCGGGCAGCTCACATCAGGGGGAGTCACACTGAAGTTCTGTGCTGTGGCCCCCTAGGGCCCCTTCCCACCCACCTCATCTCTCCTTGTTGCCTACACTCGGCCCCTCCCCGTCTTCACCCTCCTGAAGCGTGCTAGCTGGTTCTGGCTGCCTGACACGCCCTGCCCTGAATCTGCCTCTGCCTCTGCCTCGCTGACCACTTCCTATTATTCAGGTCTGGGTGGAGATAGTCCTCCTCCGTTCATTCATTCAGGCTGACGCCCTGCGCCCAGGGCCAAAGGGGGCCAAAGGGGGCCAAAGTCCCCGAGCGGGAATGAGAAGGCGTGTCCTGTGGAGGGATGCACAGGTCACAAACAAGGTCAGTAAGTAAACTAGGCCGGCATGACCGGTGCTGAGGAGGAAAGCAAAGCTGGGAAGTAGGAGAGAGAATGTCAGGGGAGGGACATTTGAGTAGAGACGAGGGAGGGAGGCATCCCAGGCAGAAGGCACGGGCCCAGGTGCAGGAATGGCCGGCCGCTGAGTCCTTCTGACCACAAAACCGTGGTCGCTCTGTCTTACTTGGCACCTTCCCTTATTCTTTTGCCAGCCCCGAAACCACTCACTGACTAACTTGTGAGTCATCACACTCTCCCCTTACAGCAGGCTGTAAGCTTGGTGACATAAGGGATCTTGTCTGTCTGTCTGTCATTATTGGATCCCCAGTCCCAGGACAGTGCCTGCTCCGTGCCAAGTGCTCCGTGCCAGGCACTCGGCATTTGTCATTGCTCCAGTCCCCCCAGCAGACCTGTGTGGGAGGGAGTGCGCCCCTCTTTGCAGACCAGCTCGCTGGGCCTCAAGGAGCTGCCTTGGGAGGCCACCCAGTGTGGAGATGAGCTGTGGTGGTTGAGCC
>NW_006290028.1:259387-283650 GCF_000327345.1 Myotis davidii | reverse complement strand
TCCCTTATGCCCCCAACCCCAGTAGTGGACTGAGTGGGGAGGATCCGTCCACACCAGGGACCTCAGGCCCAGATTCCTGAAGTTTCTCTGCAGAGAGTCTGCTTGTCTGGGTGAGTGGAACTGAAGGTGGGCCCAGCCAGTGGGTCAAGAAGGGGTGGCGGTTCTCAAGCCTTGACCAGGGCAGTGATTCCTGTATTGGGAGCTGCACTGAGGGGTGGGCTGGACTGAGGAGCAGATGCATGCCAGTGGGGTCCCAGCCCCCTGCGCAGTGAGCGGCAGGTCCATGCAAGACCCCCCCGCCCTGCCCAGCCAGACCTCATCAGCACCCCACAAGCAGCGGCCAGGCCCCAGCCCCCAAGCTGCTTGGTTGGCTCCGAGTGGAAGGCCTGTAGGCGTGACAGTGCACACGTGTCCGTGCCTTTTAACTGCAGGGGTGTCACTAGGCATCTGCCCCGTCATATCCATCCTTCGCTGCCTCCCGGAGCCCTGAGATTTGGGAGTCCGCCAGACCTGGGGTCAAATCCAAGTTCTGGTTTCTCCAGTGACCTTGGACCAGCGGCCCGGCCTCTGTGGTCTTTTCCCGTCTGCCAGGTGGGGATATTCCACTCACCCCCAGGGAGGCCAGAGGGAGGTGAAGGAACACCCGGGTCTGGGTTCAGTAGGTGTTCACAGCGCTCAGGGTGCCAGGGAGGGGGCCGCTCAGACGTGTACCCACAGGCCACCTCACTGCCCTGGGTGGTGGGGTTTCGGGAGGATTTTTCTCCTTGAGATTGTTGGCTTTTTTAACAGCGAGCAGAGATTACTTAAGCAGAATGTTAAAAAGTAATAAAAATAACACAAGCGTCTGGTGTAGCGCCTGGGAGGCAGCAGGTGCTCCAGGACATTTGGATGGATGGAGTGTCCACCCTGCCCTCCTGGGGGGCCACCTCCCACCCAGCCCCACATCCTGTCTCCCTCCCTCCTCCTGCAGCTCCTCCACCTCACCGTGAGCCTGTGGGTCCTGTGGGCCCTGTGTCCTCTTGTCCTCACCCCATGGCCTGCATGGTTCTGTAGGTCAGCCCAGGTCCGCCTCTCCCTGGAGTCTGCAACCGCCCCCTCCTCCAGGCCCCACCCCCAGCTTCCTCTGACTTCCAACCCATGACCTAGGCCTGAGAGGGGAGAGGGAGCACCCCCAGGACCCGCAGTGGCCAATGTATGAGCTTGGGCGCCCTCCCCCAGCACTGCCCACTGCCGGGCCTCCCCCACAGCTGGAAATTGAGGACACAGCTCAGCTGTTTGTCCGGAGGCCCCGGGGTGGAGTCTGCTCACTCCCAGTATCGGGAGCCTCAACTTTCCCGGGTTTGTTCCCTGAATCTCCTTCAGGGCCTTGGGTCAGGTGGGCACCTGGGAGTTTCCCGACTACCTGCTGCTCCAAAGGGAAGCGGGGCTCCCCACTCTGCTGTGGCTCCCCCAAAATGTGAAGGCACAAACCTCTCATATCCGCCCCTCCCCCTCTCGCAAGTGGTGGCCTTTGTGATGTCCCCAGAAAGTGACGGTGCTCTGAGGACTGCTATCTGCCTTTTCCCAGTTGGGGTGGCACTTGGAATGCCCCCGGATGTGTGTGTCTACCCAGTGGGGTGACCTCTCCCAGCATGGTCAGGCCTCAGAGGGAGCCCTGAGTCTGACCACACAGGGTCCTTTCACATGCAAAGTTGATTGATTTTTTGGGTCACTTCCCACGAAGCCAGAAACCTCGGGGCTAGCACCCTTCAGGTCTCGGCTTAGGCACTTTCTCCTCCTATAGGACACCCCGCACCCCAGCACGAGCTCCTGGCCCCGCTTCCTTCCCTTATGGCGTCTCCGGGGTGGGCCAGGGCTCCTGCGTTTCCAAGCACAGACCTTGGTGTCCTGTGGTCAGTGGGTGGCCGCTACTGGAAGCCGGAAGCTGGAGCACAGATGATCCCCCTCCCCCCCAGGATGATCCAGAAATAGTTTCCCCTGGATGGGGAAGGCATTCTCCAGTGGGCGGACAGCGTCCAGGCCTGGTTTCTTATTGGGAGTAGGTTTCTGATTAGCTTCACTTTGGCCGGTGGGAAGGGGGCCTTTCTGAGCGCACCCCGTCAGGTCGGGAAGCCTGGGGCCAGGGCTGTAGCTACGGAGACCCCAGCAGCCGCGTGGGACAGACCTAGCTCCACCGTGGGTCCCAGGCCTGTGGTGGGAGGGGCCAGCACCCCTGACTGCATGCTCTGCGCGCTCCCCCACCCAGGTTCCCGGCGGCAGTGGCCGGGAGCAGCCTGAGCCCAGCGTGGCCGAGGCCTTCCCTGAAGTTAGAAGGCAGAGCGGCCCAGGCCCAGGTGTGCTGGCTGCCGGAGAGGTTGTGCCCGGCCCCTCCCTGCCCCCACCTGGTGTGGGAGCCCAGCTGGCCAGCCTTTGCATTCCCACCTCCCAGCCGCCCGGGAGAGAGGCTTATGAAGTTTCCCTTTCTGTTTAGCTGGAGTTTTATGGTTTTTCAGAAATCAGGTTAACAATTAAGCTCATTAACCTCTGGGCCTCCTGTTCCTATGAAGCCTGGTAAATGGCTTCCTCCCCCAGCTTCTAGGCTGGGTTTACAAGGCCACAGGTGGCCAGGAGCAGCGTTAGAGCATTACCCAGTCCTGGGCCCTGGTATGGAGCGCCGGTTCCCAGGGGAACCGCCGGCACAGATGGAGCGTGGGGAAGCCGAGGACGGCGGAGCTGACCAGCCCAGGGGCGGCCACCTGTTGGGCTGGGCCCGGGCGGCCTGTTTGCCTCACCCTGGCGCTCAGCAGCTTCTCTTTCTCCAGGAGCTGCACGCCAAGCAGGATGAGGCGGTTCCTGCGGCCGGGACATGACCCAGCTCGGGAGAGGCTCAAGCGGGACCTCTTCCAGTTCAACAAGGTAAGGGAGCGGGAGCGAGGAGACAGCAGGTGCCCAGGTGAGCACCACGTTATCAGCCTCCCGCAGGCTGGGGCGGGGATGAAGGTCCTTACTGGGCACTGCCCGCAATGCCTCAGGGGAATCTGACTTTGGAAATAGGGTTTGATTAGAGGGCTTTTCCTGGGAAGGGCAGTGGGATGCCCAGGAGTTGGGACTCTGCAGATCACCCTGCCTCTTCCAGCCTCGGTTTCCCCGCCTGTGGAATGGGGATAAAACAATCCGCCCTGTCTACCTCCTCACAGGGTTGTGAGGAGGCTTAGGGACAGGAAAGATGAAAGGATATCGAAGCCTGCCAGGTGAAATAATGTTCCTGTGACCCAGGTCCCTTGGGGGAGTGGCTACAGGCCATGGCTGTTCCCACCCTCCTCCGATTGCCTCCTCCAATTGCCTCCAGAATCAAACACAACTTTCTGTAGGTGGAACACGTGATTCCTGGCAGGCTCCAGGCCTGAGTGGGTGGGGAGAGGCACTGGGGGAACCTGCCAGGGTTGGCATTTGACTACCCCAACCCCACACCTGCTCCAAGGCCCCCAAAGCAGAGTGACATGTCACCTGAGATCACGGAGGGTCCCAGAATCTCCTCAGGGCTCCCCCAAGGGGACAGGTGCCCGAGAAGGCCGGAGCTGGAAACCGGAGGAGCACAGCTGTGGTTTATTGGCTCTGGGGCCACCTAGCAATCTGCAGCTGTTTGGGGTAATTAGCCCCTCACCTCTGCCTTGATCTAGGCCAGCGGTTCTCAACCTGTGGGTCGAGATCCCGTTGGCGGTCGAACGACCCTTTCACAGGGGTCGTCTAAGACCATCCTGCCTATCAGATGTTTACATGACGATTCATCACAGTAGCAACATGACAGTGACGAAGTAGCAACGAAAATAATTTGATGGTTGGGTCACAACATGAGGAGCTGTATTTAAAGGGCCAGAAGGTGGAGAACCCCTGATCTAGGCCCTGGGCCTCCATGCCTAGGCTTCCTCTGCCCCAGAGGGTGGACTGCAGGAAGAGGCGGACTGGGGACCCCTCGAGGAGGTGGTGATGGACAGGGGTCCCAATCTGGCTTCACCACGTAAAGCCGGGTGACCCTGTGCGTGGGGTCAGCACAGGCTGGTTACAGGGACACGTGGGATTAGATCGGTTAAGCTGCTCTTTTCCAAGGCAGCCTCCCAGGCCGAGAGCTCCCAGGGCTTCGAGGTGGGCGGTTTTCCCCTCGTGCTCTGCCGTTGTCCTCAACTTCCTGGGCCTGTGGGAGGTGTGGCTGCCCTCAGCGCTTGCCATGAGGCCACTGGCCTCCGAGATCTCCGCTTCCCTAAGTGAGTGCCTCCTCCCACTGGCAGAAGGAAGCTGTGGGCAGGGCTTTTGGGTCTCGGGGAAATGGGGTGCAGTGTTGGAACTGGGGATCTCGGGGCCCTTGGGGACCTGCCATTGTTACTCCCAAAGGAGCAACACATGTTTGCTGGGTGCCTGTCTCAGAACCTCAGCACCCGCTGGAGGATCCTGGGTGACCCCTATATGCCTCCATGCTCCTGGCAACACCAGGATTTCACACCCTGAAAAGGTGGCCAATTTCAGTGGAAACCGGAAAAACAGGCTCAGCAAGGAAGGATGAACCCCCGCCCCAAGTTCTGTTTAGGAGGGTGGCGCTGGGGTGCGGCTAGGGTAGAGGAATCATCCCTCCATGTCCTCCAACTGGTGGTCCCCCCACCTGGCCACCCAGTCCCCAGGCCTGGTCAGGAAGGGGGAGGAGAGGCTCCTGGAATTCCTTCCTCCTTCCATTCACTTGTTAAGAATTGAGCACCTACTGTATATACAGCCCAGGCCTGGGGCTCTGGGAATATCAGATAAGACCTTTGCCTTCCTGGTGGGAGGGTGGGGGCCTATAGTCTGAAATTCCACGGGGTGGGAGCAGAGAGGAAGAAGGGGAGAGTCTGGGTGTGGGGATTCGTCTCATCTAGGCTCTGGGTGAATGGTGGAGCCTGGAGGGTTGGGATTGGAGGGTGAGGCCACATCCTGGAAGATTTGGGAACCTACATGGTTCCACCCATACTAGTCCCTCCCCAGGCTTCCCCCAGGCTGTTGAGTCGCGGACCAGGAAGGCTGTGACATGGGAGTCTGGGCCCGACACTGCAGAGCCCTGGGTATAGAATGCTCTGAAGGTGCCTGGCACACAGGTGCCATACCAGGGCTTTCATTGTGGGGGGCGCTGGCTGGGAATGAGGCCCCCCAGTGTGGTTGGTAACTTCACCCCGTGAGCCTCCGTTTGTCCGCCTGTGAAGCGGTGGTCTGGTGGGTGGTGGGTCCTCAGGCTGTTGGGAAGACGGGTGAGTCAGCTGACAGGATTGATTGAGGGGACCCCGGGACCCCATGGGCACCTCAGTAGAGAGGAAGTGACTCCGAGCGGACATAAGCTCCTGTCAGAGTAAAACCCCTTCCTCGAAAACCCCTCCTGGCCTTTGTTTCCCCTGGTGAAACGACCGGCCATTTGATGAGGGCGCCTGGGCCCTTCCTGCTGGCCCTCCTCCCGGCCCTGAACAAACGCTGTGAGCCTGCCTGCCGCCCCGTCCAGGGCCAGGTGGTTTTGTCTTGGCTTTTTCATGGCTGGGCCCCTGGTGTCAGGTGACAGCCACACCGGGCAGGCCAGGTTGCTGCCACCGCCAGGAATCTGAGCTGACCACACCCGGTCTGGGGCAGTGCCACCCAGCCAACCTGGTGTGCCCCCTGTGGCCCTGGCAGCCCTCCCTCCCCTCACCCCACGCTCTGGGGACTCCTCAGCCCTCAATCTTGGACAGGTCCCCCCCCCTCTTGCCGAGGGCGGGATGAAGGACCCCCGCGCTCTGACCGGCAGCCTTGCCATCTCCCTCCCGGGAGCCTGGAACAGGTCCTGGAGCCAGCGGGAGACAGACGGGCCTCCTCGCCCACACCGGGCTAGTGTTGCAGTTTGGCGGCTCCTGCAAATCTCTCCTTTCCCAGCACTCTGTCAAAGGAGTTCATTGTTCTCTCCTCCCCTGGCAGAGGTCACCTGAGCCAGGAGCAGGGTGGGGGCAGGGGCAGGGCCAGGTGGGCTGGATGCTGAGCTCAGGAGGTAGGGGAGGTTGGCTGCCAGGCATTGGTCATCCTTCCAGCTCGAATCTGAGCTGGAGAAACTGGGATCCGGGGCTTTGAGGGCCGCCCTGGGATCCGTGCCTGCTGTCCCACCCCAACCTCTGTTCTGGGTGGAGGCTCTGTGCCTTGGAAGTCGCACAGCAGGCCATCTCCCCTCCCTGCTCTGGGACTGGGAGGGAAGGTGCTGCCCGTGGGGAACTTGCATGTCCAGGTGGGAGCTGAGTCTTAAAAGGCTGCTGGGAGTGTCAGGGAGGGGCCACCAAGGAGTGGGCAGAGCACCTGAGCTTGAGGGGACAGCTGGACACTGGCCAGAGGTGCCTTCACCCTCCTGCTTCCCACGCTACTCCCGCCCCCAGTTTCCCGCTCCTCCCTGTCACCTCCATTAACTGACCTCGATCCTGTCCCCAAATCCAAGTCCCTTCCTTCCCGATTCCTAACATCTCCCCCATACCTGCTCTGGGGGCCCCACACCTCCTTGCCTAGCCCAGGTCTCTGCAGGAGGACTAGCTCTGCTCATTCGGGGACTTGGGGGCCTTATTCGAATGTTGAATTGGTGCTGACGCTGCTCCTCCCCTCCCTGGGACCGGGGATCCCCCGTCACCACACTGTTCTCATTTGATCCCACTCTCGTGGCCCCTGGCCAAGTAGGGTCCTTGTGAAATTTCCCTTATTTGTGGTTTGTGTTTTTTTTAAATATATTTTTATTTATTTCAGAGAGGATGAGGGAGAGAGATAGAAACATCAATGATAAGGGAGAATCATTGATCAGCTGCCTCCTGCACGCCCCACACTGGGGATCGAACCCGCAACCTGGGCATACGCCCTGATTGGGAATTGAACCTGTGACCTCCTGGTTCATAGGTCAACTCTCAACCACTGAGCCACGCCGGCCAGGCCCCTTATTTGTTCTTAAGGGAGCCTTGTCCCTCCAGAGTTATCACCTTAGAGAAGACACCATGAGGGGCACAGGGAAGAGGAGAACCTGGGAAGGAAGTTGGCCTTAGCGGCAGGGCCTGTGTGTCTGTGGGGTGAGCTGAGCCTTCCAGCCGCCTCAGGTGGTCTTAAGGTTCATCTTAAGGTTCATTGTGTTCGAGCCAACGACAACGCTGGTGTCGTCCCACTTACCACATGTGGAATGTGGCCCAGGCCGAGTGGCTGCCCAAGTCCACGCGCCTTCTAAGTGGCAGGGGGGGTTCAGAGCTTAGTGGGCCCGACTCAGTCCCTGTCTGTCTAGGTCAGCTTATGGGGAAGCGGGGAGGGAGGGGCAGCACAGTGACCCCGGGACCCTGGAGGACGTGAGGAATCAGTAGGAGTGATGGAGTGGTGGGACACACCCTCCGGGTTAGGCCGCTCCGCAGTAGGAGGGGTCGGGAGATGCTAGAACTGCCTGCCAGGGAGTCCGCCCTGTGTTCCCAGGCCTGCGAGCCTGACCCAAGCTGCAGGCTGTCTTCTCCTGGCGGGACTTGCCTGCCCGCGCGCGGCCTGAGGCAGCCTCCTGTAGGCAGCTCAAGTCCCAAGAGGAAAACAGTAAGAGCCACATATGTGATTTGAAATATTCCAGAAGGCCTATCACAAAATTCTTTTAACAAGTGAAATTCATTTTGATGAAAAATTCTGTTTAGCCCACTATCTTCAAAATACTGTTTCAATATAAATTCATGAGACTTTTTAAAAGTCTTTGAAATCCCAGGAGTCTTTTACCCTCACAGCACATCTCAGTTTGGACATTAACTTTTCTTCGGAAATATGTGGTCTGAGTTTAAAGCTAAAGATGTACAGCTGAAAAAGGAGACCCGGCCCAGCTAGTGTGGCTCAGTGGTTGTGTTGACCTATGAACCAGGAGGGCACCGTTCCATTCCCAGTCAGGGCACATGCCTGGTTGTAGGCTCGATCCCCAGTGTGGGGCGTGCAGGAGGCAGCTGATCAATGATTCTCTCTCAACATTGATATTTCTATCTCCCTCTCCCTTCCTCTCTGAAATCCATAAAAATATATATATATATTTTTAAAGAAGATCCAAAGCTTGGTCTGCCCAACTCCAGCCCCTGTTCCTTTGAAACCCAAGAATATTCCTACAGAGTTTTCCAGTAACTGAAGTGAACGTCCATCTGAAATGCAAGTTAATTAAAGTAGAATAAAATTAAAAAGTCTGCCCCTTGGTGGCACCAGTGCTCAGTGTTGCCTTGCGACTGTCGCGCTGGTCACGCGGGCGCAGGCCTCCTGCTGGCCACTGGGCTCCTGCAGGACGCTGCCCGCAGAGTCCTCCAAACCCCAGCCTGCTGCCCCCGTGGTTCTGGGAGGGTGCTCCCGTCCCAGGAGCGTCTTCCCAGGCTCGGGCTGCTGGCCTCCTGCGGCCCCAGCAACCTGGGCTGGCTGCGGCCTAGTGGGGGCCCCTGGGAAGCTTGTCCCCCACACCCCTCATGTGCCCTGCCCTCCTTTTCCTGGGAAATGTTTGCATTCCAGACACTCGCTATCTCCCCACAGCTTCTCCAGGCTCTGCATTTTTGACATAGCTGAGCAGGGACCTGGGCGGCAGCGGGGCTCCTGCTGGGTCGCTGCTGCCCTCCCAGCCGTTTTCAGGGCAGCCTGTCCCTGGCAAAGAGCCAGGCCTGAGGGCACCGCCCACACCTGGTGTCCCCAGACGTCCCCAGAATAGGCCCTTTTGGAGCTGCTCCCTGGCCTGCCCCCAGCATGGGGCCTCCAACCATGGACCACGGGCCTGGACAGCAGGCGGGCAGCCGTTGGGTTTGCTAAGTTATCATTCCAGCTGTCAGCAGGGCTTATCTCTCTCTGCTCCTCGGAGGCCCGACTGGATAGCCAGCCGAAGCCCAGAGCAGAGCCCTGGGCCGCAGGAGAGCGGCCTCATCGTCGCGGTCTTTTCCTGCAGGGCCGTCTCCATGTTTTAAACCAGAAGAAATCACTAGACTTGGGAGCAGGTGCTGGCCTCCCTTTGCCTGCTGTCATCTAGGTCTGCAGGTTCAGGGGCCCTGGGGCGGGAGGTGAGGGGTAGGCTTAGCTGATAAAGAAACAGCAGAAGCCTTCCTGAGATGGTTTGCCGGGTAATCTGTAGGGTTTCTATCTGTCCCTTTAAAACCTGGACTCCATCCCTGGCACCTGTGCCTGCGGGCATGCTCAGAGCTGCAGGCAAAGACGGGAGTCCAGGAGGGGTGATCGGTCAAGTGGCAATTGCAGGACCTCTAGGAACAAAGAAAATGTTTAACAACAGAGGCTGGTGAGCTAGGGCACCTCCCACAGCGAATATTCTTCCACCATTTTGTCATTTCAGTGCTTTGACAGCCTGGGCTGGCTACAGGGGGCACAGGCTACAGGGCTACTGGGGTACAGGAGTATCAGGTGGTAGGGCCCCAATTAGGTCTCAGTGTTTTTTGTTTGAATATTTTTTATTGATTTCAGAGAGGAAGGGAGAGGGAGAGAGAGAGAAACATCAGTGAGAGAGAACTATTGATCAGCTGTCTCCTGCATGCTGGGGATTGAGCCTGCAACCCGAGGATATGCCCTTCAGTCCGCAGGCTGACGCTCTATCCGCTGAGCCAGACCGGCTAGGGCAGGTCTCTGTGTTTTAAGGCATGGCACACGCGTACACTCACAAGCTCGGGGAAGATAGACACACACAGATGTTAGCGAGGTTTACTTCCAGTTGTAGGAATACAGGTTATTTTTGTTTTCTTTTTAAAACTCCTTTATTCCAAGTTTTCTGGAATGCGGATTACTTCTGTCCTAAGACATGAGCAAGAGCAGGTGCCTGCACCAGCACCTGGGATTTCCTGTCTGGGAAGACGGAGAGCTCCCGTGCTAGGAGGACCCTGGCAGAGCAGACAGTCAGGGCTGGAGGAGCCTGGACAGTGCAGGGCTGGGAAGGGCCACCGTGGCTTCCTTCGGACCCCAGTGCCAGGCCCCCAAAGCTTCCTGCACCCCCGTAGGGGGGCTGGGAGTTGCCCACAGTACACCTGGTGGAGGAACTGAGAGTTCCTGGAGACCAAGTGGCCAGTGTGTGTCAGGAAAAATGAGTTCCCGGGGATGGGTGGTCAGTTGGCCCAGGACAGGGTCAGACATGGGCTGGGGGAGGGGGGCGGGGAATGGTCCACACATGGGTGTCTGGGTGGGAGCCTGAATGGGACTTGGTGCCGCCTTCCTGCTGGGGTGGCTCTGTGCTGCGGCTTCTTGGACGTGTCTGTAGGCCCATGTGGCTGTCATTGCAGACGGTGGAACATGGCTTTCCGCACCAGCCCAGCGCCCTCGGCTACAGCCCCTCTCTGCGCATCCTGGCCATCGGCACCCGCTCCGGAGCCGTCAAGCTGTATCCTTTCCGTGCTCCCAGCTCCTGCCCTGGGAAGGCCTGGAAGGGGCGAGGACTTGGCATTGGTGAGGTGCAGCAAGGACCCCCGCCCTCCAGGAAAGAAACAAAGCAAGTTGGGGGCTGGGCTGGGGGTGGTGTAAACACTGCAGGGCAGGGGCCCAGTCCCACTGCTGGCTCAGCCCTCCCTTGGCCGGTTAATCATTGCCAGGCCATGGCCATATCCTGGTGACCAATCTCCTTGCCCAGACTCCTGGTCACAGCTCTTGGGGCTGCGCCCACAAGGGTGCCCGTGGCTTCTCACAGGTGCCACCAAGCGGCAGCTGATGGGTCTGTTGCAGCTCAGGTTGCAGGGAGGGGTGGGGTGGGAGGTAACGCTGAGCAGCCTAACAGTTGCCACGGGGTCGCCCTTACACAGTCATCCCCATCTGCCTGGCTGGGAAAGCTCTCCCTGGTTGGCTGTTCCCACCCTCAGGGGTCAGGTCACTGGCCAACGCCCTCCTCCCCACCCCAGGCCCCAGTCCTGCTGTCTGGGGAAAGGGCCGAGCCACCGTGTGTTACGCCTTGCCCTGGGGCCCAGTCCCTGCTCCAGGGCCAGCAAGGGGTGGCGTCTGCCTCTGGAGGTTTTCCTGAGCCTGCTGCTCCCAGCTACGGTGCCCCGGGGGTGGAGTTCATGGGGCTGCACAGGGAGAACAACGCCGTGGTGCAGATCTACTTCCTGCCTGGCCAGGTGAGGGCCCCTCCGCGCCCTTCTTACTCTCACATCTTCCCGAAGGAGAGGCAAGCATCTGGGGGCCCTGGGTGTGGTGCTGCTGGGAGGACCTGGGACCACCACCCTTCCCCCTCGAGTAGGGGGGCCTTTGGGTTTGGGGCTCTCTGAGACCGCTGTGGTATGTAAAGGCCACTCGAATGCTGGCACTCCCCGGTCAATGAGACAGCACACTCCTGCCCCCGTCCCCTCCCTAGTGCCAGCTGGTCACCCTGCTGGATGACAACAGCCTACACCTGTGGAGCCTGAAGGTCAAAGGCGGGGTGTCCGAGCTGCAGGAAGACGAGAGTTTCACGCTGCGGGGCCCCCCAGGGTAAGGACTCGGCCCTCTTGCTCTCCTAGCCACCCTGACCCATGCACCCAGCTTCAGGGTGGGATCACCCTTTGAAGGTCCTAGGAGCCCTTGGGGGTCCTAGCAGGCGTCTGAGCCCACACGACGCCACCCGAAGGTGCTCTGGGTGGAGTGGGCGGGGCTGTGCAGGAGGCTCCCAGGGGGTCTCTGCTTCCGGGGCGGACTCTGCCATCTGCTTCCTGTCTTGGCAGAATGTAGCCAATATCTTAGTCCTGGCCCGAGACTGGACTCTATTAAAAAAGACCTTACAGCCTGCTTTCCTAGGGATGGCCTTCCCGGGGTGGGGAGAACAGCCAGGGTCGGAAGCCCATCCGTGGGGTCCCTGCCTGGACAGCGGCCAGCTCACGGATAGCTGCTCCCCTCCACAGGGCTGCCCCCAGCGCCACACAGATCACCGTGGTCCTGCCACACTCCTCCTCCAAGACACTCTACCTGGGCACCGAGAGTGGCAGCGTGTTCGTGGTGCAGGTACCAGGCTTCCGCACGCTGGAGGACCGGACCATCAGCTCGGACACCGTGCTGCAGCGGTGAGCCCGCGGACCCCGCTGTTAGGAACCCGTCCCCTGGACTTGGGCATGGCCCTCTCCCTTTGGTCCCGGGAATGTGTCAGGAGCTTACCGTTTCTCTCCTGGGGAGTCTAGGCGGACGGGAGGAGAAGCTCAGCTCCTCGCCTGTCCCCCAGATTGAGAACCCCACCCCATAGGCTATCATCATGGCACCAGAAGGGGTCTTGCGGGCAACTTATCACCTCATTTAATGAGAAGGAAAATGAGGCTCAACATGATGGTGTCGTGTTACCAACTCTCAGCCTCTTTGCCCTGGTGCCATGTATTTCACAACCCCTGGGGCTCCCAGTGGGGCAGACGCGACACACACCGCCCCACGCCAGCCGGGCAGCTTCTGCCCACGCTTGTGCTTTGGCGTCTGTGTCGGTTTCTATTCGCACGCGGGCTCCAGGCCGAAGGTCCTGACAGCCACAGCCCGGGGGGTGCTCCAAAGCTTTGGTGAGATCCGGTCTGGGTCAAGAGGGAGGAGACGGGGGTTGCAGCGGGAGAACATCCTGCAGTTCTGAGGGGTCCGGGGGAGGCTGGGGTGCTGACACTCTTGCAAAGGAGCCGTCTGAGGGAGGTCCCCTGGGGGCGAGTGGCATCAACCCTGCTGCACAGCTTCCTTTTGATATTCTTTTTTTTCTCTCTTTTTCTTTTCGATATTATTTCTTCTCTCTATTTTCCAAGATGGTGTAATTCTCACATTGCTTACTTCTAAGTTAAGGGGAAGAAACTTTTAATTATATAAGTAGTAGATCATTGTAGAATCCTTCAAAAACTGAACCGTTACAGGTAAGGGTACAGGGAGTTGACCCCCCCACTCCCGTTTCTAGAGGCTGGTGCTCGCAGGGTGTGCTGTACAGCATTGGTACGTGGCATGTGCATAAGTACAGAGGGTGCCCTTGGGGGTCGTGTGCACCAGAGCAAGTACAGAGGGCTTTGGTTTGGGTATAGAAATGCCCTCAGGTCCAGGCTGTTTCCTACTTCCCATCCTCAGAGTTGGCTCTTTGTCCCATGCCTGCCACCTCATGGCCTTCTGTTGGCTGCAGCAGCTCCAGACATCACATCAGCATTCCAGGCCCAGGGAAGGAGGTGGCAGGGAGGAAGGGGTCAAGGCTCAAGGCCAGGCCAACTAATATAGAGCTTTGTTCTGTGGGCCTTAAACACTTATTTGGATGAAATACCACCTCCTTACAGAAATGCACTGAATGTGAATGTGCAGTTCAGTGGATTGTAAAGTTAGCATCCCTACAGCCACCCCCAGGCAGAGAAATAGAGCCTGCCGCCTCCCAGGAGCCTCCACCTGCCCTTCCCAGGAGGGACTCCCTCCCTCCCTCCCACCACAGCGACGTTTCTGGAAATCACTTCCCTGCCTTTCCTCAGTTGTGCGCCTGCATTTACATCCTAGCAGGGCAGCACTGTCCTGCTCTACGCATTGCTTCTCTCTCCCCGGATGATGTGTGCCCGCAGCTTTCCGTGCTCACATTCCGTGCCCACGGCCACGTGGAGTGCTGTGTGCCGTCCTCTCAGCCAGGCCCCGGGTGCACGTCGGTGTGGGCTCACGGTGCTCCCCTCTCCCAGGTTGCCCGAGGAGGCCCGCCAGCGGCGGGTGTTTGAGATGGTGGAGGCCCTGCAGGAGCACCCTCGAGACCCCAACCAGGTCCTCATCGGCTACAGCCGGGGCCTCATCGTCATCTGGGACCTGCGGGGCAGCCGCGTGCTCTGCCATTTCCTCAGCAGCCAGGTGGGTGGTGCCTGGGCTGGTGGCAGCCGCCACGGGGCTCTCCCAGATCCCATTACCACACGCAGCCCCTGTGCCAAGCGTGGGGTGGGGGCGGGGGTGTCGGTATCGGGACCATCGCCCTGACCCCAGCCTGCGCTCTCTCCCTTTCCTCCCCTGAAGCAACTGGACAGTGCCTGCTGGCAGCGGGATGGCCGCCTGATTGTCAGCTGCCATTCGGATGGCAGCTATTGCCAGTGGCCTGTGAATCCCGAAACCCAGCAACTGGAGCCCTTGCGCAGCTGCGTGCCTTACGGTCAGTGCTCCGCCCGCCTGGCGGGGGCCTGGCCCTGCCCTGTCACCTGGGACTGCCTTTCACTGTGCGAACCCATGTCCTCTGTTCCCAGCCGGCCTTCCTGCATTCAGGTGTAGGCACCCCCCTCATACAAGTAAAACCTGGGGCCCAGAGAGGTGACGGCTTTGTCCAAAGCCACAGGGTGGGTTTCCTGGCGCCTGTGTGGCTTCCTCGGGGCCGAGCTCCTAAGCAGAGGTCTATGGAGAGGGTGTGGGGTGAGGACTGCTCGTGCAGACCCGCGTGCCTCTGTGGTGGGCAGACCCGTTCCAGCTAATAATTCCTGTTCTTGTAGGTCCCTTTCCTTGCAAAGCTATTACCAAAATCTTCTGGCTGACCACCAGGCAGGGGTAGGTACCGGTCTCTGCCCTTTGCCCTTTCCAGATTGTCCCTGGAGGGCTGGAAGGCCTCTTGGGGGGGGGGGGGGGGGGGGGCTGTGCCTTAGGGTCCCATGTTGAGATCTCAGACTCCAGGGCAGGAGAGAGGGCCGTTCATACCTCATGGCCAAGTCCTGAAAAAGCATTCCCATTCTCTCCCTTCCCCACTCCCGGGAGGCGGTTAAGATAGGCAGGTTTCAGACCGTGTCAGCAGCGGACCTGTTTCTTCAAACACACTCGGGGACCCGTGCATAAGCAGGGGGGGGGCAGCTGTGATTGGAGCAGGGGTGGCTGCAGACTCAACCCACAGCCTGCATGCCCCCCTCGCCCCCAAGTTCCCCTGGGCTGCTGCAGTCAAGAAGAGAGGCGGGGGTCTAGCCTATTGACCCCCTCCTGGGGACCTGGAGTGGCCACTCACCCTGAGATAAGACTCCCCCCGGCTCCTGCACAGAGGCCAGTCACAGGGAGTCCACGCTGCCAGCTCAGCCAATGGCTGTCCGCTGTTGTGTCGAGAGCCCCAGCCCACCGCCCCTCTCTTCTGTGCCTGCAGGTTGCCCTTCACCATCTTCCAGGGTGGCATGCCTCGGGCCAGTTACGGGGACCGCCACTGCATCTCCGTGGTGCACAATGGCCAGCAGACAGCCTTCGACTTCACGTCCCGGGTCATCGACTTCACTGTGCTCTCCGAGGTGGACCCAGCGGCGGGTAGGCGAGCTGAGGGAGTGGTGTGGGGAAGGCCGGCCTGTCTGTAAATAAAGGGGAGGGGCCTGCACAGAGGTTCCCAAACCGGCCACCCACTGGGGGCCACTGAGGCAGCAGCCACAGTCCCTCTCTCCCTGTCTCTGCCAGCCTGGTGGCTCCATGCTTGCTGGCCACCTCTTGCCCACTCCACGCTCTCTTTGCCCTTCCCTGGCTCAAATGGGGTTTTGGTCCAAAGGGGGCAGCTCTGTACTATTGGGTTTAATACCCACCCAGCTGAGAAAAAGGGGCCCGGTGTGGACATGGGGAAGACCTCATGGGCTGGGGCCAGCTCTGGGCCGGCCTCCTGGAGCTCAGCCAGACGGCAAAGCCTGAGTCGCCTCATACACTGGGCGACAGGCAAGCCCAGAAAGGGCCGCTGTCGAAACCCGGAGGCGGCCTGGCGGGAGGTGTCCAGGAGGCGGGCCTGAGGCCGCCAGGGAGGGAGGGGGGACTTTTCACACCTGCCACAGGGTGCTGGGGGCAGCGTCCAGCCTTTTGTCAGTCCTTTTGGATTTTCTACATAAACGGCCCTGTCATCTGTGAACCAAGACAGTTTAATTTCTTCCATCCCCGTCTGCATACCTTGTGCTTCCTGTTCGCATCTTACTGCCTTAGCTGGTACTGGAAAGGGCGCCTTGTTCCTGCGCTTAGTGGGAAAGCTTCGAGCATCTCCCCGTGAAGATGTCAGCTGCAGCTTTTCACAGATGTGCCTTGTCCAGTGGAGGAAGCGCCCCTCTGGTCCTAGTTCACTGAGAGTTCTTGTCATAAACGAGTGGGTCTGGGTTTTAGCAGAGGCTTTTCCTGCATGTGATCCTGGGCTTTTCTTCGTCGGCCTGTTGATGTGAAGGTTTTCAAAGGTGGAAGCAGCCCTGCGCACCTGCGATAAATCCCACTCGGTCGTGGCGTATGTTCCTTTTATCCATGGTTAGATTTCAAGCTTGTGTTTGAATGCAGATTCCCAGGCTCCAACCCTTAAAGCATCAGATTCCATAGGGCCAGGCTGGGAAAACTGCTTCCTACTGGCTTCTGCGGCCCCTGACCCTTGGCCTGTCCCCCAGCCTTTGATGACCCCTACGCCCTGGTGGTGCTGGCCGAGGAGGAGCTGGTGGTGTTGGACCTGCGGACGGACGGCTGGCCACCGGTGCAGCCCCCCTACCTGGCCTCCCTGCACTGCTCCGCCATCACCTGTTCCCATCACGTCTCCAACATCCCCCTCAAGCTGTGGGAGAGGATCATCGCTGCCGGCAGCTGGCAGAACACACACTTCTCCACCATGGTAGGTCCAGCACCCGACCTGGCCCCAGCCCCACCTGGGAGCCAAGCTCCCGCACGCACGTCTCGGTCTCACCCTCTAGGAATGGCCTATTGACGGTGGCATCAGCCTGGCCCCAACCCCACCCCAGAGGGACCTGCTGCTCACGGGGTAGGTGATTTATGCTGCTCTTCTCCTGCATAGGAGGATGTACAGGGTGGGAGCGGTCCCTGGCATTGCCCGGCATCCTTCTCACGGCTCTGCCTACAGGCACGAGGACGGCACCGTGCGGTTCTGGGATGCCTCAGGCGTCTGCTTGCGGCTGCTCTACAAACTTAGCACAGTCCCTGTGTTCCTCACCGACACGGACCCCAGTGAGCACCTCAATGCCCAGGGTGAGGACGAGTGGCCCCCGCTCCGCAAGGTGAGGCCAGGAGCCTGGGGACCGGGAGGGCGGGGACAGGCTGGGTCCAGTGCTCATGGCCACCCGTGGGCCGCCTCTCCCATTAGGTGGGCTCCTTCGATCCCTACAGCGACGACCCCCGCCTGGGCATCCAGAAGATCTTCCTCTGCAAATACAGCGGCTACCTGGCGGTGGCTGGCACGGCAGGGCAGGTAGCAGGCGGGGATGGGGTGGGGAGCAGGGGGAGGAGTGATCAGGTGACTGTGGGTGACGTCCAGGCCCATGAGCTTCCTTCTCAGGATGAGGGCACAGCAGGACAGGACCAGCCCCCACCCCCAACCCCGGGTGCTGTCCCTGGGTGCTGGGGTTGGCTCAGCCCTCTGCCATCCCATCCAGGTGCTGGTGCTGGAGCTGAATGACGAGGAGGCAGAGCACGTGGTGGAGCAGGTGGAGGCTGACCTGCTGCAGGACCAGGAGGGCTACCGCTGGAAGGGGCACGAGCGCCTGTGTGCCCGCCCAGGACCTGTGCGCTTCGAGCCCGGCTTCCAGCCCTTCGTGTTGGTGCAGTGCCAGCCCCCGGCTGTGGTCACGTCCTTGGCTCTGCACTCGGAGTGGCGGCTCGTGGCCTTTGGAACCAGCCACGGCTTTGGCCTCTTTGACCACCAGCAGCGGCGGCAGGTCTTTGTCAAGTGAGCAGGCTGCCCGTGGGGGCTGGGCCTGGGGCCTGGCGCGGACCCTCGGGCCCTGGCCATGCTAATAGTCCAATGTTCCCCCCCAGGTGCACCCTGCACCCCAGTGACCAGCTAGCCTTAGAGGGCCCCCTGTCCCGTGTGAAGTCCCTAAAGAAGTCCCTGCGTCAGTCCTTCCGCCGGATGCGTCGCAGTCGGGTGCCCAGCCAGAAGCGGCGGCCAGCGGGGTCCCCGGGCGAGGTGAGGCCACCCAGGCAGAGCTGGGGGCAGCCAGCAGCGAGCGGACTACCCCTCCCTCCCACTTGCTTTGGCTGCAAGCACAGGCCCTGGGCCCACCAATAGGTTTACATCCCTGCCCGCTGCCCACCAGTTACGTGGCCTCAGTTTTGTCACCTGCTCCTCTGTGCCTCAGCTTCCCCAACTGTAAGAGGCAATAATTGTAGCACCTTAGGGTCAAGTCCTCAGTAAATGCTACCAGGCAGGGAGTGGCGTGAGCTGGGACCAGTCTCCCCCTAGAATGATGGGTGTTGAGCAGTAGATGCCCCAGGGAGGTCAGGCCAGAGCCCCTCTCAGGCCGGCCCCACCCCCGCAGGTGCCGGAGCGAAGCTGCCGGACAGAGCGGCTGGGCCTGCAGAACATGGAGCTGGCGCCCGTGCAGCGCAAGATCGAGGCCCGCACAGCAGAGGACTCCTTCACGGGCTTCGTCCGGACCCTCTATTTCGCCGACACCTACCTGAGGGACAGTGAGTAGCCAGCCCGGGGTGGGAGGGCCTAGGCATGCGCCCCCGGCATGAGGGCAGGTGGGTGGGCCCCGAAGAGGGGCTTCCCTTTGTGAGCGAGTAGAGACCAGGGCCTGCCTCTCCCTCCCCTGCCTGGGCCTCCAGGTCCCTTTGTCCTGGCTTCATGTCCGGGCTCTACCACTCTCCAGAGCAGTGATGGCGAACCTATGACACGCGTTTCAGAGGTGACACACGAACTCATTTTTTTGGATGATTTTTCTTTGTTAAATGGCATTTAAATATATAAAATAAATATCAAAAATATAAGTCTTTGTTTTACTATGGTTGCAAATATCAAAAAATTTCTCTATGTGACACAGCACCAGAGTTAAGTTAGGGTTTTTCAAAATGCTGACACGCCAAGCTCAAAAGGTTCGCCATCACTGCTCTAGAAGATGGGTCTCAGCTTCTCCCCCTGTAAAATGGGGGCATGTCTTCCTCCTAGAATGGCTGTGAGGGTGGGACATGCCTGCTGCTACGCCATGGGCCTGTACAAGCTCCCTCACTGTTTCTCCCCTCTCCCCTCCTGCCCCCTCCTGCCAGGGTACGGGTGGGGCGTGGGCTGTCCGCTCCTGTATTGCAAGGGCCGGCTGTCCCAGGTTCAGAGCCATCAGTGTTTAGGGCCCTTGGTTGTCAGAGAGCCTTCGGCACCTTCTCCCCATTTGCACCCCGGAGGCAGGCAGAGCCCCCTTGTACAGAGGAGGGAAGTGAGGCTTACAGGGTTGGCTGACTTGACCTTGGAGTCACACAAGTGACTGGAAAGGCCAGGACGTAAGCCTAGGTCACCTGGCTCCACCTGACCTCCAGACCCAGGGTGACATATAAACCTTTGCCTCTGGGCAGGCTCCCGCCACTGCCCCTCTCTGTGGGCCGGCACCAACGGGGGTACCGTCTACGCTTTTGCCCTGCGTGTGCCCCCAGCCGAGCGGAGAATGGATGAGCCTGTGCGGGCGGAGCAGGGTGGTCGGAGGGTGCTGGTCTGCCTTGGCTGGGACAGAGTGGTGCATCCAGCCTCACCCTTCGTCCATCCACCAGCCCCATCACCTGCCTGCTTCCTTCCCGTAGTCAAGGAGATCCAGCTGATGCACCGAGCACCAGTCGTGGGCATCCTGGTGCTGGACGGACACAGTGTGCCCCTTCCCGAGCCCCTGGAAGTCGCACACGACCTATCGAAAAGCCCGGACATGCAGGGAAGCCACCAGCTGCTTGTTGTGTCAGAGGAGCAGTTCAAGGTGCCGCACGGTGGGGACGGGGTTCCGGGGATCCTGGGGACATCCAGGGGGCTCATGCCTCGGGCACAGATGACAGTGGCTGGGACTCTGAAAGTTGTGTATGCAGTTGGCATATGCAGTAGGGGCTGCAGGGGCACCGGAAAGGAGAGGGGTCTGTGTGGCGTCCCCGGGCCCAGGTCAGCGGTGGGGACACCGAAGCAGGACCTGTCTGTGGGAGGAAGTGGCCCAGCACCTCATGGTCCAGGTGCAGTGAGCGCCTGTCCTGGCGCCGAGGGCGTGCCGAGACCGAGCCGGCTTCGCTGGGAAGTTGGGTGCACCCGGTGGACGCAGGGAAGTGGTAAGTGGGGTCTGGCCATGGGTGTGACCGCCGCCCTGTGCCCCAGGTGTTCACACTGCCCAAGGTGAGTGCCAAGCTGAAGCTAAAGCTGACTGCCCTGGAGGGCTCGAGGGTGCGGCGGGTCAGCGTGGCCCACTTCAGCAGCTGTCGCGCCGAGGACTACGGGGAGCACCACCTGGCTGTCCTCACCAACCTGGGCGACATCCAGGTGGTTTCGCTGCCCCTGCTCAAGCCCCAGGTGCGTTACGGCTGCATCCGCCGGGAGGACGTCAGCGGCATCGCCTCCTGCGTCTTCACCAAACACGGCCAAGGTGTGCAGGTGGTGGTTCGGCTCGCCTCTGTGAGCGGGCGGGGTGTGGGGCTCCCGTGTGCTGCAGGGGCTGCTGGGAAGGGCAGCCAGGGGGGTGTGGCCAAGGCCAGGCTCTTTGAGAACTTTGGGGGGAGCTCTGGCCCCAATGGCCCTGGTTGGAAGCCCCATTGTCAGCAGCCGCAGGTCCTGAGAGACCAGGCTGGCCTCACCTCGTCTCCACCCCCCAGGTTTCTACCTGATCTCGCCCTCGGAGTTTGAGCGCTTCTCTCTGTCCACCAAGTGGCTGGTGGAGCCCCGGTGTCTGGTGGATTCTGCAGAAACCAAGAGCCACAGTCGTCCCCGCAATGGATCAGGCCCCGAGAAGGCCTTGGGCCGAGCCAGGTGGGTAAAGGGCAGGTGGCCTTTGCCCCAGCCCCTCCCCTTACCCTCCTGATGCGCCCACTGGGAGCTGCCACATTCTCCCTCCCCTGTGAGCTCAGCCCACCCTCCTGGCTCTGGCTCTTTGCCCCCCTTCATATGCCCCTTCCTCCCATGTGAGCTGCCACCAGGCAGGGGCTTGGCTTCCCTCCCAGGCGCCCCCTGCTCAGGGCAGGCCAGGTGAGCTGACCTCATCGGACCAGAGCGGAGAGCCCAGTGCCCCCCAATCTTTACTCTCTCTTCCCCCCACAGGAACTCAGGGAGCCAGAGTGATGGAGAGGGTAAGACAGGCCAGGGGAGTGTGTGAGCACACCTGGGCCAGCTCAGGCCCAGACATTGGGGGATGGAAGGAGGAGAGGGAACCCCAGGGGAACAGGTATGTGTGTGTGTGCGCACGTGCATGCGTGTTCAAGCTGGGGGTAGAAACAGCCACCCCGCCAGCCCTGGGCTCGGGGCTCTCCTAACCTGGCCTCTGCCTTCCAGAGAAGAGGCCGGGCCCCGTGATGGAGCATGCTCTGCTCAATGATGAGAGTGAGTTGGGCGGGAGTTGGGGGCTGACAGGAGGGATGTTCCTTGGCGGGGAGTTTGGAAGGCCAGGGTGGAACTGAGGGTGGCAGACCCACCCAGCACCCCATCAGTGAGAGGCACAGAAAGGCCCCGCCATGGCCTCACCAGCCTCCCTTCCCCAGGGGTCCTGAAGGAGATCCAGAGCACACTGGAGGGAGACCGGGGGTGAGTCGCTGCCGCTTGCAGGGTGGGCCCCCGGTGCCAGGAGAGCACCGGGCATGAGTGTCCTTGTCTGCCACCCCAAGTCCCCATGGAGGGTGACTGCCCTATCTTTGCCCATGCAGGAGCTATGGCGACTGGCGTTCCCAGCAAGTGGCCATGAGGTACAGCCTCAGCAGTGGGGGAGGTAGGGGCCCTGAGACCGGCTGCACGTGGGGAGGGGGCGGCTGGGAGGGCATGCTCCTGGAGGGATGGGAGGAAGAGCCCCATCCCCAAGATCCTACAGGCCAGGGTCCATCCCAGCCCTGACACATGCCCCACTCGTTCTGGCAAATCCCAAGTCTGGGCTCAGGTACATGACGGAGGCCCCGTCCTGCCCAGGATGCACCCGAGTTTCCGTCACTCTCTCTCCTTCCGCAGCCAAGTGAGCAGGCCGGGCGTCCAGGCTGTGCGGTGAACACACTACTGAGGGCTGTTCCTCCGGGCACTGGCCGCCTGGAGAGGCCACGCACCGGGCCGGGCCACAGGCTGGGGCTCCCTCGGCTTCCCTCTGCTGCTGCTCCTGGCCTCGGGAGAGGAGGGACCCCGGCCCCGGGGCTGTCCCTCCCCGGGCCTTGTCTGTCTCGGTCCTTTTGTCAATGTTGCACAGTTTTTATCATCCCCCCCCTGCTTTTTGTAGTGGGTTGGGTTTTAAATTATAAATTTTAACTGCCTCTGGGTGAAAAAGTTTTTAATAAACACCTTATTACCTCTTCACTGGTCCAACAACTTTAATTTTTCAATTATGCAGAAGTTTCCCATATACAACCATTAGCTGGCTCCCCGCCTCTGGCCCTGGGTTCGCCCTGGGACCAGGCTGGTGCTCAGGAGGCTGTTTCCTTGGCATTTGAAGCAGCTAACGGTCCCTGGGTGTCCGGTCATTGCTGGGCCTCTGTCTTTGGGAATAAATGGCGGGAGTTAACCAGCTGGAGTCTGACCGCATCCCTGGGTCAGGGCAGAGGGAGTCCCCTTCCTGTCGGAGGGGAAGACACCCAGCCTGGCCAGTGTGGCTCAGTGGTTGAGCGTTGACCTATGAACCAGGAGGGTCACAGTTTGATTCCCGGTCAGGGCACATGCCCAGGTTTCGGCTTCGATCCCCAGTGTGGGGCGTGCAGAAGGCAGCCGATCAATGATTCCTTCTCATCATTGATGTTTCTATCTCTCTCTCCCTCTCCTTTCCTCTCTGAAGTCAATAAATATATATTTAAAAAACAAATAATAAATACAAAATCCGGTTAGCTAAACCAACTCACACAAATGAACAAGTGACATGAAGTTTCCTTCCAAGGACCCAAGAATTGAAGATAATGGTAACACTGCAAGTGCCAGTAACAGGAGAAACGACACAGCCAGCACTTCCGTGGCTCAGGAAGCTTCGTGGCAGCAGCAAGGATCTGGCTAATCAGGCTGAACAAGATGTTCACACACACACACTCACACACACACACACTCCTGGAAAGGTCACGAAGACTGACAATGGATTTATATCTGCACTCGCTAAGGACGGGCTTTGTCTTAAGTACACTGCGCTTTGAAATATTAGCTAATGTCAGCTAATATTTCAGTTGGCATGTTTCATTTCTAAGAAAACATTCTCATATTGAGAGTGAGATCAACGATTGTTACTGATAGCTGCTCACAAGTGGAAGGGCTGGCATTCTCTGGAACGCGTGTTAATGGAAGCTGGGCTGGCGCGCAGAGAGGAGTTCAGGGTCTTCCCGCGGCAGTCCGGGAGAGGTGACCATGGGGGCAGAATGGAGATATCTGAGAGGTTGAATTGACGGGCAGCCACCCTGAAGGCGAATGAGTGGGGAGGAGGCGGTCACTGCCGACTCCAGGGCCGGGGAGATGGACCAGAGCAGCTGGACACCTGGTCTAGAGGCCTGGATCTTAGAAGCCAGGCAGACCCAACCACTGAACACTGGCTTTGCCAGTGATGGCTGTGTGGCCTTGGGTAAAGGACCTCACTCCTGGGCCTTAGTTTACTTCTCTGTAAAATGGGGCCGAATAATAGGGCCTGCCTCAGGGCTGTAAGGTTTAAAGGAAGAGCCTGTAACATCATTGCACAGCACCTGGCTCCTAGGAAACAACCAAAGGAGTGAAAGTCATGACGGAGGGTGGGTGAGGCCGAGAGGAGGAGATGGTTCCTGGAAGGAGGGAGTGTGGGGTCGGGAGAGGGCTGGGCACAGGGTGCAGGCGCTCACAGTACTTGTGGACAAAGCAGGTGAGGGGGTGAAAGAGAAGAGGAGGAAGAGAGGAGAGAGAACTGCCCGAGGGGGTGGGGCCCCCCTTTCCCGGGTGTCCAGTTGACCAGCTGAAGGTGTACATTTATGCTCTGGTTTCTTTCCGTTTCATTTCACAATCTCAACCACAACAAGCTAACAAAACGCAGGCAGTGCTCGCCGTGTGCCCAGCTCAGCCTGGTCCCCGTCTTCTGGGGAATCCAGGGGCTAAGGGAGGCGAGTGGGTGGCCCCTAGAGCCCAAGGACTGAGAGGGGGGCTCAGGCAGGTCCTTTCTGCACCCCTCACCCCTGGCCCCGCAGCAGTGAGGCCGCGGCAGCGCGGTGTGGCCCGGTGCCAGGCCGGCCTAGCTGGCAGCGACTCCCCGGGGAACAGTTGCCCTGTCCTCAGCCTTTGTCCGCAGCTGCAGCGTCTCCTCTTTCCTGCGAGGCCTCTGCTTCATTGTTATTCGGGGGTCAGGACCCACAGCCACTTGCATTATTGATGCTCATGCCTAAGGCGGGAGGGGGTTGGGGGTTGGGGGGTGAGGCTGTAGACCCCGCCAGAGCAGAGGGCCGAGGGAGTCCCGGGCAGCCAGATCCAAGGGGAGAAGAGAAGCCACCGGGAAGCCCCTCTCCACCGGGCGCCATGGGCG
>NW_006290028.1:249357-257730 GCF_000327345.1 Myotis davidii | reverse complement strand
GGGGAGGAGGCGCTGGAGAGGGACCTGGAGCTGAGCCTTGGGCCCGGCCTGGAGGCGCCGTCCGTCCCCGGTGCTGAGGGCAGGAACCCAGGGACCCTCCTGGAAGACACCGAGGACCTGGCCCGGCTGCGGTGAGCGCGGGGCTCCTGGAGGAGGCGCTGGAGAGGGACCTGGAGCTGAGCCTTGGGCCCGGCCTGGAGGCGCCGTCCGTCCCCGGTGCTGAGGGCAGGAACCCAGGGACCCTCCTGGAAGACACCGAGGACCTGGCCCGGCTGCGGTGAGCGGGCGGGGCTCCGGGTTTCTCATATCGCACCTCCTCGTTTTTATAACGTGCGGAGGGGTCGCGCCTCCCTAAAGGTGGGCAGGCTCAGGGGCAGGTGGGGGTGACCAGCAGATGTCCCTGCTTGGAACTTCCTTCTCTAACCCGCACAAAGCTTCCTTGTTTGCCAGGCCCCTTGGGTGGGAGCTTACCTAGCAGCCGGCCGTTAGGGATGGGCTCAGAGAGGGGCATGACGTGCCCAGTGTCTGCAGCCAGTGGCAGAATAACCTGGGGCCTCCTCTCCCCCCTGCCCCCCGCAGCCCGCTGTGTGACAGCTCCCTTCTGCTGTGCCTCAAGAAGAGGTTTCGCCTGGGCCGCATCTACGTATGGGGGTCCCCGAGGGGATGGAGGGCTGGGACTCCCTTCCCCCTGGGATCAGAGGGCCCTCCAGCACCCCAGAGCACCTCTTCTCTTCTCCTGCCTGGGCTGGGCGCCGAACCCTCTCTGGGGCCCTGCAGAGCGGGGCCGGGTCTGGGCGGGAAGCATCCGAGCCCCATTCCATCTGCCTCCCCTGGCCCCTCCATGTTCTGGTGAGAGCTTGTGCTTCCTTCCCCAGACGTTTGGGGGGCCCCTCCTGCTCGCTCTGAACCCCCGCTGGCCCCTGCCTGTCTTCTCGCCTGAGGTCCTGGCCAGCTACCACCCCAGGAAGGCCCCCAGTGCCACCCCGTGAGTGCCTTTCTCCACCAACCTTTCGTTCAACCCCCTGGCGGCTGAGCCCTGCGGGTCCCGTTGACTGGGGTCCTGGGGAGGGTGGGCGCATCCTGCCTCCCCCCAGGAGGGCCCAGAGGCCCCTGCAGCCTGCTCACCGGCCCGCCCTCTTTCTCAGACACATCTTCGCCATCGCGGCATCAGCCTACAGCCTGTGTGGGAGCACGGGGCGGGACGCAGGCATTCTCCTCAGGTGAGGGGGGGCTCCCTGTCCGCTGAACCCCCGGCCACACTGAGGCTGGGACGGGTGGGTGAGGGCTCTGCTCCACCCGCGGCAGCTCCGACTCCGGAGGGCTGTGCTACCGGCTGACGTCACCGCATGTGCCCCTTGAACGAGGCCGCGCAGGGACTATTTCTGTTGGGTCCTCGTGCCCCGGGACTCTGCATTTTGGCCATGTCCCCACTTCATCGGCTCAGTGGGGTCATGCGATGGGCCTCCCTCCCGCAGTGGGCACAGCGGCTCAGGGAAGACAGAAGCCGCCAAACAGATGGTGCGGTTCCTGAGCGGCCTGGAGCAGGAGCAGACAAGGGACGGAGGATGTCAGGTGGGGGCAGCTGGCCATTTCCCGGGACCACCCTTCTCCTTTGGGCCAGGAGGGGGGCTTGGGGTCCCTGGCTTCTCGGGGACAGCCCAGTCCCCAGGCACAGAGTGCCCGCAGTTGGGGGGCCTGACCGGGGGCTCACGGCTCTTCTGGGGTGACTTGAATGCCCTTCCCCCTCAGCTGGACGACGTGCTGCCCTGGCTCGGCAGCTTTGGCCACGCCACGACAGTCCTCAATGCCAACGCCAGCCGCTTCGGCCAGGTCCTGTGTCTCCGCCTGCAGCAGTAAGTGAGGGGGTCCCGGTGGGCACAGAGGCCACGCACCACAGCTCTCTGGGAGCCTGAGGCTGCTGCCCATGGTGGGTCCCATTCTGAGCGGGGGCCCTGGGCTGCGTGCACCCTGGGCACCCCCAACCAGCGTCCTGTGCCCACAGCGGGGTCATCGTGGGAGCTTCTGTGTCACATTATCTGCTTGAGACCTCGAGGGTGGTGTTTCAGGTAAGACCTGCCCTGCAGCTCTCCCTTTCCAGCTCCTAGCGTGGGAAAGAGGGAGGGGCCACGGGGGGCGGGTGTCTGTGGTCCCTAAGCCCCCAGACCTGCCTTCCCCAGGACTTGTCCTTGCTGCCCTGGGGCCCAGGACCAGGCCACTGACCCCCCTAAGGTAGGCCTTCTCCCCCGAGGCCCAGGCTGAGCGGAGCTTCCATGTTTTCTACGAGCTGCTGGTGGGGCTGGACCCCACGGAACGGGAGCAGCTGTCCCTGCAGGAACCAGAGACCTACTACTACCTCAACCAGGTGGGGCCAGGTCCACACAGTGCGGGCGGCAGGGCCTGCCCAGGGAGGGGGCTTGGTGGGGGTCTGAGGAGGAGCTGGGGCAGAGCAAGGCTGGGGGCCAGGCCCTGCTGCCACCCTGCTGCACTCTGCAGGGCCGGGCCTGCAGGCTCCAGGGCAAGGAGGATGCCCAGGACTTCGCAGGACTGGTGAAGGCCCTGCAGGCGCTGGGCTTGTGCCCCGAGGAGTTGACCGCAGTCTGGGCCGTGCTGGCTACCATCCTGCAGCTGGGCAACATCTGCTTCTCCTCGTCAGAGGTGGGCTCCCCTGCGGCGCCGGCCCATGTGGCTTGTTTGTATAATCAGGGCAGCAGTATCGATGCCCAAGCGTGTGTGTGTGTGTGTGTGTGTGTGTGTGTGTGTGTGTGTGAGAGAGAGAGAGAGACAGAGAGAGAGACAGAGACAGAGACTGCACCGCCCTGGGCCAGCCTCGGGCCTCCCAGCTGCCCTGGAAAGCAGGCAGACCCCCACCGTCCAGATGGGCAACAGCCCTGGAGTTCCGGCATCTGTGCCGCTGCCACCCCCGGGAAGCACACCTGGTACTCCCTGAGCAGCTGTTAAGTACCAGGCGCTGTGTGAACCGCTGTACATCTGTTTTCTAAGTCGGTTCCAGGACAACCCTGGAACATAAGTGTGCCGCGCCAGCACGGCCGTGGGTGAACCTGAGGGCGAGCCGTGAAGGATTAGAAAAGACAGACAAGAGAATAAAGCTGGGCTCGGTGGGACGCTGCCTTCTCTGATGGAGAGACAGCGCCACAGCTTGGCCAAGTCGTTATTTTATAGCCAGACTCCACCAGGCAAAGTAAAGGTGCGGTCAAGATGTTTACAGCGTTCTCCTGGGTTTCGAATCTACTCAATTACATGCACCTGATCAAGCTTTGTTTACTTGCTGCACCTCCCGAGCCCATATCATTCAGCCAGTGGGAGCCGCTCTCCACAATATAAGGGGCGTGTTTCCCCTTTTGCAATAAGATAGTAGCAGTTCAGACAGGAAAGAGACTTGTGAGGCGGGCCAGCTAGTGAAGAGGTGAAGTCAGGACTCGCACTCAGGGCCCTTGGACTGTAGAACGGGCTCCTGCGGCCCAGACCCACCCATGTACCTTTGGGTAACGGGGCAGCTGCCCTGCAGAGCAAGGCCCGGCCTCCGCCCTGTGGGACGTGGCCACTGCCCAAGCAGGGCGCTCCCTGCTCCCTCCTTCCTCTGCCCAGAGGGAGTCCCAGGAGGTGGCTGCCGTGTCCAGCTGGGCCGAGATCCACACCGCAGCCCGGCTGCTGCGGGTGCCGCCCGAGCGCCTGGAGGGGGCTGTCACCAAATGCGTCACGGTGAGCTCGAGGGTTCTGGGGAGGCATGAGCACGGCCGGACCACCCGATGGCTGGCTGAGTGCCCATGTGGGCCTCGGCCTGACATGCCATGTGCACACCCTCTGCCCCCAGGAGACACCCTACGGCCCAGCCTCAAGATCCCTGCCCCTGGAGAGGGCCATTGATGCCAGGTGCCCTGGGGGCAAGAGAGAGCCATAGCCGCGCCGGGCACGCTGCTGCACGCGCTCACACCCCATGCCCACAGGGACGCCCTGGCCAAGGCCCTGTACTCGCGGCTCTTCGCCTGGCTCCTGAGGAGGACCAACACGCGGCTGGCCCCGCCCGGGGAGGGAGGCAGCACGAGCACCATCACGGTCGCGGACGTCTATGGTTTTGAGGTCACCCCTGGCGGTGGGGCCCAGGACAGGGTGCCCGCTTCATCCTGATTATTTCCGGGGGGCCCAGCAGCGCCAGCTTCCCTGGGAGGGGCACTGGTAAACTACTGGCCTGCCAGGCCCAAAGAGGGTTCGTGAGTCAGCCGCACACTCCGTAGGGGCAGCCATTCTGTCCTGCTCGGTCCAGGCCTGACATCACCTCTAAGGCAGCGGGAGATAAAGGCCCCAGGAAGGGGAAGCCCGCGGCCTCACGTCCCATACACCAAGGGCCCTCCAGTCACCCTGACTTCCACAAGCTCTCCACCCCTTTCCAGGGGATCCTGCCTCCTCGGGGCAGGGAGGAGGGGCTAGAACAAGAGGCAGCCCCACCCTGAGTCCCTGGATGGGCCCTGCCCGCCCCTCCAGTGTGTCCTTGGTGACCATGACAAGTGTGTGTGTGCCCGTGTGCATGTGTGCTCTTGTGTGTTTTAGAGTGTGTCAACACCCTCTGTTCAAAGCTACCAGAAGTGGGGGCTCGGCTGGGGGGCACACAGGAAGCAGTCTGTAATCCCTACAGGAGGAATACTGGAAGGCTTCTTGGAGGCGGCAGCCTGGAGCCCTGCTTATGAGGATGTGGGGTTCTGATAGCCAGCAAGCTAGGTCGTAGGCAAAGGAGTCTCCCAGACCACAGGGTGTCTGTGGCTCATGCTGAGGCTGAGGGCAGGGGTGTGGAATCCTAGAGGGAGGCCTGACAGTGGCCTTTGCACTTGACCCTGTAGGATGCACCATTAGCCCTGGGGCACCGCTCCTCCCTGAATGCTGGGGAGAATGCAGGCAGCCCTGTGGGAGGGGGATCCCTGTGTGCCCACTCCCCACCCCTGCCCAGTGCCCTCATCTCAGGTGGATGCCCACCTCACTGCCCACGTGCCAACAGGCACTGCGGGTGAATGGCCTCGAGCAACTGTGCAACAACCTTGCCAGCGAGCGCCTGCAGCTCTTCTCCAGCCAGATGCTGCTGGCCCAGGAGGAGGTGAGGGGCACTCAGAACAGAGGCCGTCTCTGCTACAGGGCGGGCACTGCACTGAGAGCTCTACCCCAACGCCTGCTTGCTATGGGCTGTCTCAGTCCTTCTGAACCTCAGTTTTCTCATCTGTGAAATGGGAAGGCCACCCCTGCTCTGGCTCAGACGAGGTTGCCCATGAATGTGGGTGGGCCCCACAAACGGCCAAGGGCTGGCTGTTCCCAGGAGGAATGTCGGCGAGAGTCGCTGCCCTGGGTGCCCATCCCTCAGCCTCCGAGGGAATCCTGCCTGGACCTCCTGGTAGAACAGCCCCAGAGCCTCCTGCGTATCCTGGATGCCCAGACATGGCTGTCCCAGGTGAGCCCCCTGTGGCAGGACAAGGAGGGGGGAGCAATAGGTGATGGGGTCCAGAGACCCTGCTCACACACCTTCCGTGCAGCTTGGGAAGGCAGTGGCCAAACGGGGTTCAAACCCTGTGCTGGGTGACCTTGAGCAAGAGGTCTGACCTCTCTGAGGTCCCTCAGTCCTCGCTGCAGAAGGCCATCATGCCTGAGGGGCACGGAGGAGGGGACTGAGCAGGGCTCCCGGGAGGTGAGCAGGTACTGCCTCCCGCCCACCTGACCTCAGCTCCCGGCTGCTCTCAGGTTGCCTTCCTTATAATTGATAGCACTTGTGTCCATGACAATTCCGTGGTGTGTTTACTCACTGACCCTCCTGAGAGAGACTGGGCCCTCCTCGAAGGGTTTCAGCCCTGTCTCGGCGCCTGGCACATGGTTAAGGGGGCACTAAATATTAAATGCACGAATATCTGTGCCAGGAATTGTGCTAGGGATGAAAAGGTGAGCAAAAATAACCCAGCCCCTCCCTTAGAGTCTGCAGTGTAGCCGGAGAGAGGTGTTAACACACACGCAGAGCACACACACACACGCATACGTTAAGCCACACCTGCATGGCTCGGTGCGTGGATGTGCAGGGCCACGAGAGCACATGAGCAGCCTGGGCCTCCTCTGGCATGTGAGGCCGTTTAAGCTAAATACACCACGACCCCGCATGTAAGGTGACGCCTTCCCATTTTCCCATTTCATTAGAGGCTGAAAATAATGATGACAAACAATGATAAAGTACTCGAACGTGATATTTCATTGATCAATATAATCTTAATATAAAAGTATTAAAATGTAAGCCTGGCCGGTGTGGCACGGTTGGAGCGTCGTTCTGTACCCCAAAAGGTCACTGGTTCAATCCCCGGTCAGGGCACATGCCCAGGTTGCAGATTCAATCCCCAGTCAGGGTGCGTAGGGAAGGCAACCAATGGATTTTTCTCTCACATCAGTGTTTCTCTCTTCGTCTCCCTTCCTCTCTGAAATCAATTTTTTAAAAAAAAGGACTGATGTAGAAACACCTGCAGCGGTGCGTGCCCGCAGGCGTGATCTGCACCTGTCTTAAGGTCCCTGCACCTTTAAAGCGATCGGTGTTTATTGACGGAGCCGGTTTCCGTGTGTGAGGAGCTGTGTCTTTCTCAAACTGCACTTTGTTGTCCAAACAGTCCCTGGGAGCGAGAGAGGTGCCCTTCACAGGGGCTCAGATTCGCAGCGAGGCCGCCTCGGTTCACTGTGGCACCTGGACACGGGGCAGGGAAGCAGGGCCTGAGGGAGCCATCTCTCTTGTCAGGCCACCGACCACACCTTCCTGCAGAAGTGCCACTATCACCATGGCGACCACCCATGCTACGCCAAGCCCCAGCTGCCCCTTCCTATCTTCACCGTGCGACATTACGCAGGGACCGTCACCTACCAGGTATGGGGGGGTGGGATCAGGGAGGGCACTGGGACCCTGGTGTTTCCTTTCAGAGCTGAGTCACCTGACAGGTGACAGGAGTGGGGAGGGGAGGCCCTTTCCGAGGCTTGGCCATCTTTGTTGTAGAAGAAAAAACACAAACTACCCCAGAGCTAACCCGGACAAGAAACAAAGGGAGCATGTCAACTATAGCTCCACATCAGAGAGAGACATGTGGCCATTGAATAAAGAAAATACAAAACTCTATTGAAGTCACAAAAGATTTAAAAATGGAGGGACAGCCCTAACCAGTTTGGTTCAGTGGATAGAGCGTCAACCTGCAGACTCAAGGGTCCCAGGTTCGATTCCGGTCAAGAGCATGTACCTTGGTTGTGGGCACATCCCCAGTAGGGGGTGTGCAGGAGGCAGCTGATTGATGTTTCTAACTCTCTATCCCTCTTCCTTCCTCTCTGTAAAAAATCAATAAAAAAATATTAAAAAAAATATGGAGGGACAGCCGGGCTGGTGTGGCTCAGTAGTTGAGTGTCAACCTATGAACCCCGAGGCCATGGTTCGATTCCCAGTCAGGGCACATGCTGGTTGCAGGCTGGTTGTAGGGGGCGTGTAAAAGGCAGCCAATCAATGATTCTCTCTCATCATTGATGTTTCTCTCTCTCTGTCTCTCTCTCTCTCTGTCTCTCTCTCTCCCCCCTTCCTCTCTAGAATAAAAAATAAATAAAACATGGAGGGACAAAAAAAAGAATAAAAAATATATATAAATGGAGGGATAAACCATGTTCATTTTGGGGAGCCTTAATATTGTCTGTTCTTTCCCATTTGATCGATAAAAGTAGTGCAATTCCAGACAATGTCCCCCCCCCCCAGAGGAGGAGGAATGGGTTTTGATGAAATTATTCTAAAGTATCGTCTGGAAAAGAAATGCATGAGAATAGCCAAGAAAAGATTGAAAAGCAAAAGGTTATGGAGGAATTTGTTCTAACAGATATTAAAACGTATTTCCAAGCTCCAGTAATTAAAAGAGTATGGTGCTCACAAGAAACAGAGCCATCCATGGGATAGAATTCAGACCCCAGGGTGTATAAAGGAGCCGGGCACGTGACCAAGGTGGTCTTAAAAATGTCGTAAACTGCCCTAACCGGTTTGGCTCAGTGGATAGAGCCTTGGCCTGCGGACTCAAGGGTCCCGGGTTCGATTCCGGTCAGGGGCATGTACCTTGGTTGCGGGCACATCCCCAGTAGGGAGTGTGCAGGGGGCAGCTGATCAACGTTTCTCTCTCATCGATATTTCTCACTATCCCTCACCCTTCCTCTCTGTAAAAAAAATCAATAAAAATATTTTTAAAAATGTAAACTATACATAAATTTTACCATCTTAACCATTTTTAAGGGTATGATTCAGTGGCTTTAAGTACATTTACATTATTGTGCAGCCATCACCACTGTCCACTTCCAGAATTTTTTTTTTAAATTTCGGAGAGGAAG
>NW_006290028.1:249012-249297 GCF_000327345.1 Myotis davidii | reverse complement strand
GCCACACTGGTTGGGCTCCAGAAATTTTTCATCGTCCCAAACAGAAACTCTGTACCCATTAAACACACTAACTCCCCATCCCCGTCCCCCCAGCCCCTGGTATCAGACTTTCTGTCTGTAAAGTTGCCTGTATTAGGTACCTCATACAAATGGAATCCAGACACACACACACACACACACACACACACACCCCTTTCGTGTCTCACTTATCACACCAAGCATGTTTCCGGCTCGTCCACATTGCAGCATGTGTCGGCCACCTCCCTCTTAGGGCGGAGTAAGATG
>NW_006290028.1:226761-229406 GCF_000327345.1 Myotis davidii | reverse complement strand
TATTTGTGAAGTCATGTGATGTATGTTCATAGCTCTTTAAACCTCTGGCTTGGATTTCCCTTGGTAAAGATGAATTCTCCTTCCTGTTTGGGAATTTCAGCTTCCAGTGCTCTAGCCTTCCTCCCCACTCCCCCTCATCATTGATGTTTCTATCTCTCTCCCTCTCCCATTTGCAAAAAAATCAATAAAAATATTTTTAAAAATGTAAACTATACATAAATTTTACCATCTTAACCATTTTTAAGGGTATGATTCAGTGGCTTTAAGTACATTTACATTATTGTGCAGCCATCACCACTGTCCACTTCCAGAATTTTTTTTTTAAATTTCAGAGAGGAAGGGAGAGAGAGAGAAACATCAATGATGAGAGAGAATCATTGATCAGCTGCCCCACACTGGGGATTGAGCCCAACACCCAGGTATATGCCCTGACTGGGAATGGAACCATGACCTCCTGGTTCCTAGGTCAACGCTCAACCACTGAGCCACACTGGTTGGGCTCCAGAAATTTTTTCATCCCAAAATCCCCGTCCCCCCAGCCCCTGGTATCAGACTTTCTGTCTGTAAAGTTGCCTGTATTAGGTACCTCATACAAATGGAATCCACACACACACACACACACACACACACACACACACCCCTTTCGTGTCTCACTTATCACACCAAGCATGTTTCCGGCTCGTCCACATTGCAGCATGTGTCGGCCACCTCCCTCTAGGGCAGAGTAAGATGGCATTGTGGGCACAGACAGCCTGTCTACCTCTCATCTGAGGGTGGGCACTTGAGTTGCTTCTGCCTTTTCGGCTGTGGTGACTAATGCCACTGTGGACACGGTGTGCAAGTATCTGTTCGGTCTCTGCCCTCAGTTCTTTTGGGTCTCTACTAGAATTAGAACGGCTGGGTCTTAGGGTTGTTCTCTGTGTAGAGTTTGAGGAGCCGCCAAACGGTTTTTCCTCAGCGGCTGCACCATTTTATGTTCCCGCCAGCGTGTAGGAGGGTTCCGACTCCCCTCCATCCTTGCCAAAATGTGCTGTTTTCCATTTAAAACAATTACAGCCATCCCCCTGGGTGTGGAACTGTATCTCGTTGTGGTTTTATTTGCGTTTCCCTAGTGACCGGTGAGAGATGTTGAGGGTCTTTCCATGCGCTCCCGGGCTGTTGGCGCCGCTTCGGAGAAATGCCTGCTCAGGGCGTTTGCCCGTTTTTTGACTCGAGTCGCTTTTTTCTTGTGGAGCTCTGGATAGCAATCCCTTACTTGCTCTGCGGTATTTCCTCCCATTCTGCGGGTTGTCTCCTTCTCTCTAAACAGTAGTTTTTGATGCACAAAAGTGTCTAATTGTGTGAAATCGAATTGAACTACTTTTTTCTTTCGGTGTCTGTGCTCTGGTGTTGTGTTCGGGAAGTCTTTGCCGAGTCCAGTGTCGTGACGCTTCCTCCCTGTTTTCTTCGTAGCGATTCACATCCCAGGTCTTCCATTAGGCTTTGATCCATCCGTTTGGAGTTAACTGTTGTGCCTGGTGTGAGAGAAGAGTCCGGTTTTATTGGTTTGTGTGTGGGTTTCCAGTGTTCCCGGCACAGCCGTCTGAAGAGACAAAGGCGGCCTTTAATCCGAGGGGAGAGGAAGAATATCTGGCCAAGGGACCGGCCTCCACACCCTGGGCTTCCCCCCTTCCCCACCTTGTCTTTTGCAGGTTCACAAATTTTTAAACAGAAATCGGGATCACCTTGACCCTGCCACCGTAGAAATGCTTGCCCAGAGCCAGCTCCAGGTGCCCCTGCCAGTCTCCGGCCCTGCCCCTCCTCACTCTGTCCCCTCATTCTGCCCTTCTTGCCCGGACACTCCTGCTCAAGGGGCTTGCTCCCAAGGCCCTGGCACCTGGGGCCATGGCCTGAGCCGGCCAGGGTCTGGGTGCGGTGGGCTGGTCCACCCTGGCGCCCCCGGGTGGGGGCAGGCTGGGCGATGGACAAGCCTCTTCTCTCCCCACAGCTGGTGGGCAGCCTGTTCCAGGAGGCAGAGCCCCAGGGCGGGGGAGGGCCAGGCAAGCCCACCTTGGCCTCTGGATTCCAGCAGTCCCTGGGGGACCTCCTAGCCAGGCTGGGCAGGTGAGAGCAGTGCCCCCAAAGCAGTGGCAGGGAGTTGGATGGGAGCCTGATCTGTACCTCGGTGACCCCCCTCCACCCATCAGGAGCCGTATCTACTTCGTCCAGTGCCTCAACCCCAACCCTGGGAAGGTGAGCTCCCTGGGCACCTGGCCCAGAGCCCTCCCCCCTGCCCTGCCCTCCTCCCCTCTCCCCCTCCATGTGCCCTGCCCTGCATTTCCCGAAGCTGAAGCCCCTGACTCCACCTCTTACTGGCTCTGTCCCACGGCCACAGCTTCCCAGCCTCTTTGATGTGGGACACGTGGCCGAGCAGCTGCGCCAGGCAGGCGTCCTGGAGGCCGTTTGTGTCCGCGGTGCCCACTTCCCTGTGCGCCTGCCCTTCCAGACCTTCCTGGCCAGGTAGGGCTCCAGGATGGCGGCAGCCAGGGGCCCATGCACTTCAGGGACAGGACACACGAGAAAGGCCCCCCAGAGTGACTGGTCCTCCTGTGTGGGGAGCCCGAACTCAGGCCCTGGTCCCAGAACTCAGTCCCTGATCGGGCACC
>NW_006290028.1:225806-226577 GCF_000327345.1 Myotis davidii | reverse complement strand
CTGGGACTTGCACGGGGCCATGAGAGGACCCTGTCCTTTCATTAGTCCGAGGCTTGAACCTGGCCAAAACACTGTAGCTGCGCCCCACACTCCTGGGGTTCCTTCCCGGTGGAGGTGACCGCCTTCCCAGGGACCTCGGGCCTGGCATCCGACCCTTCCTCTTTTCATTCTCTCTCCTTCTCCCTCCATCTCTTCTCTCACTATTCACTGTCCGTCCTCCCCTCCATGCCTCCCGGAGTTCACTGCCCCTCCTCCATTCAGCAAAACTCTCCTAGGTGCCTAGCACATAGTAGGTGCTTTCCAAATCATTGTCGAAAGACTTAGCGACTGAATGGACACCTGGAGGCTCGGGTGTCCAACGGCTGTGGTGGGAGGTTTATGCTGTGCCTGCTCCAGCCTTGGCCCTGTCCTCCCGGCAGGTTCCGGACCCTGGGGACCGGGGAGCAGGGAGAGCCTTCTGACCGGGAGAGGTGTGGCGCCATCCTGAGCCAGGTGCTGGGGCCCGAGTCGCCCCTCTGTCACCTTGGAACCACCCAGGTGGGGGTGTGTGCCAAGGGGCAGGCCTGGCTAGAGGGGGGAGGAGGATTTGGGGAAAAACCCAGGGTTTGGTGGTCCTTCTGGGTGGTCAGGAGATGGGCTGGGGCTGGGTGGCAGGTGTCCTGGGCACCCCGGGCTGGAAGGGAGGAGGCAACCACACTGGCCGGCTCCAGCCCACGCCTCTGCCCCCAGGTCCTGCTGCAGGAGCCGGGCTGGCGGCAGCTGGAGCAGCAC
>NW_006290028.1:217493-225748 GCF_000327345.1 Myotis davidii | reverse complement strand
AGCGCCTCCGCCTCCTGCCACGGATGCAGGCTCGTGTGCGGGGGCTCCAGGCCAGGTCTGCAGGGTTGGGGCGAGGCCCTGGGCCTTTTCAAGGTGGTGGGGCAGGTTGGGGAGACATCAGGCCTCCAGGCCTGCCCAGTGCCCCATCCCATCAGCACTGGACTCTCCTTACAGCATCCCCGCCCATAGCCATAATCTCTGCTCGAAGACCCCAGTCACAGGACACCCATGATCCGTCCAGGCTGCCCAGCCTGCAGTCTTGACGCCTTGAGTGTCCTGTTTTCTAGTCTGTTCTTCACTGTGCAGCAAGAATGACCTTTTAAAAGCATGAGTCGGCCCTAGCTGTTTGGCTCAGTGCCTAGAAGAGTCATGGGTTCGATTCCGGTCAAGGGCACGTACCTCAGTTGCAGGCTCAATCCCCAGCCCCGGTCGGGGTGCGGGAGGCAACCAATCCTGTCTCTCTCACGTCCATGTTTCTCTCTCTGTCTCTCCCCCTCCCTTCCACTCTCTCAAAATAATAAACAAACAAACAAACAAACAAAATAAAGGCACGAGTCAGACTTAGGCCAGACTTTCACACTCCAGGCTCTGGGTTTCCTAGCCCTACGCTTCTCCCTCCCCCTTCTCACCCAATAAACTCCCAGTGCTCCTCCATCCAACAGCTCTTGATGGACCTTCTTCTCCATCCACCCAGCCGGATGCTAGCGGCACAGAGGTGAAGGCCGGGAAGGTGCCTCCCAGGCCAGCTGGGGAGCCAGATGCAGAGGGTAAACCGGCGCCGGTCACCCCAAAGGTGATTGCTGAAGCGCTGAGAACAGGTGAGGGCAGGGACTCCAGGGAGCCTCCGGAGAGGAGGCACCCGTCACCACTACCTATTTCCAGGACGTTTCCATCCCCAACAGAAACTACCCATTCAGCAATAGCTCCCCCTCTCCCTGGCCTCCAGCCCTGGTCACCGCCCGCCTACTTCTGCATCTATGAGTTGCCTGTTCTAGACCCTTCGTGAACGTCAGCCCCTACAGCTTTCTTCTCTGCCTGGCTTATTGCACTAAGCGTGACGCTCGCAAGGTTCGTCCCCGTCACATGGATCAGGACTTCGTTTCTTCTTTATGGCTGAGCGACGTTCCCTCGTGTGGACGGACCACATCGCATTTGTCCACGCGTCCTTCGGGCTCATTCGGGTGGTTCCCACCTTTTGGCTGCTGTGGATGATGCTTCAGTGAACATGAGCGTGCAAGCGTGTGTGCAAGTCTCTGCTTCCAAGTCCTTTGGGTCCGTCTGAGGAGGGAATTGCTGGGTCACGTGGTAATTCCATGCTTAGCTTTGTGAGGAGCCGCCAAACTGTTCTTGCAGAGTGGCTGCCTTACTTTGTGTTCCCACCAGCAGTATAAGAGGGTTCCAGCTTCCCTACTTGCCAATACTTATTTTCCTTTAAAAAAATAATAATAATTGCAGGTCTCCCGGGGGGTGAACTGGCCTCTCACTGTGGTATTGGTTTGCATTTCCCTGAGACTAATGATGTGGAGCTCTTTTCATGTGCTTGTTGGCCATTGTGTATCTTCTTTGGACAAATGTGTACTTGAGTCCTCTGCCTGCTTTTACATTGGGTTATTTGTCTTTTTGTCTCTCTCTTTAGGGAATTCTTATATATATATATATATTATTGATTTCAGAGAGGAAGGGAGAGGGAGAGAGAGAGAGAGAGAGAGAGAGATAGAAACATCAATGATGAGAAAGACTCATTGATTGGCTGCCTCTTGCACGCCCTACACTGGGGATCGAGCCTGCAACCTGATCCTGTGCCCTGACTGGGAATCGATCTGTGACCTCTTGGTTCAGAGGTCGATGCTCAACCACTGAGCCACGCTGGCCAGGCGCCTCGGGTCAGTTCTTACAGTCTTGTCTTGGCGTGGAGGATGCAGGCACTGGGTGTAAGCTTGGGCTCCCCACCCCTTTCCCGGCCTCCAGGAAGCGGTACCTCCAGCGCCGGGCGGCCCTGGGACAGCTGAACACGGTGCTGCTGGCGGCCCGGCCCCTGCTCCGGAGGAGGCAGAGACTGCAGGTGAGGCGGCTGAGGCACTGGCAACTCAGGTAGAAGCCAGGCATCTTGCTGGTGGAGTCCGACAGTGCCCACCCTCCCAAGGCCAAGGCCTCAGGCCATTGCTGGCTGGGCTCCTCCCACTTCTGTCTGCCTGGCCAGGGTAGGCTGGGGCCTCGGGAGGCCATTTGCCTTCCTTCATCCCTGCCCCTGCCCCAGGCCCCTGTCCCCTCCCTGCCCGAAGTGTCTTCAGATCCCCTCCAGCCCTCCTGGGGCCCACCTGCTCCCCTCTCTCGTCTGATGACTCGTAGTTGAGGCCATAAAGCAGCTCAAAGGTCAGTACCCACGTACTGCGCCCTCCCGGGCCCCTCCCTGGCTGGACTTTGCCCCCTGAGACCATTCCTTCCTGTCTCCCTGCCCTCCTACCCTCTCCTCACTGCCCTGACAGCCGGGCAGGGCCGCCCACTGAGGCTGGTGAGGGCTCCGGGGACTGGGCGCAGGCAGCTGGCCCCTTTGGGTCTGTGCTTGCTCCTCTGTCCGTGTCGGGGCCTCCAGGGGCAGGCGGGGCGGCTGAACTGCCTCGCTGGGGAGGGGCTGCTGGGAGGCTCCAGGTGGCTCCTCTCGGGACATCGGCTCCACCTGCATCTCCCCTGACAGCTTGGGCACTGGTGTGGCTGGCACGGCGGCGGGTCCTCCGGGAGCGGGCCAAGCATGGTAGGTGGTGGAAGCTGGAGGGTGTCGCTGGGCTGTAGACCTGATGAAGCTGGCACGGCTGAGGGCGCATGTGGGCTGTGTGGGTCCTGTCCCTCAGGCATGTGTCGTGCCCCTGAGAAGGGGCCGGGGTGCCCTCGGTGTTCCTCTGAGGGCTCCTGGGCCCTGTGTGTGCGCCCAGGGTCTTTGGAGGGAAGTCATAGACCTGGGGAAGGACGGACACCGGGTGCCGGGCCCTTCCCCACACGGGTCAATGCCCCTCCGACAGGAGCTGGCGCGCCTGGAGATCCCGGCCGAGCTGGCCGTGCTGCTGAGGGAAGAGGAAGGTGAGTCCTGCTTGATGGGCGTCACTCTTCCCGTGACCCCACCCAGCCCCTCAGTTGTGTGAGAGGGTCCGTCCCTGTGGTCCCTCCCTCTGCACGGGGCTGGGTGATGGTGAGGGCTGGCGGCGGCACCAGAGCCGGGCACCTGACCTGGGCTCCTCTGGGCCGCCTCCCGGTGCTGTCCCCAGGCCGTCAGCACACGCTGGCCCAGAGCATCACGGAGGCCAAGCCCCCGGAGGTTCCTGCCCGGCCCAGCCTGACCCTGCCGCCGGACATCGACCAGTTCCCCTTCTCCACCTTCATCTCCAGTGGCTTCCAGGTGGGCCCCCCAGGGCGCAGCTCTTCCTGGCTGGAGCCCACAGGTCCCCGGATGGTAGCCCCTACCAGGCAGCGGCTGTCTATTCCTGTCCCCACCCCACCTCTCCCCTCTCCCAGCCTGGGGCCTGTGGACACAGCTGCCTTCCTCAGAAAATATTCATTGAACCTAAGTGACTCACTCTCCGGTGTTGTTCACTCTGTGAAGCCACGCCTGTCACACCTGGGCCGGGCCCTGCGGCCGCCGTCGTGTGTTAAAGCGTGTGTGACGGCCAGGGACACTGTCCCGGCTGCAGGGTGCGATTCAAAACTGCACACAGAACAGAATCTCAGTGTGTACAAACAACAGCGGGGCGTGGGGGGGGGATGGCTGTGTTTGTGCCGAGAGCTAGGAAGTAGGACTCGAGAGAGAGGCCAAGGCACCACTGGCTGTGCCCGGCGGTGGAACGCGAGAGCTGGTTTTTATCTTTTATCCTTTTCCAGGGTTTCTGAGTTTTCTGCGTGCACGGGCATCAATTTTGTAATCAGAACAAGCAGTTAAGCCTCATTTAAAAAATATATTTTTATTGATTTCAGAGAGGAAGGGAGAGGGTGAGAGAGAGAGAAATATCAATGATGAGAGGGAATCGCTGACGGGCTGCCTCCTGCCCGCCCCACCCTGGGGATCGAGCCCACAAGCCGGGCCTGTGCCCTGATCGGAATCAAACCGTGACTTCCCGGCTCTTAGGTCGACGCTCAACCACGTTGGCCAGGCTAAACTGCATTTTATTTTTATTTTAGTTCATTATATTCCACAAATGAGTGAGATCATGTGGTATTTATCTTTCTCTGATTGGCTTATTTCATTTAGCATAATGCTCTCCAGTTCCATCCATGCCGTTGCAAATGGTAAGAGTTCCTTCCTTTTTAGAGCAGCATAGTATTCCATCGTGTAGATGTACCACAGTTTTCTAATCCATTCAGCTGCTGATGGGCACTTGGGCTGTTTCCAAATCTTAGCTATGGTGAATTGTGCTGCTATGAACATAGGGGTGCATATATCCTTTCTGATTGGTGTTCTAAGCTGCATTTTAAGGAGGGTTTTCCAGGCCAGTCCTTCCTCCTCCCTCCCCCAGAGCGCTGCTCCCTGGGCTCCCCATGCCATCTCCAGCAGGTCAGCAAGGCCGGCTCCTCAGGCGCTGGGTCGCCCTCCTTCCTTGCAGGAGCCATCTCTGCCCGCTCCTGGGCAGCTGCTGGACAAGCCGCTGACCCGGCTGGACGGTGAGAACCCTCAGCATGCCCTGGATATCAACAAGGTGGTGAGTGACACACCAGGGAGAGGACAGGGCAGGCCTGCTCTTCAGTGCGGGCCGGGACCCCAGAGCCCCACATGCCCTGCCCTCGCCTGGCCCCGCAGATGCTGCGGCTCCTGGGGGAGGAGTCCCTGCCGTCCTGGCAGGAGCAGACCATGGGCACCTACCTGGTGAGGCAGGGGCAGTGCCGGCCGGGCCTGCGAGACGAGCTCTTCAGCCAGCTGGTGGCCCAGCTGTGGCACAACCCCAGCGAGCAGCAGAGCCAGCGCGGCTGGGCCCTCATGGCCATCCTGCTCAGCGCCTTCCCCCCGGCGCCCGCCCTGCAGAAGCCGCTGCTCAAGTAAGAGGCCTGGCACGTGGAGTCCCAGGACGAGGGGGCTCAGGTGGAGGCCGGTGGGGGGGCTCAGGTGGAGGCCGGTGGGTGGTCAGCGGCCGCCCACCCCACAGCCTAGGGCTGTCCCCACAGATTTGTGTCCGACCACGCCCCCAGCGGCATGGCAGCGCTGTGCCAGCACAAGCTGCTGGTGGCCCTGGAGCAGACACGGCTGGCCCCTGAGACCACACGTACCCACCCCCCCACTCAGCTCGAGTGGACGGCCGGACGGCGCCGAGGACGCATGGTGCTGGACGTCTTCACTCTCAATGGTGATGCCGCCTACAGTGGCCCCAGCCTGCCCCTCATGCTCCCTGGACCCCCTCCCTGCTTCACCCCGACATCCTACTCTCCTTCCTGTCCTGCTTTTGGGCCCCCTTGGGGACAGCAGCCCTTTCCTGCCGGGGCGGAGGCCGCCGTCTCTCACTCTCGGTCCCCACCCCGGTCCCGCAGACGAGTGCATCTCCGCAGAGGTGGAGTCCTGGACTACGGGGGAGCAGTTGGCCGGGTGGCTTCTGCAGAGCAGGTGCGGGGGCCTGGGATGGAGGGCGCAGCCAGCACTGAGCGTGGTCCCGTCCTCCCAGCACACTCTCCCACCAAGCACCTCCTGCAGCTGCCCCAGCCCAGGGCCAAAGCCTGTGTCCCGCAAAGGGGGGAAGGGGCGGGGCAAGTGGGCAGGGTCCAGACAAGATAGGCAACAGGAGTGGAGATGACACCTACGGGCCGGGTTCCAATTAAATAGGTGAATGAGTACACGTGTGCGTCAGAACCGACGAGTAAGTGGAAGGGTTGTGAGTTGCAACCTGTCGGTGCAATCTGGAGCCTTCACCCAGGGTCCTGTCCCCTCCGCAGCCCTCACCCTTGGCCCCCCTCAGGCCCTGGCCCTTCAGGGATGGTGACCTGCCCCGCTGACCACTCCCCTAATGCACACCTCTGTCCCATCCAGAGGCCTGGAGGGGCCCCCTCGTGGCTGGTCCGTGTCACTGCACTCCGGGGACTCCTGGCAGGACTTGGCTGGCTGTGACTTCGTGCTGGACCTGATCGGCCTGACCGAGGACCTGGGGGACCCTGCTGATCCCCACAGCTACCCCATTGCCCCCCGAAGCTTGTAGGTGCCGCCCCAGCACCCCTGTCCCCGGCCTGCTCCTGTCCCTACCCTGACCCCACAGCCACTGTATCACACCTGGTGGTTACAGGGGCTGCCACTGACCCAGTCTCCCCGCCTCCTGACCCCTGCAAGCCTCTTCCCCCTCCGTTGGGACACCCCCCTCAGCAGCTTCTACACTTTGCCTCAGCCCGGCACTGCCCCCGGCCAGGTGCCCGCTCAGTTGGGCCCACTATCTCCCGCAGAGCCGAGGACATCCCCCCCGCCCCGGGCGTCCAGGCCCCCTCACTGTACCCAGGTCCCCCTCCAGGCCCAGCCCCGACACTCCCTGGCAGGGGCTACACAGGTAAGGCTGGGAGTGGGCACACTGAGGCTGGCAGAGATGGGAATGGGGGTGTAGGGAGCCCACGCTCCAGGTGGTGACACTGCCCCTACTCCGGCTCCACAGGGGAGCCCCGGGCCTCAGGGAACCTGGATAGCTACCTGGACCACATCTTTGAGCCAGTCCTCTCCCCAGGCCTCAGCGTGAGTGCCCTGCACACATACCCCACCCCACCCCATCCTGCCCCTACCCCACTGGGCCTCTGCTGCCCCTCCCATCTCTCCCAGGGCTCTAGCTCTGGCCTTATGACCTGTGACCTTTGTCCCTTCAGGATCTGGAGCAAGCCAGGGCTCTGAGCAGCCGCATGAAGGGAGGGGGCGGCATCGGGCCCATGCAGCAAGGAAGCTACCCTATGGGTGAGTGGGGGGGGCGGGTGGAGCAGTACAGGTGAGCATGGCCTAGGACCATGGATCTGGGGTTAGAGCCCCGGCCAGTACCCTGGGCCTGAACGCGTTGCCTGGAGCTGGAAGGAGTGGGCCATGGGCCCAGCTAGGGACCAATCTGGGAGGCCCTGTCCCTTCAGTGTACCCAGGGATGATGCAGATGCCTGGATACCAGCCAGCTATGATGCCTGCACCCATGCCCATGATGCCAGCAATGGGCACAGTCCCTGCCATGCCAGGTAAGGCTGGGCTGGGGCACTGGGTCCCTTCTCAGGTAGGGACTGGAGGAGGGAGGGCCCTGCCAGAGGCTCAGAGGGCACAGCAGGCAAAGAGTTTCCAACTTGGCCCCGGTGCTCACCTGCCCCGCCCACCTGCCACCCTGCAGCCATGATGGTGCCACCACAGCCGCAGCCACAGCCCCTGCTCCCCAGCGTGGACGCCAGGCAGCTGGCAGCCCAGCAGCAGAGCTTCATCAACCAGCAGGCGCTGCTCCTGGTGAGGGTGGGCAGGGCCCCCGGGTGGCCAGGCCTGGGGGCAAGGCCGGGCCAGCTCTAACCTGGTCCACCGCTCCTCCCCCTCAGGCCCAGCAGATGACCGCACAGGCCATGTCCCTGACCCTAGAGCAGCAGACTCAGCAGCGCCAGCGCCAGGCCCAGGCCACGTCAGCCATTGCCCCGAAGCCCAAGAAGCCCCCGGCCCCCCGGGAGGAGCCGGAGCCGGAGCCGGAGCCAGAGCTGGAGCCGGTGGGTGTCTGCCTGAGGGTGAGGAGTGGAGACCGCAGAGGCCATCCCGGATGGGGCAGCCGGCTCCAGGGCTGCAGGGATGGAAGACAGGGCAGGGGCGTGGGAAGATGCAGAAAAGATGCCTCTGGGCCCCAGTCCCAGGGATTCAAGGGGTTCACTGTGAGAGGGGCAGCTTGGCTGGCAGTGCTGTTCCCTCACTTCCCCTTCCTGCCAGGAGACCCCCCAGGAGACCCCTGAGGAGACCCCTGAGGAGACCCCACAGGACGAGGAGGAGAGGCTGAGGAGCTTCCAGCAGAAACGCAACTATTTCCAGAAGATGGGTGAGGGGACCTGGGTGGCAGGCCCAGCCTGGCCAGGGGACAGCGGGTGCACTCCATCCCCTGAGTCTGATGTGGCCGGTCCAGGGGCACGGATGGGCTGGCCAGGCGGAGGGTGACAGGGCCATCTGGGCACTTACAGGGCAGCAGCAGATCAAGGTGAAGACGGTGAAGCCTCCGGCCAAGGTGCAGATCCCCCGAGGGGAGGAGCAGGAAGAGGAGGAACCCAGTGCAGGTGGCAGGGAGATGGGGGGCAGCGGGATGCGGGGGGGC
>NW_006290028.1:215188-216346 GCF_000327345.1 Myotis davidii | reverse complement strand
TGCGGGGGGTGGGGGGGCGCGCCTGGCTCTGCGGTTTTGCACAGGGTCTCACCTGTTTCCTCCTTGGCAGTGCCATCGCCTCCTCCTGCCCGGGTAGTGAAGAAGCCACTGACACCAGGTGGGGCCAAAGCTGTGCGGAAGGCAGAGGCTGAGCTGGCCCAGAAGGCGGAGCCTGATGGTGGTCCCAGGCAGGCGCAGGGCAGAGATGCGGTGCCCAGCTCAGAACCCCCAAAGCTGCCCAGCAGGGAGATCCGTAACATCATCCGCATGTACCAGAGCCGCCCAGGCCCCGTGCCCGTGCCGGTGCAGCCATCCAGGTGGGCCCGGGGCCTGCCAGCGCTGCCCACTCCGCAGGGAGAAACCTGCAGGCTCCTGACCTTTTCCTTCTCTCAGGAGGCCCCCCCAAAATTTCCTGAAGAAAAACAACCCTAAGGACGAGGCTCTGGCTAAGCTGGGGATCAGCGGTGCCCAATCGCCCTCCTCGGTGAGGCCCGTCCCTTCCCACCCAGGGCGCAGCTGCTCTGCTCAGGAGCCCGAGGCTCTCAGGGGTCCGCGTGGCCTTCTCCCTAGACACAGCTTGTGTCGTGTGCGCTCTCTGTGCCCCCACAGGCGCTGTGCCCAGAGAAGGGTCCTCCGCCAGCTGTGGCCCCTCGACCCAAGGCCACACCACGGATCCGGACCTCCAACTCCATCCGGGAGAAGCAGGGGCCCCTTCAGGAGCTGTTTGGCCAGAAGCCACCCACTGCCCAGGCACCCCCACCTCCACCCGCGCCCCCACTGCCTCCACCCGGGGACCCGGGGACCCCTTCGGCTGAGCCCCGCGGTAAGGAATCCCACGACCCCATGCGGTGGGCTTCCTTGGCAGAGAGGGGTGGAGGGGGGCAGGATTCCCAACAGCCTGGGGGTGCTCATGCCTGAGGTCAGCTGCTCTGGCTCCTGGACTTTGGAGCCCCAGCTTCCGCGTTCCCGCCCAGGGCAGGGCCCGGTACCCCTGGGACCTGTCTGGCACCAAGGGACTGGCACACACAGGGTGATGTCCTCGATGCAGAGCTGACAGCTCTGTCAGAAATTTAATGGCCCTGCTGATGTGGTCATGGACCCTGGGGAAAGTCTGAGGCCTGACATGGGACTAGGGGCGTGACGAGGCGGCGGGGGCGT
>NW_006290028.1:212733-215090 GCF_000327345.1 Myotis davidii | reverse complement strand
GGCGAGGGGTGGGCCTCCCAGGGGCTGGGGCGGCGAGGGCCTTCTCGCCCGGAGCCCGTCATTCTGGCTCTGGCCGCTCCTCACCCGGTGCTCCCGGCACCTCCTCTGCCAGGTTCTCTGGGGTCCATGGGAGATCAGGGGGTGAGCACCCAGCTACTCGTGCCCTCCGGCAGCGTGTGCTTCTCCTACACCAGTGCGCCCTGGAGGCTGTTCCTACGCAAGGAGGTGGGCATGAGGGCTGGGGAGGGGGTGGCAGGCTGTGCGGGAACCCGCTGGGGAACCCCAGTATCTGCTCCCCACACACAAACACGGGGATCTGCCGCCCACGACCACTTCGGGGGATTTTCTGTCTGGCCTGGAAGGCAGAGGCGGGGGTGGGGGGTGAAGGGGAGCGGGAAGGGCTGCGCAGGACGCCATGCCCACCCTCGCTCTCCATGCCCTCTTCCAGGTCTTCTACCCGCGGGAGAACTTCAGCCACCCCTACAACCTCGGGCTCCTCTGTGAGCAGGTGAGAGCGCACCCACCCCTGGGCGTTCCCCCCGGGGGAGGGCAGGATAACAGCCAGCACCTGTGGGGCACTTGTGCGGTTCCAGCCCCGCCCCCTCTCTGAAGCCCTCACACCCCTGTGAGTAGGGACCATTATTGGCCACGAGGATTAAGGGTCCTGTACACAGTGCCCAACAGGCTCCAGCACACAGTAGGTGCTCCTGGTGCTTGTTCCATGGCCGCCTCTGGATGCTCCCAGGACCGTGCCTGTCCCCTGATCTCCATAGCCTCCCCCAAGTTCTGCTTCAGGGAGGCTTACTTCCGCTGACCGAGGAGCAGCTGGCACTCGGGGAGGCAGGCAGAGCTCAGGGTGGTGGGGCCCTGGACTTGGAAGCCCCATGTTTCTCCTGCTCCATCTCCGCCCTTGGGCCCCCCAGCTTCTCAGTGTGTGAAGCTTTCGTGGGGGGCTCTGGCCTCGGGCCCTGGTGGTGACCACCTGGCTCTGCCCCCAGATCCTGAGGGACACCTTTTCTGAGTCCTGCACCCGGATCTCCCAGGACGAGCGGTGCAGAATGAAAGACCTGCTGGGTATGGTCCAGGGACCCTGGAGTCAGGGAGCTGGGGTGCTGGGGGCCGGGCCTGCGCGGAGGGAGAGAGCAGACTCTGGGGTTCGCTCTCTGGGGAGCCTCAGGACAGGCTGGGGCCGTCCCTGCCCGCAGGAGACCTGGAGGTGGGCCTGGACTCACTTGGCACCACTGAGGACAGTGTCAAGAAGCGCATTGTGGTGGCCGCTCGGGACAACTGGGCCAATTACTTCTCTCGCATCTTCCCGGTCTCGGTGAGTGAGGTGGGGGCAGGGCAGGGGTGACAGCACCCAGTCTGGACCCCGGCACACAGCCAGGGCCTTCTGCAGCAGGGATGGGAGTAGGGGGTGGGGTGGGGTGGGCCCCAGAGGAAACAAAGGCATCCTGGGTGTTGGAGGGGACCCAGCGGCCTTTCTGTGACCCCCTTCTGGGCAGGGCGAGAGTGGCAGCAACGTGCAGCTGCTGGGCGTGTCGCATCGGGGACTGAGACTGCTCAAGCTGGCCCGTGGGCCCGGCGTCGGCCTCCACCAGCTGAAGACTCTCTGCTCCTACAGGTGGGGCTGGGCTGGTAGGGGGCTGGAGGTGGCGAGGTGGCCCCCAGCTCATGCTCCCACCCTGTGCACAGCTTTGCTGAGGTGCTGGGCATAGAGTGCCGGGGAGGCTCCACCCTGGAGCTGACACTGAAGAGCGAGCAGTTGGTGCTGCACTCGGTCCGGGCAGGTGCCATCAAGGCCATGGTGGAGCTCTTCCTGAGTGAGCTCCAGAAGGCAAGCGCGAAGCTATATCACCGATGACCGCAGCCTCCTCAGCTTCCACCGCGGGGACCTCATCAAGCTGCTGCCGGCCATCGATCTGGAGCCAGGTCTCTCCAGGGGCCAGCAGGGCGCTGGCGAGGGAGGGTGGCATGGGGGGTGGACGGGGGCTTTGGGGAGACGACTCTGAGGACAGAGGGGCAGGTGGGTAAGACGCTGTCCCTGTGTGCCCTCCAGGCTGGCAGTTTGGCTCTGCCGGCGGCCGCTCTGGACTCTTTCCTGTGGACGTGGTGCAGCCGGCCGCTGCCCCGGACTTTTCCTTCTCGCTGCTGCGCGGAGAGCCAGGCCTGGCTCCGCGAGAGAGGGGGTTGGAGGTGAGGGAGTAGGAGTTGAGGAAGGAAAGGGCTCGATTGCCCCGGAGCAGTGAGGCTCGCCCGCCACCCTCTCCACCCTCTCCCAGCGCCTGCCTCACCCCTGCAGCTGGACTGTGAGCTCCCCGCGGGCGGGGCTGTGCTGTCCGCCCCTCGCGTGTCCC
>NW_006290028.1:210910-212630 GCF_000327345.1 Myotis davidii | reverse complement strand
TGGTGGTGCTTAGTCTGGTGCTGCCCTAGAAGATGCTCAATAAAAAGCTCTTGACTCTCCTGACTCTGGTGGTGTGCTCACTGCAGCTGCTCCCCTAGGCGGGCCGGGCGGGGCTGGGACAGGGGTGCGGACCGGCCAGGTCTCAGGGTGGCACTAGGTCTCCTGTGCTCCCAGGGCCCCGCCAGACCCTCGAGCCAGGCACACGGTGACAACTCGGAGGCCAGCGGCCTGCCCTTCTCCGAGGTTCCTGCCTCTCTGTCCATTGCCTCCCACAACTACACCATGCCGGACTTTGCCCTGAAATACTTCCGGAAGCCCCAGACCTTGTGAGTGCCCGGCCCGCCCTGGCCCGCCCTGCCCGTCTGTCCTCAGCTTCTGTGAAGGGGGCCCCTTGCCCAGGGCCACCAGGCCACAGCCTGGGAAGGGGCGGAAGGGCCGAGCAAGCAGGGCTGTGGTCTCTCTGCCCCGCAGGCTGGCCCAGGCAGGTGGAGATGCTCAGAAGGTCATGGCCAGCCTGGTGCAGTACACCAAGGTAGGGGGGCAGGAGGGGGAGGCGGGGCAGTGGACCTGCCCCCTGGGTCCCACAGGCCCTAGACCCACAGCCCCGCCTCTTTGCCTGCAGGCCCCCATCCAGGAGTCGCTCATCAGCCTCAGTGATGAGGACACGAGCAGGCAGGCTGTGGAGAGCTTCCAGGGTGAGTGGCCAGCCTGGGCCCCCTGCCTGTGGTGCCTTGGACCTAGGCACCCGGCTGCCTTTTCCCGGGAGTTTGCCACTTCAGGGCAGCTCAGGGGTGGTTCCTATTCCCCGGAGGCCTTCGCCCACTTCTACTCCTGCCCAAGGCGTTGTGGGTTGTGTAGATTCTGGGCCGGTGCACCGTGTGGGGCTGTAGGCACCCACAGAATTTCTGAGCCTGTTTCCCCATTGGTAAGGCCGGGTCTGCCGCCCGACCTGGCTCACACACGTTTTGAGAGCAAGGCATCAGATGGCGGGGGAAAGCCCTGTGTGGGGACGCGTGGGCCAGGGCCAGGCCGCCCCCCAGCTCCCCACGCTTCTCGTGCTGCCTGTAGTTCTGATGCAGTTTATGGGGGACCAGCCGAAGCCCCGGAGCAAGGACGAGATAGAGCTCCTCTATGAGCTACTGAAGGTAAGCGAGGGCTGTGCGCCAGGACCTGGGGGGGACACCGGGAGCCTGAGGACGCAGTCCTGTCCTGCCTGGGCCTGAACGGGACCCCCTTCCCTTGGCCACTATTCATTCGAATCAGCCACAAGTGTTTATTGAGCACCTACTATATGCCGGGGGTGTGGCAGTGAGCCACGTAGGTTACGTCCCCACAGAGCTCACGACCTAGGAGGAGGAGACAGGTGCGGCCGTGCGGAAGGCAGGGGAGGGGCTGAGCCAGTGCAGAGGCTGACACTGGAGCAGAGGGAGGGAGGCCTGTGTGCACCGGGGCAGTGCATGTGGACAGAGGGAGGGCAGGGTGAATGCTCACGAGAGGGTGCACCTCAGCACCAGCATGGCCAGCGTGGCTGGAGCCAGTGGGCGAGGGGAGAGGGGAGGTGGCCCCGGGACGGACAATGGGTCCAGGTCACGGCAGGCCTTGTGTTTGCTGGGGTCGCTCTAGCTGTGGCTGTTCTGGGGGCTTAAGGACAAAGGTGATTGCAGTGATGCCAGGTGAGAGGCAGTGCCGGCGGGGGCCGAGAGGTGGCAGCAGAGAGCAG
>NW_006290028.1:207974-210889 GCF_000327345.1 Myotis davidii | reverse complement strand
GGGCCGGGGATGCCACAGGCCCCGGCTGTTTGCTACGCCTGGGGGAGGAGCGGGCCTGGGCTGCTGGAGGAATTTTGGACATGTGAGGTCTGAAGTCCCCGACTTCCGACTTCCGAGGGGAGGGCCGGGGTTCAAGGGAGAAGTGTGAGCTGGAGGCAGGCACCAGGTCGTCAGCAGATGGAAGCAGCGAAGAGCATCAGGGAGGAGTACAGAGGCCCAAGGGCACCGCAGCCCTTAGAGGTCAAGGAGGTAACTAAGAGGGACCAGGGAAGGCGGAGGGCAGGCCAAGCACGGCCGGAAGCAGCTGGAGACAGTGACTTAGAGTGACCGGTTGTGCAGACACCATTACACCGAGTGAGATGACAGAGAGATGACCACCGACTGGGCTGTCACCCCACTTGGCCCCCAGCCTCTAGCCATCAGCTCCCACGCCACCCCTCACTCCACTGCACTCTGCCCGCCCCCCGGCTGCCCCTCCCCTGCCCACCGGCCCTTTCTGTGCCCGTAGCTGTGCCGGGAGAAAGAGGACCTCAGGGATGAGATTTACTGCCAGGCCATCAAGCAGGTCACGGGACACCCCCGGCTGTGAGTGTTGGGGTGCTGGGGTGGGCGGCGGGCAGCCCGCTGCGTGTCCGGCAGCCCGAGCCCAGCTCTCTGCCCCGCAGGGAATTCTGTGCTCGAGGCTGGAGCTTCCTCAGCCTTCTCACCGGCTTCCTGCCGCCGTCCTCCACGCTGCTGCCCTACGTGACCCAGTTTCTGCAGGACGCGGGTAGCAGTCAAGGTGCCTGTGGGAGGGGCTCCCAGGCGGGTCTCGGCGGCGTGGGGAGGGGTTTGAAGATGCCACTGACCACAGCCTGGTCCTCTCTGCAGAGCTGGCCCGCAGCAGCCAGAAGCACCTCCAGCAGACGGTCAAATACGGGGGGCGCCGGCGGCTGCCGCCCCCGGGTGAAATGAAGGCGTTCCTGGTACTGGGGGTGCAGGCGGGGGCATTCTGGGTCTCCCTCGGGGGGCGGGGGGGAGTCAGGGCATAGGTCTGGGCTGGACTGACCTGCCACGTGCCCTGGCAGAAAGGGAAAATGCTCCGCCTGCTCCTGGTTCACCTGCCCGGAGGCGTGGGCTACAAGACCAACATTGGGCCTTTCACCGTGAGCTGGGGCCACCCAAGACGGGCCGGGCTGGGGAGGGGCGGGGCTGTGGGCCTCAGTCCTGGCCCAGCCCCATCATGGCCTGTCCGCACGCCCAGGTGGCAGCAGAGGTGCTGGAGGAGCTGTGTGGGAAGATGGGCATCACGGAGCCCGAGGAGGTCCAGGAATTTGCCCTGTTCCTCATCCAAGGCGAAGGCGAGTGTTGGGGGAAGGACGCCAGGCTGCACTCAGGGCGGCTCCCCTGCTGGGTCCACCTTTGAGCCCCACCCCCACCCCCACCCGGGCGAGGCAGTTCCTACACTGGGGCTGGCAGGGGTGGGGCGGGGCCTGGGCAGCAGGGAGGGCGCTGAACCGAGCTCCCCGTGCAGGTGAGCTGGTGCGGCCCCTGCGGCCCCAGGAGTACCTCAACAACGTGCTGGTGGGCCGGGAGACCAGCCTGCACAGCCGGCGGCTCGGCTGGGAGACCCGCCTGCACTTCGATAACCCCACCTACATCAGCACCCACTACAGCCAGGTCAGCCTGCTGCCCACTGTCTGGGCGGGGCCTCCGGGCCTCCCTCCCCTCCTGCCAGGAGCAGGGACGGGGCAGGACTGTCGGGGGGCTGTAGGGCACAGCTGCCCCTCACTGTGCTCTGCCCTCAGGTGCAGCGAGACTACCTGCAGGGGAAGCTGTTGGTCGGCGCCCAGGCCGATGCCCTAGTTGCCAGGCTGGCTGCCCTCCAGCTTGTCAGCAGGACCCAAGAGGCCCCCCTCTCAGAGTGAGTGTGCACGCCCCCCACGCCTCCTGTCACTTCTCGTCCCTCCTGGAGCTGAGGTCAACCTCAGCATCCACCCCAAGGGCCTCTCAGCCCACAACCCAAGGTCAGGGCCACCTGACTTGACTCTCCTTGGCCCTAAACAGATGGGGCTGGAGCAGTGGAGGCCCGTCCGCCCCACCCAAGCTCAGGGGCAGGGACACCTCACTGGTGTCTGATCTTCAGTCGCCCCCACGCAGCCACTGGTTCACTCACTGCGCGCCGGCTGGATGCCCAGCCTTGACCCCCCGCTGTGTCCTAGGCAAGACCTGCTGGCTTACTTGCCGAGGCTGCTGCAAGGCCAGCTGAACATGGCCGCCATCCAGAGCCTGATGGACCAGGAGCTGAGGCAGCTGCAAGGACGCAGCGCCCAGGAAGCTCAGATCGACTTCATCGGTGGGTCTGGGGCCCGGGGGCAGCTGGGGAGGAGGGAGGAGGTAGAGGCCCTGGAGGGAAGGGGTGAGGGTGGAGGGCTGAGAAAGCTGCTCCACCTTCCCTGTCCCTCTCACCTCACCTGGGGGCCAGCAGGGCAGGTCCCCAGGCCCCAGAACTCCCATCTTGTGTGTCACCCCTCCACCCCCAGAGGCGGCCAGCCAGCTGCCCCTTTTCGGTTACACTGTCTACGTGGTGCTGCGGGCCAGTGACCTGACGCTGCCCAGACCCAGCCTCCTGGGGCTGAACCGACAGCACCTCATCCTCATGGACCCCAGCTCCCAGGTGGGCTGGGCACCCGGGGCCATTCCCTCCCACCGCCCACACGTACCCCCATGAGAGGGTCGAGCCCTGTCCCTGCTGCCCCCAGACGCTGTGCCGCTCCATCGCCCTGAGGGACCTGCAGCAGCTCCACCTGCTGAGCCCCCTGGAGGCAGGCAGGCCCCCTGCCCTGGAACTCAACTATGGCTCCCCTGACAGCCCCCAGACCGTCTGGTTCGAGCTGCCGCAGGTGAGGGGCGGGGGCCCCCGACCCTGGGAGGCT
>NW_006290028.1:204913-207899 GCF_000327345.1 Myotis davidii | reverse complement strand
GCAGAGGCGGGCTGGCTGGGAGCCTGTCCTCACAGGCCTGTGCCCGCAGGCCCGGGAGCTACAGCACACCATCGCCTTCCTGCTCCACAGCAGCGACACCTCCGTTTAGTGGCCGCCTCACCCGAGAGGAGAGGTGGAGGGCAGGAGAGGAGGAAGGGCCCTCCCTGGGCCCAGTCCCACGCGATGGTCTCCCTTGGGTGCTGTCAGGTCACTTTGGTTTGGACTTGGTGGCTTGGCTGTTCTGGAACCTGCCCAGCACAGCCCGGCTGGCCCACATGGAGGTCACCAGGCAGGGGCTGCTACAGTGACATCAACTGGGAAGGACTCCTTCGGGGGACGTGGGGGCTGTGGGAACTCAGCGTGGGAGCTGAGTTGCCCGTCTGGGGGAGATGCCCGCCTGGCCCCGGCTCGGGAGCAGCAGCTGCCAAGGAAATAAAGCTCCGAGAGAAAACCTGTGCGCGTGCACGTGTCAGAACAGACTTTATTCCTCCGGGAGGCGCCTCGGCCCGGCCTCGCTTTCCCGAGCAGGAGCCGAGAAGCAGAGCCGGCGCTGCCTCTTCCCACAGCTCTGCCCCTGGAGCCCCCCGCCTTGCAGAGGTGGCCTCCCCCAGCTCACAACTCGGGTACAAGAGGTGGAGGGACCGTTTCTTCTTCCTGTTCCCCTGGCAGCAGCCACCCCACCCAGGTCCTTCTAAAGTGGGGCTCCATGAGGCCAGGAGAGAGGGCCTCAGGCCTGGCAAGTACATAGGAAGCTGGGCTGACCTCTGGCCTCTGACCTTGATTTGGGAGGTGTCCGGGGCCATCTCCACAGCAAGGTGTGGCTGGAAGGGCGAAGGACCCTGAGGAAAGAGATGCCCTGCGGCCGCAGGCCTGTCCGCCTTCCCATTCCTGAGTCAGGCCCGCTGGCCCACGGTAGAGTCGGGGGTGGACACTGGCCCCGCTGGGCAGCAGTCGGTCATCTCTGCGGGTCACACAGGCCGTGCCAGTCAGCTTCACTCTCGCACCGGGCCCGGCCCCGGAAGAACTGCCTGATGAGGTGCTGGGCCTCTTCCTTCACTAGAGAGTCGGGTGGGGGAGTGTGAGGGCCGGCTGTCTCCCTGCAGGGCCCCCAGTGCCGCCCGGCGGGGTGACCCAGGCACTCACCGCTCCTCCCGGGAGAGGGGTCCTGAGCCAGCGTGTGGGAGAGGTGGCGGGCGAAGGCTTTGAACAGGTCCTGCGGGTGGAGGGTGCGGAGCGGAGGGCTCAGACCCCAGCTCTGGCCCCAGCAACCACAGCCACGACCACAGGGCAAGGCAGCCGAGGGAGAGGGCAGCGGCCGGGCTCGCCTGCTTCCCGGTGGCTCCCACGCCCGGCCCTCCCCGCACCGTGCCCGAGGCCCCGGGGAGGGCAGACTGGCCTACCTTGGAGGCAAACTTGCCCTCTTTGTAGAAAGGGGTCAGGCACTTGACCACAATGTTCGCAGCCACCTTCAGGGAGGTGCCCGGGGCTGGGGGCTGGCAGGAGCCCTGCGCCGTGCGGCTTATGGCGCTCTGACCACTGGCCAAGATGTTGTCGTTGGCCTCGGCTAAAACGGAGGCACTGGCTGAGGGGTGAGGCCTCTTCCGCGCCTGGCATTCTGGGTTCTCCTGAGCAGAGCCACAGTGGAGGGTCACCCTTGGGCTCCCTGTCACTGGCCCCTCCCCTTCTGGAAGACTGGCCACAGCACGTGCTGGCTCCCTCCCGCCGGGGCCTGGCAGTACCTGCTGGGGCCTCGGCCGCTTGCCCCTCGGTGTCGCCTCTGGGGGGGTGAGCTGGCCTTCAGGGGGCTCCAGGTCTCGCAGTGGGCAGGCACTGGTGAGGAGAGAGCAGGCGTCAGGGCTCTAGGTACCAGCTGTGCCCTCAGCCGGGCAGCCCCGCACAGCCCACGGCAGGAAGTGGGTCACAGAGGCCCGAGAGCGAAAGGGATTCCAGAGGGTTGCGGGACTGCCCTGCCCTTACCTTGGCCCCTCCCTGGTGCACTCCGTCTGGGGGCGGGCAGCCGAACGCCCCAGGGCTCCATCCTCCTCCCCAGTGCATGTCTCTGGGGCCACAGCCAGGGGTCCCTGCACCCCAGCACAGGAAGGGCTGGCACCTTCTGCCCCTGGGGCTGAAGCCAGGGCAGGCGGGCTCTCGGCCCTTTGGCAGAAGAAGCGGGCGATGTTCTGAGAGTCCTTGAGAGCCGCAGCGGCCAGGAGCTGCTGCTTCTTGTTGGCCTGGGCCTTGGCCGCGGGACTGCCCCCCGAGGAGCCCTTTGCCTTCTCAGGGGAGGGCCCCCCACAATGAGCACTGCTTCTGGGGGCCTCTCTGAGCCCGGGGACAGGCTCACTGCTTTCCTCATCCTTGAGGCCACGGGGCTGGCTGGCGGGCTCCTGCTCAGGCCGCGGGGCCTGCCCCCCAGCCCTCATCTCCGCCATCAGCTGTGAGGCCGTCTGGAATGGGAGGGAGCCTTTGGGGAAACCGGCTCCCACCCGCTTGGGTTTGAGCTGTGAGGAGGAGAGAGGGTGCTGACCAGCAGGCCCCTCGAGGGCACTCCAAAGCTGGTCCAGGTATGGCCGTGTTCGTGGAGACGGGGAGGGAAACACCAGCACCAAACCCCGGGGTCAGGCTGTGGGGCTGGAGACACAGGCGGCGGAGCAGACAAGCTCGAGGGCCTGCCTGGGCCCCCCAGCGCCAGGACTGCGAAGGCAGGGGAGGCAGGGCTGTGCGTAGCCGCGGAGAGGGAAGGGGGCCGTTCCCAGGCCCGCTCACCGAGTACACCTGGGAGGCCGGCAGGATGTCGTGCTCGGTGGGCTCGGCCTGGGCACTGCAGCTCTTGGCACCGCCTGCCGGGTGGTAGAGCTGCCCGTCCTTGGAGGTCCTATGGATCTCGGCGACCTGGAGCAGGATGGCGGCTGGGCAGGCATGCTAGGCACCCACAGGCTCCCGGCAGCCCCCACCCAGGCTCCCGCGGCGGGCTTCTGTGGCCCGC
>NW_006290028.1:201868-204701 GCF_000327345.1 Myotis davidii | reverse complement strand
CCGTAGGCAATTGGACACCAGACAAGGTCCAGTCCTCAGGGGCTTGGCTAGACATGGCTCCAGCTGGCAAAGCGGGGGAGTGGGCTCCCTCCAAATGAATGGCTGCTTGGTAAGGCGTGGATTCGGGGCTGCCTGGGCCAGAGGTGGCAGCCAGCCTGGGAGTGTGGAGGGGCCGCCTCTCCCACCCTGACCCTGAGCAAGCACCGCCCATCCCCGCCCCGCCCACCTTCTTCAGCACGCTGGCCTTGTAGAGGTTGGCAGCCTTGGCATTTCGGAACATCTCATGTTCTAGCTCCACAGCCTTGGCCTGCAGGTCAGGTCTGAGGGAGGGAGTGGAGGTGTCAGGAGGCCTGAGCCCTCTGCCTGCTGCGCTCCGGGTGGGTTCTCTTGGGGGACGCTGGACATGGCTCTGGGCCTGGTGGGAATGGCCTTGAGGCAGGGATGCCAACCTGGACACCCTGGGCAACCTGCAGCCCCTCAGGGTGACCGAGCCTTCCCGGTGGTGGGGCTGTAGGGAGCTGCGACCCCTGGGAGTAGGATGGGCCACAATTGGGGAGGCAGCTCCCAAACAGGCTGGGGACCCAGAGTTAGAGCCGTTTACAAAGGAACAGGACGTGGAGAACCCTCCCCGCCCCGGTGACCTGGGACGCTCACCCATGACTGGCACCTGCAGCCTGGCAGTTACTGCTCAGAGCCTCCTCCAGCAGCCCCAGGCAGTGCTCACGGGCCTGCAGAGGGAGCGGGGAGAAGTCGGTCACACAAACCTGAGGCTGGGGGGCAGGTGTGAGGAGCCGCTACCTCTTACCTTCACAGTGAGCCTGGGGATCTTCCTGCTAGAAGCCTCTTTCAGGGGACAGTCCTCATCTGGGGGGAGGGGGGAGGCTCTCCACTCTGCCTTCTACTCTCTGGAGTCCCCAACCCCCCAAGGAGGCATCCTCCATCCACACCCTGGAAACAGCCCATAGCCCCCATACTGACCTGGGGGTACAAATTCTTCTGTCTTGGGGTCTTTGCCCTGGAAGATGACAGGAAAGGCTTGTGAGGCATCCCGCCCGCTGCAGGATAGCACCCAGGTCAGCACCGGCGAAGGGGGTGCTGAGGGGACCCCACAGAGGCTCCACCCCCTTCACCTTGCGCAGACTCATCTGCTTCTGGTAGAAGAGGTTCCATTCCCGCTTGTGGGCCTCATCTCTGCCCTCGTCCCCGCTGCCTCCAGAACCTTCGTCATACCTAGGGGACAGGCTGGGCATCAGCAGCCCTGGCCTTTGCCCTACCTCCCCCCTCGGGAGGGGCAGCGATGCCCGAGGCCCTGGCAGCCCCAGCATGGCCCCTGGTGCAGGACGGTCTGGCCATGGCACCAGGGAGAGAATGCCAGACCGTTTCCAGGGGGTGGGGGCCCCTCACCTGCTGAAGCCCCCGTAGCCCCTGCGGCCGCCCTCATACAGCTCAGGGTCAAAGCCCTTGTCCTGGGAGGGCCCGATGCAGGTCCTGCTCCAGCTGCTGCTGCGCTCCAAGGTGTCCAGCTGCTTCCGCACGGCCGCGGGGTTCTGGCAGTGGTCACAGCCTCTGGTGCAGGCGGGGGGTGCATCCCCAAAGTACTTGGCGATGGCAGCATGGCGGCACCTGGAGCGGGCCACATGGCAGACCGGGGTGAGGGCCCAGGCGGTCCCCAAGCTCGGGCTGAGCATCGCTACGTGTCCGGCACTGTGTTGAGCATCGCAGACTCATCTCATAGGAGCCTCACAGCTCCATCAAGTCCCTTACAAATGGCCAGTCCAGCTGCAAGTGTGTGTGTGTGTGTGTGTGGGCAGAGCTGTCCAGGTGCCACGTCCCAGGGACAAGGGCAGCTGGTGCGAGAAACCCTTTAACAGCTGCGACCCTGAGGAGCAGGCTTCAGGAACAAGAGCTGACTGTTACCAGCCCCCAGGAAGCCGGTCTGGCTGCCGCCTTCAGCCGAGTGGAGGATGCACGCCGAACAGCCGGAGACGGCAAGGAGGCCAAGACGGCCACCAGAGGGCGCTGTCGGCGCCACTCCGAAAACCAGTGTGTAATGCGTGTACCTCTGCACAGTGGCTGCCTGTCCGGCCGGCCTCCGGGAGGGACTGGCATCCAAGTGGTGTGGCCACAAGGTTGGCTTCTTTACCCCTCCCCTCCCCCAAGCCCTGACTCACTGGGGTTTTGTGCTCACACTCAAAGGGCTCCATTGACGGCTCGAAGATGCAGGCTGGGGTGGGCTCCTGTCCTGTTCCAGGCACAGTCTGGTCGACTGGGTGGCACAACCAGCCAAATGTCAAAGGGCCCAGCCTGGCTCTGGAGCCTGCCCTGCCAGCCGGGCCCCGAGTGCAGCGACGGCCTAGCACACGCTCTTGGGCAAGGAGACGGGCAGGGTCCCCTTTCCTCCAGGCCGGAGGCACATGAGGCACACCCCCAGCCAGCAGGCCAAGCACGGGCCACTCCCAGGTCACGGGGACTCCTGAGCTCTTCCCAGAATTCCTGGGGGGGGGTGGCTTCTTGGGTGGTCTGGCACCTCCCCCCACTATTTACTCCTTCCCTGGAGAGGCCAGAGTGAGGGACCAGCCCGGGAGTTGCCTGAGGTTGCAGGTTGGGGCGGTGGGGGATGAGAGCCAAAGGCCCGGGCCCTCCTGAGGGTAGGGCAGGCGCTGGGAGCAGGGCGGCTGAGGGCCTCCCTCCCTCCCTGCCCACTCCACACCTCAGCGGGCACCTCCCTGGGGTCATCTCCGCTGGGGAACAGAGAACCCTCCTCTTTCATCAGCTCCCAGCCCAGGCCCAGCCCACGTGGCTTAGCACACACCCACCAGGAGGGAGAGGAAGA
>NW_006290028.1:195436-201682 GCF_000327345.1 Myotis davidii | reverse complement strand
CTGGGATCTCCGGGGCAGGGCCAGTTCTCAGCAGGACTCCCTGCCTGCCTGTGGCCCGGCTCCCCCCTCAGTGGCCGCCCCGTGTAATTTGACACTTGGATCTCCTGGACGACCAACAACAAAAAAGCTGAAGCCCAGATAGCAGCTGGCTGTCAGCACCGGCAGAGCGGCTCGCTGGCTCGCGGAGAAGAGGCATCCAGGGAGCAGCCCCGGGTCACCCAAGAGGCGTCTGACAAGCGAGGCGAGGTGGCGGGGGGCCGAGGACAGGCCCTCGGAGAAGAGGCCGGGGCTGCCTGGCTCCCCAGCACCTGCGGTGGCACCCGCAGCGCCAGCACCTGATCCCAGGTGAGTGGCCTCGGCTGAGAGGGGGTGGGGATGAAGGGAATGGAGCAGCAAGGTCCCCGCCCCTCCCATGGGGGGCGCACTGGGTCACAGTCTGCCGACGGCCTCCAGTTCCAACCTGGGCTCTCCCTGCTTGCAGTCTCCCCGCACGGGGGACGCGGGGGGCTGCAGCCTCCTGGAGGGTGGCTTCCTGCCTGCTTGCTGAGCAGGCGGAGGGGCCAGGGTGCCTGCCTCCTCTGCAAATTAGTTTAAGCTTTTTCCATTCAGGGGCTTACACGAGGGGTTTGGCTGCCGGGCTTGGGAGAGGAATGTCGCCTGCCCACTGAGCCTCCCTTTCCCAGGACCAAGGCAGTGCCTCCCTGGCCTGCTCTTCCCAGCCCTGGAGGCTCAGGGCAAGGTCCACCCCGCCATGTGGCAGGACCCACGCAGCTCTGCCTATCCGTGTGTCAGACCGGAGCCGCCGCTGCCACCTCTCATGGGGGCTTGGCCTGCTGACCACCAGGTGTCCTCAGCCCGGGGCTCCGCTCATGTGCCCCTCCCGGGGCCCATTGAGAGCCCCACGGGCCCCTGAATCTACCTAAATGCTGCCCCAGGCGTGAGAGGACCAGTCTCCCAACCCGGGCCAGGTGGGGAGAAGGTGAGGACGGTGGGACTGAGGTTGTGGGGGGGAGAGGGGGCCCCTAGTGTCTGCCCCTCTGCTGCACCAGGGAACACTGTGCCCAAGCCCGTCCTCCAGGCAGCATGGAGCGTGGCCCTGCCCAGGAGGCTGACTCCTGCTTCCCTGGCCTCAGCCAGGGTTAAAGTCTCCCCCTGGCCCTCCAGATGCTTCCCCAAAGCAAACAAGGCAGTGTCTACTTAGAAACGTGGCCTACGGCTAAGACTACGGGGGGGGGGCCCCCCGCGGGGGTTGGGGGGGTGCCAAGGATCAGCCCAAGTGTGGGCTTTGGCCTGGCTGGTGGCTGGGGAGACTACAGGTCCTACAGCGAAGGGCAGAAGAGACAAGACGCTGAGCTGTGTTAGAGGCAGCGGGTAAGGTTGGGGAGGGAGGGACCAGTGTCTACTTCCCACTGCCAGACGGAGCCGAGACAAAAAGGGGTGTCATGGGGCGGCTCCCCACGGCACACAGGGGCACCTCTGCCCTGCTGGCCACACAGACCTCCCACACGTTCAGGTTATTATTCATTCTAGCTCTTTCTCCAATAAGACAATGCCCCGGGCAAGGTGGCTACAACCCCTGACAGAGTAACAGGCGCTGAGCCAGAAGCCCTGGGGGCCCTGCGCCATCAAGGACGGCACTTATCAGTCACAAACACGCCCGCCCGCTTCCCCTGGGAGCTGGAGTGTCAGCTTTGCGAGGAGGAAACAGGGAAGCTTGTGTCCCGAGTGGCAGGTGTCTGGATGCCTGGCCACTCTGTGGCAAGGTTGTCTGTTCCAAATGACACACAAAGGAATGTTTCCCGGTCCGTCCAGCTCGGCCAGCCTTGCTCTCTGCCCTGCTCACTTTCCCCTCCGCCGGCGGCCGCTCCCCTGGGGAGCACCCTGGGAAGGTCCAAGAAGGCCAAGCCTTGCTCTGGCTGCTTCTAACTGCCGCTCCCCTCCCCCGTCCCGCCCTCCCCCCAGCATGGGTTGGGAGGGACTCTGGTCCTCTGGTTCATAGGCAGAAGGTAGTTTTAGAGTTTGCTGGACCTGAGACAGATCAGAAAAACGGAGAATTCTCAGTAGCCCCACTAGACTTGCCTGCCCCCCTCCCTCCGACCTGGGAAGGTACCGGGAGGAGAGGCAGCCAGCCCAGAGCACCCCCTCTCCCCAGGCCACAGCTGGAAACTCAGTAGGGCTCCCTACAGAGCAACAGCTGGGGCACCAGCCCGCGGTCACCTGACGGCTGCTGGCTATATTGGGCACCAGGCACAGGCGCCCCCTTGGCCTGGGCTTTAAATAGCCCACTGGGAGGCCCGCCTGGGACCTCCTGGAATGTGCCGCCTCCCTCTCAGGAAAGAGGCCCCTCCAGCGCCCCGGTGGTCCCCACTGAGCTCCTGCTCAAGCCCAAGCTGGAGATGACAAAGCCGCATCGGAAAAGTCAGGGGCTCCTATCGGTCTTATCGGTCTTGAGGCCAGAAGAGCCGCATCCAGCAGCCCCACTCCTGTTCCGGGCACAGATGGGACCCAGGGAGCAGCCCCGACTGGGCGAGGCTGGCCAGCTCTGGGCTCCAGAGGCCCTGTGTGCAAAGCCAGGATGCCACCCAGGTCCACGCCTGCTGCTACTGCGACCCAGTCCTCCCAGAGGGGGCGAGGTCCTCCGGGCGGGAGTCTGCGCTCTCTGACGTCAGACATCCCTGGAGGACGGCTGACATCCCTGGAGGACAGGACGGCTGACTTTAGAGCTGAGGCTTCTGATCAACAAACCCCTTTCCCAACCGGGCAACCTTCCTCCTCCCTGCCTGGAGGCCACGCCGCTCTGACTGGCCTGGTCTCCATGCCACACCCTCTGAGCCCCCCTGGGGCTTTTGGGGTGGGAGCACCAGTGAAGACCTCCCCCAGCCCTCCGTCCACCTCTTTTAAGGAGCAAGTCTGATGGATACATTAGGCTGTGCAGGCACCGGGCCAATCATGCTGAGAAAGCCGACCGAGTGTGGACGAAGAGGGAGGGAGAACAGCTCCTCAGCCCTGTGCACTCCCCCCTGGAATGAGAGCCGAGGGTGGGAACCTGGAGGGGGGATGCCCACAGGCCTCGGAGCTAGGGAGGGGCCCGCTCTACTGTCATTGGGGGAAAGCTGTTCAGTGACCACAGGAGAGGTACTGTGCTCTGGGAGGAATATTGAGGACCTGAGACGCAATGACCTGCAAGATCTGTCCTTTAGGTGGTTCTCACGGAGCAGGTGTGGCCTGGGCCTCTGAGAGCCGGGCCTGGTGAAAGCAGGGTCCCGGGCCCACGAGGGTAGGCTAGGGCTGCTCCTGCAGAGCCCACCAGCTCCCAAAGGGCCCAGGGCACTGAGCCGAGCCCCCCCCGCTGGGCAGTGCCCTCGGTGAGCTGCCCGTGGGTGGACTTATCTTGCTGGTCAGAGAGGAAGCTGCCCAGGACAGGCCTCCACTGAGACAGGGTGGGGCAGCACAGGGGGGATGGTCAGACCGGTCCGGCCAGGTGACCTCAGGGAAGTCACTTCCTCTCTCAGGTCTCAGTTTCCCCATTTGTAAAAGAAAGGCATCCTGGGAGTCCGAGTCTTCGCACCTTTGAGAACTGGATCCCAATCGCCTTTGCGGAAGCGTGCTGCCCCTGGAAGGGGTTAAGAGAAGGAAGGTCCCGCTTTTGACAGGAAAGCAGCTAATTTCCTACGGAGCCATCGCTGCCTGCCACCCCAGCATCACTTCAAACGGCTCCTCCCCTCCTCCCCCTCACACACCACAAACCTCCCAGAAAGAAGGACGCAGATGAAACTCCCCAGGTGCTGGAGGAAGGTCACTACCCCCAAAGGCCACCTCAACTCTCCTGCGCTGGCCAGACCCCACCTGGGGGGAGTCCCATGTGCTGGGCTCCTCCCTGTGCAGGCGGCCGGTCCTCCCACAGCCGCGAAACACTGGCACCTCATCCTCGTACGAGAGAGACTCAGAGGAGACATCAGTCGCCGAAGCAGGGAGGGGGCAGCTTCAAATACAAGACAGGACAGAGCTACGGCGGGCAGCGGGCGAAACTGCCAGAGAGATGACTTGGAGGAGGAGACGCAGGTCTGAGGGATGAGGCAGAGAGGGCACCGGTGTCCTAAGTAACCACAGCATGAGGCCCTGCCTTCTACAGTCCGAGCTGCCCGAGAAGGACCGGGCGGGCTGTGGTCGCTGTGGGTCCCTCCTCACCCCAAGCGGCTCAAGCAAGGGCTGCACAGCACCGGGAGGCGGGAGCAGGCCCAGGGCAGAGGGCAGCTCTATGGAGGCTTTGGGGTGGCACCATGGAGTGACGTCCCCCCACCCCGGAGAACCCCTGGCTGACATCGGGGCACGGCAGCAGTCACTAGAGCCCAAGGTCTGGCACCAGACCCGGCCACCTGTTAGCCGCCCTGGCATTAGAGCTGCCTTGGAGAGCAGGTTCAGGCTGGGCTGGCACAGTCGCCGGGCCTGTCCTAAGAGGAGGGGCTCCCTGTGGCCGCAGGTGAGGCGGAGGGCAGGGACCTCTGCTCCACCTCACGCCCAACTTGCAGGCACCGCTGGCCCTTCGCTTTGCCCCCCCCCCCCCCATCCCCCCTGCCGGTACCCCAGTCCTGAGTGACCCAGGGCCACTGCAAAACCTAGGACCAGTGTCTGAGACCAAGCCATGTGAGCGTGAAGTCACCCCAACATAGACACAATGGCCAACCTGGCAGCTGGCAGACTCCTCCCGTGCCCAGCTCTACTGAGCAGCTCCCAGCAGGGCCTCAGGCTCAGTCATCACCAGCTTCTCTCCCCCCGGGCAGTGCCAGCTGCAGGGGGCTGGGGGCCACCACTGAGCAGGGGGCCATGGGCTCCCTCCCTCCTGAGCCACCAGGGGTGGAGCGAGAGGGTGAGACCTGACAAACTCGTTCTGCGGGCACAGGGAGCGGGAGGGTGGATTCTCGGAGCCGCCTCCCATGGAGACTCAGGTGCTCTCTCTGCAGCAGAGCCGCCAGGACGGGAGCTGACCAGCATGGGGGCCACCGACTTCGTGCAGGAGATGCGCTGGGTGGGTGAGAGGCTGCTGCTCAAGCGACCACGGTGCTGGCCGGAGGGCCGGCGGAGTAGGGGAGACCACGGTGCTGGCCGGAGGGCCGGCGGAGTAGGGGAGACCACGGTGCTGGCCGGAGGGCCGGCGGAGTAGGGGAGACCACGGTGCTGGCCGGAGGGCCGGCGGAGTAGGGGAGACCACGGTGCTGGCCGGAGGGCTGGCGGAGTGGCTCGGTGTCTCCCAGGCAGAGGAGGGGAAACAGATGTCTCTTGGGGGACATGCCTCAAGGGATGGGCTGGGTGGTGCTGGGACCAGAGGCACCCAGCATCCTGCCCCAGGGATGGAGGGACCCGAGCTCCGGGAGGCGGAGGAGGCACCACAGGGAGGAGGTCCTCGGGTATTTCTGCCCAGCGTGCCCGGCTGCGGGCAGAGGCCCTCCACACCTCCAGGGGGCTTCTTGGGAAGAGGGGGGCGTTCCTTCTCTTCCCACCTCACAGTTCTGTGCCCTCTGCCTCTCCCCGACCCTCCAGGCACCGTGCTGCTGCTGCTGCTGGTCGCCTGTAGCTGCTGCTGCACCCAGTGCTGCTGCCCCGAGCCCAGGGCCAGGAAGGCCCAGGTGCGGCCCGTGTCCCCCCCATGAGGACGGAGGGCTGACCGAGAAGCTGGAGAGGAGACGGTGACGCCACGCCCGGGCGTCGGCCTGGCCCCCCAGCCCTGACTCCTCGGGACCAAGTCCACTGTCACAGCTCTGGCCCCGCCCAGGAACCGGACACGGCACGTGGGGGCTTGTCCAGGAAACAAGGGCCGTTGTGGTCACAGGACCTCCACCTGCCGAGAGCGCGGGGCCGAGGAGGAGCCACCGTTTCGAGCACAGAGTAAACCGCCGGGGATCTTGGCCTGCCCGCACTTTCTAACAAAAAGCAGGGTCCCCAAACCTCGACGGGGAACAGCCCGCACCCGGGGGAGCTGGCCTTGGGTTCTGCTGACCACGCCAAAGAGGAGCTGCCCAGTCGCGGGGACTTAGTGCAAGAGCCCTGGGCCCACGTTCCCCACCGCCCAGTGTCTGCCTGTTTCTTTCCAGTAAAAGCTTTTTCGTTCTATGTCTCTGGGCATCAGGCTCGCTGGGCGGGGCTCTGCATGAGCAGCGCCACGTGCCCGAGGACCAGGGGCGTGACCAGCGCGCCCTGCGCCGTGAGAGCTGGCGGCCCAGCCGCGCGGGCGGGAATGCTGGGAATCAG
>NW_006290028.1:190605-191002 GCF_000327345.1 Myotis davidii | reverse complement strand
GGGGCCGAGGAGGAGCCACCGTTTCGAGCACAGAGTAAACCGCCGGGGATCTTGGCCTGCCCGCACTTTCTAACAAAAAGCAGGGTCCCCAAACCTCGACGGGGAACAGCCCGCACCCGGGGGAGCTGGCCTTGGGTTCTGCTGACCACGCCAAAGAGGAGCTGCCCAGTCGCGGGGACTTAGTGCAAGAGCCCTGGGCCCACGTTCCCCACCGCCCAGTGTCTGCCTGTTTCTTTCCAGTAAAAGCTTTTTCGTTCTATGTCTCTGGGCATCAGGCTCGCTGGGCGGGGCTCTGCATGAGCAGTGCCACGTGCCCGAGGACCAGGGGCGTGACCAGCGCGCCCTGCGCCGTGAGAGCTGGCGGCCCAGCCGCGCGGGCGGGAATGCTGGGAATCAG
>NW_006290028.1:185328-190591 GCF_000327345.1 Myotis davidii | reverse complement strand
TGTCAAGCACCAGCTGACGAGCTCTGGCTCCCAGACGCCCACTGGGCAGCGATGGACGCTGCGTGTGTCCCAGGCAGGTGCTGGCTCAGAAACGCCACTTCCCAGCTGTCACTGCCACTAACAGGAGCCTGCACCCTCGCGCTAGAGGCTCCGGCCTCTGGTCTCCCCCAACTGCTGGAGTAAGAGGGGCCGGGCCCCAGCTCTGCCCACACCTGCGTCCCGACGCCTTCGCCCTTTCCCTGCTTATGTGCCCAACTGCCCGGTTCGAACCCTCGCCCCAGCACTCCAGCTGCGGGAAAGCAGGTCAGTGATGCGACCTTCCCGAGCCGCGCTTTCTCCCCGGGAAATGGGCTAGTCCTGGTCCCTGCCTCCCGGGGTGCGCTCGTGGGGTGACCTAAGATGACCTGTCGGGCACTTGTCACGGTGCGGGGCACATGCTAAGAGCTCCGCAGATGTCCTGCCTCCACTTCAGTCCACCCTCTCTTCCAGAGAACATGGCACGTGGGTGCAAACCCAGGATGACGGCAGGGGAGGCAGCGGCTCCCAGGGCACCTCCCCTCCGTCCCCCCTGGTCCCAGGGCCATAAAGAGGTCCGCACTTTGCACTTGCCTGTCATCTCTGGCCGCCTGAGGGCAGAAGCCCGTGGCCCGGAAAACAGGGTGGGGAGGGGATGCCAACCCTGCCACCACCCCCCCCTCCAGCTGGCAGGCGGGCGGGGAAGCTAAGCTTTCTGGCTAGTTCCACTTCCTGGTGTCCAGGGACTTGTGGGTTTGGTTTCGATGGAAGATTCAGAGAGGAAGTGCTTCTGTACAAAATAAAAGAAGTCCAAGAATCTGCCTGTATCCTCAACCCTGCCCCCCGAAGAATAGGATTAAGAATGATGACAACAATGCTGGTGGTGTGGCCAGAAAGGCAACAAAACCCACTGAGGGCTCACACTGCACACGCTCAGGCACTGTCTTCAGAGTTTGGCTGCAGGTAAGTTCATGTAATCAGCGCAATGACAACGCTGTAGGTAACACTAGAAACACATTTTAAAGAGGAGGAAATTGAACCTTAGTGACACTAGATAGTTTGTCTACATTCAACCAGCTGCAAAGTGGCAGAGCCACCTCTGGGCCCAGCCCGCCGGCGGCATAGCCCCCACTGCCACACCCAGCCGGGGCCTCCCGGAGCGAAGGCTCTGATCCAGTACCTCCACCAACCAGCCCCACATCCCCAACACCCAACCCTGAACTGTCTCGGAATAACCTCCTGTGAGCGGGTGGGGCCCAGCCAGGTCTCCCTCCTGAAGGAAACTCCAGGAGGAAGGTGGGAGGGGCGGGAGGCGGGCCCTGCCTCCCTCAGTCCCTGCACCACCGCCACCCTCCCCGGCTGGAGGGTCCCCAGGAAGCCCCTGTCCAGGAGCTGCTCCAGCAGCGCAGCGGCCGGTCCCCATACGACTTTTCCTTAAGCAAGTTTTCCCTCCAGCAAGGATGTCCCTTCCCGTGCTCACTTTGGCTGCACACACACTGAAGGTGGGACGACACGGACAAGATTAGCATGGCCCCTGCGCAAGGACGACATGCAAATTCGTGAAACGTTCCACATTAAAAAAAAATAATGGTGTCCCGTCCTGAGGGTGGCCGGGCCTGAACCTCTTCGTTAGAAAAGATTCTAGCTTCCTGGTCCAGCTGCCAAGAGGAGGCCGCAGGGCTGGCTGGCTGGTTTATTTGCATTTTTCTCCTCCAGGCCAGAGAGTACCTAACTCCTGTGTCCAAACAAGACACTGTCCCTGTCCTCAGGGGGCTGGCTCCTCCCCATTCCTTGGCAAAGGGGCACACCCCGAGCCCTCCCCACCCCACCCCGCCAATCGGGCCAAGCCCCAGGCTGGCTTCAATCCCACCCAGAGCTGTGCCAGCGACAGCAGCCTGCACGCTCCTGGTGGGCAGCTCCCAGCCTGGGTCTCTCTGGGCAGGTGGGATGGAGAGGCGGCAGCAATCCCCCCATCGTGGGACAACCTGAAGGCCGCCCCTTCCAGGGCGCAGCCAGACCCAACACTCCTCCATTCCCCTTGGGACCGCAGCCTCCTGGACCGAGCCACCGCCGACACCCAACGCCTGCCTGCGGTCACTGCGGCCGTGTCTGAGGCGGCTCCACATCGCCCGTCAGGCTCCGTGCCTCCCTCTGTGGCCTCTGTGCTCTCGGTTCCTCAAAAGGGCCTCAGTCTGCACATAAGGTCCGTGCATTTCACTGTCTATACAACGTGCCTTTTCAGACGCCGCTGTGCAGCCACCCGTGCAGGACTCTCATTCGCAAACGGTGGCGGAGAGCCTGCAAACCGGTTCGGTCCTGCAACTTGCCTCTCAAACATTAACTACTGAACACAATCCACAGCCAAATGTTCCCAGCGACGAACCTATTTGCTTGTGGGTGATACCAGTTCCAGACCATAAAACGCTGAGGCAAATTAATTTGTCCTTGAAAACAGTTCCCTCCCTGTCCTTGGGGCCTGGCGCCTGCCACAGAGCCCCGGCTCCCAATTCTAATTCTGACACCGTCTCCATGTCTCCACGCAAACCTCTCTCCTCCAGGGGCGGCCCCTCAGGCCCAGGCCAGGCGCTGCCACCACACCAACAGCACCCTCCCCCTCTCCCCCTCCCAGCCCACTTCTCTGCATGGTGGTCCCTTCAGCAGAATGCTCTGATCTGCCAGCAACTGACTAAAAGAGGTGGTGAAAGCGATGGTCTTCCCGCCGCAGGGAGGGCCAGGGTCTTCTCCTGGTCAGTGTGGCCAGAGCTCCGGGATTGTCTCGTTTGGTTTCGTGGAAGCAGAACAAGGGTGTGAGCTCCTCCTGCATTTTTACAAAACGTTTCCAGTCGTCCACACCAAGTGACACACGGGCAGGAGCACTGGGTGAGTGATTCCAGAATCACTCCAAAGTGGTCAGGGAGGCACTGACGGAAGCCTCGGCTCCCCACTCACTGAGGTCCGCACAGCTTCGGAGTTCACACCCAGCGCAGTTTACCCCTCGGCTATGTGAGCGTGCCTGTCCCAGCTGTAAAACCGGGGTTTCGGCTATCCTTGTTGCTTCATTTTTCACGTACTATTAACACGTTAAGCGCCCAGCCTGTTTTGTCTTCTGGACGGAAAGTATAGTGTCAGTCACCGGTGACTGACTGTAATTATGTAATTACAATGACAACGGCCACAAACAGGTTTGGAACAAACAGCTGGTTCTTGATAAGCATCAGCTTCACGGAAGGAGCGGAAGTACAAGGGCATCCCAGAGACCCGCCCACGGGCTGGGAGCGGTCAGCAGGCCAAGGGCATTAGTCAGGCCGTCCTGGGTCAATTAAGCCCATGGTTACTAAGAGGGACTTGCTCCTCACCCGCCTCCTTGCACCTGCTGTGCATCTGAATCACCTGGCCAGCTCTACGAGGCAGGGGGCTGACACGCCCAGGGAGTGACGTCAGTGGCACCAGACGGGCCTGGGCACGGGCACTTAGAAAAGCTCCTAGATCAGTGGTTCTCCACCTTCTGGCCCTTTAAATACAGCTCCTCATGTTGTGACCCAACCATAAAATGATTTTTGTTGCTACTTCACAACTGTCATGTTGCTACTGTTATGAATCGTCATGTAAATATCTGATATGCAGGATGGTCTTAGGCGACCCCTGTGAAAGGGTCGTTCGACCGCCAAAGGGGTCACAACCCACAGGTTGAGAACCGCTTTCCTAGATGATCCTACAAGCAGGGTGAGGACAGGGCGCTAGAATGTCAGCTCTGGGAGGGGGCCTGCCTGATTCATGCTGGGCAGCAGCGCCTGGCACAGCGGAGCTTGACACCTGACTTGTGGAGTAAGTGGTGGCCGCCAGGCATCACATGCCAGGGCACCGGCCCATTCCGACTTCCTAGCTGCCTGTCACACCAGTGGGCGGGAACCAACCACACAAAGCAGCTGGGGAGAAGGCAGGCCCACAGCACCCAGAGCCTCCATGGGAGGCTCTTCCACCCAGAAATGAGTTCCAGGAGGCGCCAGCAGGAGGCGCAGTTACCCATCCGCCCTGCACCACAGGAGGAAGCCTGAGGGGTGGTTCCAGCCCCAGGGCTTCTGAGCTCTGGGCAGGTCCTTTCAGGCCACGTCATCCAGACAGAGAGGGGAGGTGGATGGAAGGCCGGGGGCAAGGGCCCTGACTCCAGTCTCTTCCCCTACTCACCCCAAGTCGGACTTCTCTTAGCGAGGACATCTCCACACGTGTGCCCTGAGCAGCGCCCCCCATGACATCAGAGGACAGAATGCAGCTGAGGGCGTAAGTGTGAAAGGCAGAAAGGGACCAGAGGTTGCTAGGCCACGGGCTCTGGCCCACCTTTGTCGCCTTTGTGACAGCAGTGAGGTCTGGGCAGGGCCACCTGGCACTGAGGACACCTTTTCCTCCCATCAGCTGCTTCTCCGAGTCAGAGCACCGCTCTGGTCACCTGCTGGCCTCTCCAGCTCGTCCCCTAAAGTGTGGGCCCCTCAGGGTCACCCCATCCGCCCTCTCAGGACTCGGGAGTGTTAACAGCAGAGTCAGGTAAGACGCCTTCCCTCTCAGCCCTGACTCCCTTCTATTGGCACAGGCTTGCCTCCAAGGAAGTTTCCAGAAGTCTCAGCTCAAGGCTGTCCGCTCCTCCGCAGCCATGCTGCTCTCTCAAAACGCTTCCAACGTTTGGCAATCGAGGCAGGAAAAATAGGGTCTAGGCAGCGAAGCTTTAGCCGAGTAGGTCTCAGCTGCGAGAGGAATCCTTGCTCACATCTCTGAGAATCCGGAGGTGGCCTCCACCGGACCCAAAGGCCCCTGGGGGTGCCAGCCCTCACCCGTTTCCCCAGGAGGCACGGAGCCCAGAGACCCTCTTCACGTCAGAGTCTACCAGCTGCATGGGGCCTGTGGTTCTCGGAGATGGCCCAGCGGGTGGACCCGGGGGTGGGCACGGGGCGGGTGTGGACAGCAGCGCCTGGGGCAGGGCCTGGAGAGGCCGTGCACTCAGTGCCTCTGTCCCCTTCACAGGTCCACATGGATCCACTGCTAACAGACCAGAGGCGCCTCTGGAAGGAAGAGTTCTGGCAGAACCCCTGGGACCAGGGGGGCCTGGCTGTCATCAGCATATTCGTCATCACCGTCCTGCTTCTCATGCTGTTCGCCATTGTGTTTGGGGCACTCCCTCCGTCTGAGAAGGTCGACCAGTCTGAAGAGTCATGACCTGACTTTCGGGGGGGCCAGGGGGCCACCTGTTCTCCTCTCT
>NW_006290028.1:174718-185005 GCF_000327345.1 Myotis davidii | reverse complement strand
CAGACCTGAGGAGCCTCTGGAAGGAAGAGTTCTGGCAAAACCCCTTGGACCAGGGGGTCCTGGCTGTGGTCAGCATATCCCTCCTCACCTTCCTGCTTCTCATGCTGTTCGCCATTGTGTTTGGGGCACTCCCTCCGTCTGAGAAGGTCGACCAGTCTGAAGAGTCATGACCTGACTTTCGGGGGGGCCAGGGGGCCACCTGTTCTACACTCTCCAAACACTGTGGGCCTTTCCCGCGAAGCCCCTTTAACAGTCTGGATCATACCTTTTATGTGATTCTCTGATAAGCGTCTGTCTTTCTTACTGAGCCGAGCCCCATGAAAGCAGGCCCCTCTGTGCTCACCACTGTGTCCCGCACGGCTCCCCAGAGCCCAGTTCAATCTAGGCCTAAACACAGCGAGGCCTGGAGGCCGGAGGTCGCTTCAAACCTCATTACCACTCCTCCTGACACCAGTAGGTGAAGAGCCGCAGCTCAGAGGGAGCAGAGGGTCGAGGAGGGTTCTAGACTGAAGGGCTAACAAGTGCAAGGTGTCCCAGCTTGTCCAAGTCCCCCCGATGTCCCGCCCACAGTGCTCACAGCTGCTGTGCTCGGAACCCGCCCGCCGCCGCCTGCCTGTCACTGCAGCTCCCAGGCTCCTCCCGGCCCCACGGGCAGCAGATGCAGATAAAATCGTAAGTGAGTTCCAAGAGGGCAGGCTGGCCCGATGCGAGAAAAGCTGGTTTCTCTCCATGCCCGTCACGCACGCCCGCCGGGAGATAAGCCCGCCGCCCATGCCCGTTCGGGTCCAGGCTAAGGGTGCTCCTCCAGGGAAGCCAGAGCCTGCTCAGGGCATGTGATGACCACAACCCAACGGCTCAGGCCTGAGTTGCTCACGGGGCCACCCATTCCCGACGGGGATAAAGCAGGGTGGATGGACGACTACCCAAAATATTCACGCTGTCAGTATCTGGGGCCTTCCACGAAAGAAAGGGGCCCGACTCCCAGGCTGCCTGGCCGGACACACCCACGCAGGCAGGGTCCCCTGGTGGCCTGAGAGTGGCCCCGCGTTAGCTGGTTAACGAGCGGGTGCGGGGCGAGGACAAGATCTGTCACATTTTGTTCAGAAACACGCGCATAAGTCACTCACCCCAGTTCTTCACAGAAGGTCACCAAGGCCTCAAAGGCCTGGAGGGCGGCTTTATCAGATGCTTTGTTCCCCCTCTTTTCCTGGAGACAAGAAACGACCATTGGTCCCGGTGGTCACCAGAGGGGAAGGGGGTGGGGGAGGCAGGAGAGGGGAAAGGGGGGGATAAATGGAGGAAGACGCAACTTGGGGTGGTGAACACACAACACAATGTGCAGATGATTATTACAGAACTGTACGCCTGAAACCTATATAATTTTATCAACAAATGTCACCCCAATAAATTCAGTAAAAAAAAAGGCAACGACCATTTAGCAAAAGTCTTACAGAGGTGAACTATCTTGTAGCTCAAAAAATGCTGAGAAAAATATCAAATGAGAGTAAGAAAGCCACTTACAAAACAGTGTCCCCAAGCCTGACCGCGCATGAGCACTACCTGGGTAACTAAGAGGGACACGCGTGTTAGAGCCGTTAACACACGTGCCAAATCTTTCACTTAAATTTGCATTTATGTGATCGCTGATGAGTGAACATCTCTGGGTGAGCTTTTCTCACGTCCTTTGTTCAGTGCCAGTGGGTGAAGCTCTCTATTCTCAGCTCCAGCCTTTTGTTTGCCTTCCACATTCTATATTTTTCCAGATCTACTATTTAGTTTATGGTCATTTTCATTCCTAGGTACTTATGCTAATGCAGAGGAAAGCTGCTGCTTTTTAAAAAAATATATTTTATTGATGTTTTACAGAGAGGAAGGGAGAGGGATAGTTAGAAACATCGATGAGAGAGAAACATCGATCAGCTGCCTCCTGCACACCTCCTACTGGGGATGTGCCCGCAACCAAGGTACATGCCCTTGACCAAAATCGAACCCGGGACCCTTTAGTCCGCAGGCCGACACTATCCACTGAGCCAAACTGGTTAGGGCAAAAGCTGCTGCTTTTAAAAATATGTAAAATATTCTTACATTCATCCGTCTTGCCAGGTTTTTTTCCCCCTCTTTTTAAAATTGATTTCGGAGAGGGAGAGAGAGAAACATCAATGTTGAGAGAGAATCATTGATCGGCTGCCTCCTGCACGACCCTACTGGGGTTTCCCACAAACTGGGCATGTGTCCTTGACTGGAATCGAACCTGGGACACTTCAGTCCGCAGGCCGACGTTCTATCCACCAAGCCAAACCAGCTAGGGCTTGCCAGGTTTCCTTATAAATGGGCAGACATGCATTGACATTTCTACCTCCTGGTGTCTTCTTTCCTGTTCTCCTTGTCCCTGCAAGTGTGTGTGTGTGTGTGTGTGTGTGTGTGTGTAGTCATTATGTTGTCATTTTAGTGGGAACTGGAAATAAGCACTTATATTTCATCTTTCTTTAGGAAAAGTCTACATGTATTCTTCTGCAACTTCACACATTATGTTTTATCCATGATTCATGTAGATTTACTGGGTCATTTTTCTCTGTTCTAGATTATTCCGCTGTGACTAACCCACTGTTTTCTTATCCAACACTCTACAGAGGAAGAGTCTGATTGACTATTAGGTGCTGCAGCCAACACCCCTGTACATCCCTGTACACGTGACCGGTTGTCTATGCAGGCGTGGCGTTACCGAGTCACAGAGCGCCAGCATCCTCCACTTACGTGTCATCACCTCCTCTCTCTCCAGAGCAGTCACAGAGTTTACGTTCCTGACACACTGTGAGGTACCCTTTCCCACATCCCCACAAAGGGGGCTTACATTTCGGCCTCCCAGGCTTACAGTCTGGTGGGCGTAAAACAGCTCATCGTCTGGTCTGCGTTTCTCCCATCCCCACGTGACGGTGAGCATCTCTTCACATGCTCACTGGAGTCCGGTTTCCTCCCTGTGACATTCAGGGAGGAAACTTCTCGCTCTCAGCTGTTGCCTTTCACTCACCTGTCAGAGTTCCCTACATGCTCAGTCACTTATGTATGTTGCAAATATTTCCCTAATGGCTCCTTTATCACTGTGTTTATGGTGTCTCTCGCTATATAGAAATTTTTAGTTTGAATTTAGTCAAATAAGAGTATCTTCCTTGCCCTAACCGGTTTGGCTTAGTGGAGAGAGCGTCAGCCTGTGGACTCAAGGGTCCCAGGTTCGATTCCGGTCAAGGGCATGTACCTTGGTTGCGGGCACATCCCCAGTAGGGGGTGTGCAGGAGGCAGCTGATCGATGTTTCTAACTCTCTATCCCTCTCCCTACCTCTCTGCAAAAAGTCAATAAAATGTATTGTTTTTTTTAAAAAAAGAGTATCTTCCTTGATGGTTTCTGCTTTTAAAATCTTGACTTCCTTCCCTTCCTCAAGGCCATAAAGTATTTCTCCCCATTCTTACAGTTTTTTGAGGTCTTTAATCCATTGGTAATTCATATGTGCACGGTATGGGAGGTAGGAATTTAATTTTATCTTTTTTCAGCACCAATTATTCAACAGTTCATCCTTTTTCTATTGATTTACAATGCTACCTGTCTTACACCAATTTTCCTTATCCAACAAGGAAATTATATACATGGTCTCTTTCTAGGCTCTGTACAAAGAATGTACGATCAGTTTTTTTTCAAAGACTAAAAAGAAAAACAAAGAACTTATGTAGCAATATGAGAAAATGCTTATGTAACAATGTTGAGGAAAACAAGGCAGGACTGATCCTGAGTATGTAAAGCAACATGCACAGTACTAAGATAAATTAGCATAAAGAAGACTAGCCCTGGCTGGTACGGCTCAGTTGGTTGGGCGTTGTCTTATGCACTGAAAGGTTGCCAATTCAATTTCCTGTCGGGGCACACGCGTGGGTTGTGGGCTTGGTCCCTGGCAGGGGGCATGCAGGAGGCAGATGGTTGATGTTTTGCTCTCACGCGGATGTTTCTCTCTCCCGCCCTCTCTAAAAATCAATTTAAAAATCTTAAGAAGAACAAAAGTCTAACTTAGCTTGTTGCAATGCCCATCGACCAACATGCAATTCCCCCTTGCTATACGGTCTAGCCCAGGAGCAGCCCTCTAGCTTACAGAATCTCCATCTGAGTTCAGATATAAGCTGCGCGAAATCGGAAAGTTGTGAGTTTGGACAGAAAGGGCTCCTACTGCCTGGGACTTACCTGGAGTTTCGCTACTTCCTTCCTGATCAGGAAGCTGACTTGGTCCCGGTCGCTCCTGGAGTAATAGAGGCGGCACCAGGAAGGCTTCCCGTCCCTGCCCGCCCGGCCAGACTCCTGGTAGTACCCGGCCATGGACTTGGCAATGTTCCAGTGGGCGACGAACCTGTGGACCCAAAGGGGCAAGCAGCATGAGGCGTGGCAGGAGACCTGAGGGGAGGAGCGATTCTGAGCAGGTGGAGCCGGGCTCTCCACAGGGAGCAGGGCTGGGTGGGCGCACAGGCAGCGAGGACCCCAGGGCGAAGTATGGACAGGACACCTGCAGTCCATCGGCAGGCCTCCCTGCGCCGGAGCAGCACAGGTCAGAGCCATAGCAGGAAAGGGGCCATTCCAACCCACTTGAGGAACAAAAATGTTCAGTCAGCGGTCCCGTGGGGAAAAACATACTGGGCTTAAACAACCAAATCAGATCAGGCCACTAATGGGCCCCATGGCCTTGAAAAAGCCCGAGTGAATCTCTCTGGAGAGGGAAGGGATACCATTAGTACCTACTAGGAACCTGTATGTATTTGTCTCATTGAATTGTTACAGGCACCATCATGGGAGGCAGCCCCATTTCAGAGACAACGAGCCTGAGATGCAGAGGTGAACTGTACAAAGTGACACAGCAAGGGGACAGCAGAGCTGGGATCTGAGCCTGGGGGTGCCTGACTTCAAAGTTGGCCCCTAACAAGACACAGCCAACCCAGCATCCAAGCTCTGGTTCCCAGGTCTGGCTCCGAAGAAGACTGGACTTTGGGTGGTGAACACAATACAGCAGACAGGTGATGTATTGTAGAGCTGCACACTTGAAATTGTATATAAGCTTATTTACTGATGTCACTCCGGTAATATCAATAAAAATCTAAAACATAAAAAAATAAAGTCCGTGTCCTCTCAAATGCAGTGCACAGACTAATTCCTACCCTGACCAACTCAGCGTCGCTGTCGTCTCAACAAGACCGTGTATGCAGAAGAGCTCCGTACACCATGCACAGCGTTAGCGCTGCTGTTATTCAGAACCAGTGCGTCCGTCTGTAGCCCAAATGTGTCCCCAAGGTCAGACTCCCAACCGCCACCAGCGGAGCCTGGGAGGCCGGCTGTACTCGTCTCTGGCCGGTCAGCCGGCAGTAACAGGCAGTGACGGGAACAAGCGCTTGCCTCTGACTTCCGCAGGGAGCAGGTTAAGATGGTTCATTCCCCCTCACTGGGCCCATCCGCTAAGACGTGAGTGAGCGGCGCTGTGTTAATGAGTGAGCCTGGTGGTGCCAACACTGGGAGCAGCTGCACAGACACTGTCAGAGTGTGGCCTGTGTACCAGGGACCCTCCCCTGCGGCCGCCTTCCCCCTGGCGCTAGAAGGAACCCAGGGACCTGGTCCTCCTGGCAGCCCACCCCGAGCCAGGCCCTGATCAGGAAGGTAAGACAAGAACCAGAGCTCACCTGACGTTGGCTTTGTCCACTCCCATCCCAAAACTGATGGTGGCAACAATGACGGGGACCTTCTCCTCCATCCACTCGTTCTGCACCAGCGTCCTTTCAGAGGCCTTCAGCCCTAAAAAGGGGGGAAGCTGGAGGAGGGAGCTCGCATTTTCCTCAGGGTCCATCTTGGGTTTGACACTCTGTCGGGCACTGCACACACACCCTGAATCCATTACTTGCCTGCTGTGTGACCACAGGCCAGGCACTTGGCCTCTCTGAGCCTGAGCTAATAAATATAAAGGCCCCAGCCTGTGTTCTCAATGAATGTTAGAGCCAAGATTCAAACCCAAGTCCCTTTCTCTCGCCCTGTGCCTCCGAAGCCTGTGCCCTTCCCACACGACCGGCAGCTGGGCACAGGGCGAGAAAGCATGCTGGCGTCACAGTCTCATTTTGGACCTCATTCTTGGCTATACTCCTTCTTGTGGCTTTAAGTGAACCGCTTTAGCTCCGCCTGGGCAGCTAGAAAAGATGTCAGACCGCCTGGTTTTTCAGGATCCACAGGACAAGAGACGCGCCAAGAGGCCTGAGCGAGCGGCGAGGACCACGTGGCCCGGCGGCCCTCACCTGCGTGGTAGGCCTTGGCACTCAACCCCCTGTAACCGAGCTCTATGGCCAGCTGTTCACAAGCTTCCCTGGTCCTGCAGTAGATGATGCCGCAGCCGGACAGCACCTGAAGGCGAAGACAGGACAGCGGGAAGGAAATCAGCGCTGGGAGAAACGAGCCAACGAGCCATCCGCCCGTCGCCCTGTGGCCTCTGTAACAGGAGCTCTGCACGGTGTCTCATCAGCCTCACCGTCCCCCTGGCAGGCCACCAGCAGGGCTCTGCCACCCACACAGGCTCAGCCCGCCCGGGGCCCGGCCAACCAAGCCCCTCTGCCTCCTCCCCTCCAACCCTGACTAGGCCTGCAAAGGCCACCGTCAGAGCATTTCCGGACAAGGAGACCCGTGAGGGGACAACGCCGGGAAGCCAAAGAGACAAGCCTCTGTGCTTTAAGCAGCTACAGCTAGTCTGTGCTAAGGAAGCCAGGAAAAGCAAAGGTCTTAGAAAACCAATCCCCGGCTCAGGGCCCTCACCCCTTTCCCAGCCTTCTGGCCAAGCGCCTTAAGGCAGAAGTCCCTCAGGTTCCCGTAGGGATCAGAAAGCAGCTCCTTGAACTGCACGTCGTAGAAGAGATTGGCCCGGAAGCAGGGGGTCTTGAAGGCAGCGACCGGCTGCTTGAGGTGCAGGGCAGCAAACACGTCCTCACGGACCTGCGGGGTGGCCGTGGCGGTCAGAGCCACACACGGGGCATGCGCCAGGCGGGAGCGCAGGGCACCCAGGCGCAGGTAGTCGGGACGGAAGTCGTGTCCCCACTGGGAAACACAATGAGCTTCATCCACCACCAGGTAGGAGAGCAGGTGGCGGGACACCAGGGAGTTCAGGGTGGGCTGGAAGGAGGCGGAGGCCGCCATCTCCGGCGTGATGTACAGGAGCTTGGTCCGGGGCTTCTCCTGCTCCAGGTCGGAGAGCAGCTCCTTTTTCTCCTGCGCCGGGAGCTTCGAGTTCAGGGACCTCACTTGCACCTTCAGGGCCAGCAAGTGGTCCACTTGGTCCTGAGGGCAGAAGGGGAGAAGCACGGAGGGGAGTGGACGGCCCTCAGCACCTCAGGCGTGTTTCCCAGCCATAAAACGTCCTCCTCCCACCCTCCAATGTGTCTTTTCTTTGCCTACAAGGACTGAAGGCGGCGTGGTTGAGAGGACAGGCTCTGGGGCCAGAAAGACCTGGATTTTTTTTAAAAATCTATTTTTATTGATTTTAGAGAAGGGAGACAGACGGAAACATCAACAATGAGAGAGAATCACTGACTGCCTGCCTCCTGCACGCTCCCTACTAGGGACAAGTCCACAACCTGGGCAGGTGCCCTGACTGGGAATCAGCTGTGACCTCCTGGTTCATAGGGCAACTCTCAACCACTGAGCCACACTGGCTGGGCAGGCACATCTGGATTTAATCCCGGCTCACTTGCCTGCCATATGCTCTTGGGCTGGTTCTTAACCTTAGCCTGTCCATTTTCTCACTCTCCTTCTCTCTCTCTCCTATAAATACAGTGACACCTAGTAGGATTGTTGTGAGAATGAAATCGTACATCTCAAAGGTGTAGTGAATGCACATGACGCAACAGCACAAAGCCCTGGCAATCACTCATTTAGCACTCTCATCATTCTTCCCTGTCTCTCTCTTTCTTCACAGTTGATAGCTTTTAACTACATGGCTACACTTCCTCATTTCTGATTCTAGCAGCCCATCTGCAGGCCTTAAATATAGTCAGAAGCGCAGAGCAGGTGTTAACAACATCCCAATCGGCCTCTCATCGCTTTTTCTAGCATAGGTGCGCCCTTGCCAGAATAAAGCAGGACATCAGGATCCCCCCATCAATTCAGCACTCTAGCCATCTGCGTGAGTGTGCATGAGACAGTTCCGTATTCGTCTGGACAAAAAGTAACATAGGAAGGTAAGCGGTCACACAGTACTGTGCTCTAGTGGAGAAGCCCACGTACCGGCAATTCGGAAACCCAATACAGAGAAGGGGATAAGCAAATGAAAGAATGTAAGAGTAAGAGGCAAAAGACCAAAGAAAGCAGAAGTGAAATTTCCAACTATAAACAACCTTCCCCTAACCGTTTTGGGCCAGTATCTTCATTTCCCTAAGCCTCACCTGAATCAATGCAATGAGGGGAGAGATGACGATGGTGATGCCTTTGGCCAGCAGAGCAGGGAGCTGATAGCAGAGGGATTTTCCTGCCCCTGTGGGCATGCACACGAAAACATCCTTGTCACCTGAAAAAATACAAGACAGCATCTCAGTGCTTTCTGCCTTTTATCTTTCCTTCATCAAAGCTGTTGAAAATTAAATGAGAATGTAGGAAAAAGCCCTAGCAGAGTATCTGGTACATGCGGGAGCTGGGGGGGGGTGGTGTTTGTGTCAATATATTCTTAAATCCCTTCCCATCCTTTCTATGAAAAGGGGTACAGGGACATTTGGGAAAGCACACAAACCATTTCTGATCATGGCAATAGCAACTACAACGTCAAGAAGTCTGAGTCTGCTGGGATATAGAAGATTGAACTAAGTAGCCATGAAAGAAGACACTGCCACATGACTGCGCCTATCTGCGTAGACGTGGAAGCAACATCATTTAGATGTCTTGTTTATAAACATTACAGTGAAGTTAACTTTCCACAGCTGCTCCCCCTTGGCAACCTCCATTTGTCAACAAATCTCAAGTTTATAATATGAATCCTTCCTTCCCTAGTTGGGTCCCAGGCCACTCAATCTTTAACGAAGGGATTACCTAGGTCAGCGGCTGGCTGAGGCCTTTCCTGCCACTCCCACACAAACTAATGGGCATCTATGACCTGTTTTCAAAGATAGTCTGCAGCTCTGGCTATGAAATTAAGAAACGAAACAGTTGGGTGGTTCTGCCCATAAAACTGCAAGTTTGGCGTCTCTCAGATTTCCAAAGCCAATCATGGACCAAGGCTGGGGAGGTAGGAAGGGTCAGAAGGAGGGTGTTCCCGGCAGTGCTCGGGTATAGCCCGGGTAAATGTAAACACAGGTAGCGCGGCCTCGTTACCTTTCACTACAGCCATGGTCGCACTCTCCTGCAAAGGTGTCTTAAAAGAGTCAAACCCGAAGACCTTCTTCAATGTGCTCCGGACTCGACGCTCAGGGTCAAAAGGAGAGGCACGGTGGGTGCTCATCTTAGCGACAGACAGTAGCCAAAGGTTAAGGCAAAGGTGATGATCACAGGCTTGTGACAGAAACCCTGGTCTGCTTTTAAAATACTGCTTATTTTCCTCTTTAGTGTACTAGTAAATGTGCTTGATTACACGACTCAAGCAATATATTATTTTCAAGTCATACATCAATACATTCCTGGGTAATTAACATCTCCCCTTTCACATCAGTGAAAATAAAAACACGGAACTACCCCGGGCCACCGTATGCACAGAGGAGCTAGAAATCAGACACAAATGTCTTCGGAATCGCTTGGAGAAGATGGGATTGTTTGGCTAAGATCCACCTTCTGCTCCTTCTATAAGCATATCCAAGGCGCCCATTCTTTCCCCCGCAGACCCGATCCCTTCTTCCCAACTCCCCGGGTGAGAGCTCCTCCCCTTTCCTTCTCTGAGCCCCCGTTCGCTTCACCCCAAGATATCAGAGCTGGCCGTGGGCCGCCCGGGAGCGGAGGGCTCTAGTTCGGGGGCGGCCGGCGCCTGCAGGCTCGGGAACTACTCCCAGACCCCCATCGCCACCGCCAACTCGGAGAAGCCGAACGGCTGGACTACCACTGTCGGGTGAAACCCCGGCAACCTGGTTTCCGTCGCGCGGTAATGACGTTCCGCGAGCGCTGCGTGGGGGGCGGAGCCAGTCGCAGAAACAGCCGTCTTGATTGGTTTCCGGTTTGGAGCGGGCGCGGGGCCTTCTGGGACCCGGAAAATGTCGCCTTTCGGTGCGGAAGTCGGCTCGCCGGAGTCAGCGCGGTGAGACACCCCGCGGCTG
>NW_006290028.1:160920-174603 GCF_000327345.1 Myotis davidii | reverse complement strand
GCGGCTGGTGAGGCCCGAGCGGGGAGGCGGGAGGGGGGAGGGGAGAAGCAGGTGTTCGCTCGGAACGCTGCTCAGTCCTGGCGGGAGGGAAAGCGGTGGGCATTGTGCGCCATACAGGTATCGGGCCCCCGAACCCCACAGCGCGATCCGAACACTCCGTGGTAAGAATGGGTCCTCTCCTCCCGCCGGTTCGATTATTCTGCTGAAACTGGTTGGAAATCTCCGTGCCGGGCATCCCGTTAGGCAGAGGGATGGACAAAGGGTGGAGACGGTCCAGGGCTGCTGAAACACTGTCTCTTCTCTCCGAGCGTGTTGGATGGGAGAGTGGCGAGTAAAACGTAGGTGGAGGGTTTCTTTTTACTTTTATAACGTTTAACTAGTAATGTGCCTTAGACGCATCTCGGAGCTTTTAAAACATTTATCTGGTCTTCGCCGCGCGATTCTGTAGATGTGGGGTAGGATCTGGGCTCGTGTGAGCTTTCCGCGGCCCCTCGTGATTCATTATTTCGTGAGCTGTTAAGTCCCCTCCGTGATTTTGGTGCCCTGTCTCAGGTTGGGGATCGCGATGCTGGGAAGTGGGCACAGATTTACTTGGGAGCATAGAGACAGTGAGTTACAATATAGCTGGGCCTTCGTGTCCTCATCCGGGAAGTGAGGGGGCTTGGACTAGATCAGCTACTCTCTGTTTTGTGTGGTCTTTGCCAGTGGCGGGGGGGGGGGTGTCTCTGGTGGTTTCCCAGTAATTTGTATTGTTTGGGGGGAGGAGGGTGTTTTTTGTTTTGTCTTGAATGTAGAAAAAGATTGTTTCTCAAGTGGGTACGATTGGGAACCCCTTGGCGTACCCCCTGTTCAAGGTCCTGTTCCTAGGGGAGGACACACAGAAAGGAGGATGACAGAGTCCTTGTCTTGTATGAGAAGATGAGTGCGGGAGCCTGTGTTCCAAGGTAGACGTCAATGGAGGCTCAGACAGCAGAATCTAGGGCCTGGGGTCATTTAACATGAGACTTAGGCTCCTTTTTGACCTTGAGATAGAATTCTAGTCGCTCAGTATCAGATATTTATATTACGATTCATCACAGTAGCAACATGACAGTTATGAAGTAGCAACGAAAATAATTTGAGGGTTGGGTCACAACATGAGGATCTGTATTTAAAGGGCCAGAAGGTTGAGAACCACTGCAAGGCTTTCTTGCATCTCCCCCATCTATTCATTTTTATTTGTTTTTTCCTCTGTTTAAGAGGAGAAAGGCGGATTGGTATCTGACGCGTATGGAGAGGACGATTTTTCTCGCCTCGGGGGTGATGAAGATGGCTATGAGGAAGAGGAGGAGGAGAACAGCAAACAATCGGTGAGTAACTCTGTTCCCAAATCCAGAGCCTCTCATAGCACCATCCACTTGTTAGAAACTTTCCCCACTGTTCCAGCAGCGTTCCATCTCACACCTAATTTCATCCCCTCTTCTTCCGCTCTGTTTGGTGTTAATTAAGGAAACTGGGTTGGATATTGGCAGTGCTGTTTGGAAATCAAATTTGTTTTCACCTGGACCATTTTGTATTTACCTTTGAATTTAATATTTGGGGGGAAAGATAGTGAATTATTTTATTTGACCCAGATACCAGTGGGTGTTTTATGTTCGTTTTCCCTGTTTAGATCGTTTATTCCATTTGCAACAGTATAGTTATTCTAATTGGTGTGTCATTTATATCTACAGTCAGCTCTGTATTATTTTTAATCTTGGTTGGGGCTCATTCAAATCTATCCATTTATTCAAAAGACTAGGAAGGAAAATTATTATTATTGTGTGTGTATGATTTACTTCTTAACTTCTTTCTTGACATTTTACTTGGCACTTTTTATTACAGTGCCCGGTTCCTGATCACCAGTCTTGCCTGAAATTTAGTAGGCGTGGTTCACAAAAGAGAACTTGTGTCTTAACGAGAAAGACTTTAGATACAATATCACATAAGCATCACGATCCAGAATTTAAAAGTTTGGGGGGAGAAACAAGGATTCAGATGATGCTTAGCACAAAAACATACTAAGTTGAATGTGGATATTTGACAACAGCTCTAATTGAAACATGCAGTGTACTTTTATCAGGTGTTTGAAGACTTTGCTACCTGTTGAGATTTAAATGCTACCATTAAAAATGCTTTCCAAATTAAGCAAAACTGTACTTTATATTTTATGCTCTTTCGGGAGGTATTTTCATGCCTTTAGCCCCACCATCAATGCTAATAATTCAGAATGGACTGAAACTGGTTAGAAAAGCTTTGCAAGTTAATGTTCTTTCCCTGACTTTTCTTACGTGCAAACATTCTGGCTGTTGTGTAAATCTGCATAGTGTGTTTTGAAGTGTTATTCCACATTTGCTTTGCTTAGGATTTTTATCATATTTAAGCTTTATTTCACATTTTAGTAAAATCCTCTCATCAGATCCCAATATAGACCTTCTAAAATGTGATTGTCTTTGGCTGCGCCACATCTCTGATATTTGGCCTGATTGGATTCATTTTAAGGAGATTGCATTTAAAACCTTTGGCTCGTTTTAAATGCCTTACAGGACAGTGAAATCTCAAACCCATCAGTATAGTTTATTCACGTCTCTCAGGTGATGATTATGTTAACATCTGGACTGCTATTTAATGTGGGGGTTAAAATGTAGCTCGATTGAAAACAGTTTCAAATGACACTTAAGTTTTTCCTGGTGGTAAGTTAACGGTTCCGTGCACTGGGGTGCTCTGGGCAGTGGCGTTATCTGCGGCCTTCGTTAGCATTCAGTGGAATGGTGGGCCTGCTTGTGTGAGGCCAGCGCATGCTTTGGAGAATGATGCTTTGTGTGGAGCAGGCCATTTGGATAAGGAACAAGGCTGGATAGAACAGTAAAGGCAGTTCTGGGGGAACTTGGCTGGAAACGGGGCACACTCACCTGGGACCCAGAAGAGGCTGGGCACTGCTCTTTAGTCATGCCTTTCCCGAGTCACTCACCCTGGGCATTTGACACCTGCCTTCCTAGTGTTCATGTTGGTGCAAATACTGCTGGGTTGAACTGCCCGGGTACAGGTGTGTGGGGGTCACGGCACTCTGGTGGTGAATGACGTCATGGTAGGTCTGAGTCAGATTATTTGTGTATATGAAAAGCAAGGAAACAGCTTGTGTTTCTGGTTTTAAGTGATGGCTGTTTCATTGGAAACAGCGTGCCTTCATCCTGTGGGACCTGGCCCTATTCTTTTCTGAAGCATCTTGTGGCCTTGCCTCCACTCTTCTGTTGGCGATTTTTCATCTCAGGCATTTTCATTCGTGTAGACAGTGGTCCTGCTGGAGTATCTACTGTGAGCCGCTGGTGTTCTTCCTCCTCCCGTTCTGGGTCATATGGTAGGGGAGGGGTCTTGGTGGGATGACCCAGGCTGAGTGAGTTTGCTGCAACCCCTAGTTGTGCATATGTGAACCCTCAGGCCCGCTCCTTTAAGCTTAATCCTCTAAATTCTTTGTCTTGTAGGAAGATGACGATTCAGAGACTGAAAAACCTGAGGCTGATGACCCAAAGGTACTTGGTGTTGGCTGTGGTGGGTGGCTGGATGCAAATAAGGCATTTTAACATTGTGGCTCAGTTCATATGTCTGGTCAAGGTCTGTCCCACTGACACACTGCAACCATGTGTAAATGTTCTGGGATGAAACAGTTTCATGGAGAAACCTGGAGGCCACTCTGGAAGGAGTAAGTCCCGGAGCAGCCTGGACCTCTGGCCTTGTAGGTAGTGCCAGATCTCCACTAGAGAGCCCGGAGGCCTGGCTGAGCGCACAGCCGCCCTGTGCTCCGTCCGGTGTGCTTTGTGGGTCACTGCTCCCGCAGGGGGTTAGATTTGGGAATGTTTCCAGAATCAGGAAGCATGAAGGGCCACCTTGTATACTCTGGGTTCTCTTCAGTTGTCTAGACGTGAAGAAGGGCCTGAGAGGGTGAGACAGAATGAGGCCTCTCCCTGCTGTTGGGGATGCTTTGTTTCCCAGGCTTGTGCCCTTCCACTCTAGGGTAAACCATACAGAATGGTCTCTCGAAACAACACAGTTTTTTCTTATAGTTCCATCCAAGTAGCAGCTGAGAGGAATCATCACACTCCTTGACTATCGTGATAAAGGTGAAGAACCCTGACTTGTGTCGAGTAGGTTTGCCCTATTGTGAGCTGAGCATCGGTGCAAGTGTTCCTGTCAGGGAAACATTCTTTAGGGACAAACTCCCCCCCAAAGAGAAAGGCTGATTCCATCACTCTGGGGCTGGGGAATAGGGACCAAATTTTGTGATTAAAAACTGCTTTAAACCAGCTGAGGCTGGCACAGTCCCCCTCCAAGAGCATGCCCATCCCTTTCTTTCCCCGTAGGCCTGCATCTCCTAAGCTCTGAGGTCCCCACGAGACTTGGAACCAGGGGAACAATGGGCAGTGTCACCTTGTCCCAGGCTAACCTGAATCTGTCTCCAAGGCCCCCTTTCCCCAGAGCAGCCCCGCCTGGGCTCTCCTGTTGCTGCTTCTATCCTAAGCCCCTCCTTGCTTCCCTGTCTCTGGCTTTAATAAATGAACTCTCAAATACAAAAAACAAAAGCCCAGCTGAGGCCTTTAAGGTGACTTAGTGGAATTTGGGAAAATTATACCCAATTAGGATCTAAAGTAGCATATTTGGAAATATAGCATCAGTTCCAAATTTGAACTGATTTGTGTGATTGGATAGGACTGTGTGGAGGCCCTGAGATCAACACATGAAAGGCTGGGGATGATGCAGAGAAGAAAACACTTTACCAAGAAGTGTTAGCATCAGCATGCAGGAGAAAAAATGCATCCTGGCGACAGCAGATGCAGGCTCCTGTCTGTGCTGGGGAGGAGCCCAGGCCTACTGGCAAGAGGGCAGGCTGTGGCCTGGAAGGAAGGTACAGCTCCCTTGGGCTGGCAGAATGAAAGTGACCAGTAGCATTAGTATTTGGCTTCTGTCTTAGTTTTGGGGGTGTGTGGGCCGTTGGGCTCCCCAATTGGGGCAGGAATTGTTTCTTTATGCACAGTCCCTGGCAGGAGTCTTCTGTGCCCAATTTCCTTAGTCCCGGCCCTGACTTCCTCTCCAGCCTGCCATCAGCTCTTCCCAAGGGGACCTCCACTCAAACCCCTCTCAACCCTTCCTCTGTTCTGGAACTTTTCTGGCACATTTAAGCTTTATTTCAATTGATATTTAACAATATTTTTGTATGCTAAACCTTTATTTCCAAACTAGAGGCCCAATGCACAAAATTCATGCAAGGGGCTTGGCCCTTGCAGCCCCAGCTTCGTCCGGAAGGTCGTCCAGCTGTCCACTCTAATGAGCATATTATGCTTTTATTATTATAGATGTTTCTGCCTTAAGTATGTGAAGTTTCCAACAATAGGATGTCATTTATTTTGCTAACAAATGGATTCATGTCACATTTGTCTTTTCCACTAGATGGCACTCCTTGCTACTTTGGCTTTTAAAGATCTGCTCTTGATTTTTTGCTGTAGCAGCTCTCAGAACATTTTGGCTCCTTTACACAATTAAAAATTAGGATCCCGTAGAGCTTTTCTTCATTTTGGCTTTGTTGACAATTTCTGAGCAGTTAAAACCGAGGAAAATGTTAAATATTTATTTTAAAATAGCAAACCTATTACATATTAACATAAATAATTCTTATGGAAAATTACTATTTCCGAAATTTAAAAAAAGTTAGTACAAAGAGAGGCATCGCTTTACCATTTTACAAGTTTCCTTGGTGTCTAAAATCTAGCTCAGTAGAAAGCTAGGTCTCCTAACTGCTGCATTCAGTCTGTTGCAGTATGTTTAGGTTGAGGTTTTGAAGAACTGTCTTCACACAGACAGGTCATTTGAAAGAGAAGTATTTTAATAGATACTCGGGTACTTGTGTATTTTCTCCTCTGATGCTTTATCAGAGATCAAGCAAGCAATGATTTTCTAAAGGTTAGTTGGTTGCCATGTGGAACGTGAAGCCTTAGCGATGAACTTTTGTGCTCTGCTGCGTTAAGACCACGGCCTCTCTTGCACTTGGAACGGCTCTTTTCCCCGGGCACAGTACCATCGGACACTAGCGATTTGGAAAGTGGTTCACTGAGTTACGCAGATCTCCTCGATGCTGACACGTTTGCTTCTGTAGTGGCCCCCAGAATCGTATTTGACAGGACATTACTGAGCTCAGCAGACAGGCTGGCTTGCTCACAGCGGGGAGTACACATTTCCCCAGATTCTAGGTTTGCTGGAGAGCTGGAATGTTGTTATTGCCAATAAATACTCTCAGTTTTCTTTGAAGTGACAGGCTTTGTTTTTGAGGAAATGTCGGCCAAACTCCCGCATCGGAGTGACCATAGCTTGTCAGTCATTCTTTCAGGTAAAATGGTGTTCTGTGAAGAAAGCCGCTAGGTCAGCTTGGAATCCAGATAACCACATGGGTGCTTTTTCCTCGATGTCCAAGTTTATGCACACCTCTCGCCATCATACAAAATGCTAACAAAAACTGTACTCAAGCGTCAAGGACATTCAGAAGTGAAATTGGCTTTTTTTTTTTTTTTTAACTGAGAGTATGACTCCTGCTAGAATTTGGTGCTGCTGCCTTGATTTGTTCTAAAGGGCCAACACGTTGACCCACCATTGCTCCTGTAAATGTCAACACGGTGAAACAGGTAAATGTCTTCATGTTATGAAAATAATTTTGACCTTGCAGACCTCCAGGGGTCCACAGATCAACTTTGAGAATCACTGTTCTTCACAAACAAAGGTCTTGGGTGGGTGACATTAAATAACGGTGACAACTCAGTCATTGCTCTGCATGTGTCCACAAAGCGGCTCTTATCCTTAGGGGCCTTGAGCTGCCGGGGGGCAGCAGGGCCCCCCCCCCCCCGAGAGGAAGAGGAAACTGCCCAGGTGGTGGGGAGAAGTTAAAGCCCTGGGGTTAGAGACCTGGTTTGAATTCCAGCTGTCCTTGGGGAAGTCCCCTCACCTCAGTGTTTCTCATCTGGAAAATGGGCATCATGATAAAACCTGCCTCGTTTGTCTTATGAGACTTAACTAAGTAAAATGTAAACAAATACTTAGCTCCATAGTGCCTGGCATGCCTGTGTTCAGTAGTGTTAGGTTCAACGACCAGTGCTCCTCTGCTCCCTCCCCAGGTGGTCACTCGTGTCGTTGAGGCGTTTTTTGGAATATTGAATTCCGCCTTTAAACTGGAGTACACTCAGAGGAGAGAAAGCTTCCAGGTGAGGGGACTAAAACCACATCATGTGAGGAGAAGTGAAGGAGCTGGGAGGGGGAGACGGGAAGAGCTGGTACTGCCTGCTGTTTGGAGGCCCGGTAAGGGGAGGGAGGCCTAGAATTACACGGCAGACGTTCGCTGTCATCTGACGGTGAGCTGGCTGTTAGCTCTGGCCAGAAGTGGGTCGAGCTGCTTCTGGAGGTAGTGAGCTCCCTGTTCCTGGACCTCTTTCAGACAGGGTTGAAGAAACCACTTGTCCACTGTGTCCTAAAAGAAATGTGTGGGCTGGGGTTGGACGACACCCCCGGAGGATTTCCTGGGGAAAGACTTGGGCTTTGTGGACGAGCAAAGTTGAGTGTTCCCTAACTTCATCCCACTCTGGTGTTTGGGGTTACCAATGAGTGCAAAGTGCCATATTTGGGGGTTTGAGTAAGAAATGACAACTCCAGACCACCCCTGGGGAGCCTTTGGTCCTGATCCATCGGCCTGGGGTGTCGGATGCTGGGGTGGCTCTGGGCTTCCTGAGTTGGCCGTGGACTAGAGAAATGGAGGCTGGAGGAGGTGGCCGAGTGTTCCGCGGAAGCAGAATGCTTGGGCACCTCGGGCTGTCATGTGTCTTCCCTCACTTTAATGTTCTGGTCTTACCTCTTCAGTAAGCAGCCGACTCGGATGTTCTGATTACTGAACAGCAGGTGGCGCTGCTGTCCCAGGAAAAGTCAGACAAGACAAGGAAGCCTGGTCCAGCTCCTCACTTCAGGGGCAGGGTGCCTGCTGGCTTAAGTGTTTCCTGCATCTGTTTGCCCTTGGCACACCAGCTTCCCTTTTCACACTCCTTTGTCCGGGCTTTACCTCGGTTGCCCTGGAACATTTTCCCTTGTTTATTTTTCTCCCCTGCGCACAATTCCTGTGGATGAAGGTATTTCCACTCACTCCCTGCCCCTGACACACCCTTCCTTTGAAAACAAACCGGGCATCAATGGCCTGGCTCAGGAGAGCTGGGGCGGCCTGTCCAGCTACCTGGGAGGCCGGCCTCGCTGTGTGGGGCAGGTTCGCGGCTCCCCGCGGTGCTGTGTCCGGGCTGCGACCCAGGGAAAGAATCTCCTGGCCCAAGGAGCTAACATCTGTCAAAACAAAACTGTCTCGGGTCAAGGAGGTGGCACATGGTGGGAGAACAATTGTTCCAGCATTTTCTAAAAGGCGTGTAAATCCCAGTTAAAAGAAAACATTTAAGAAGTTCTTTGAGCCCAAAAGTCATACAGAAATGTAGAGTTCAGAACTTGGAGCCAGTCTCGTGAACTTGGGGTCGGAAGGCCTGGGTCAAGTGTGGGTGTGGCCCCCCTGCAGCTGTGAAGCTAGGGCTCTGGTCCCCCTTGGCCAGGTGACCATGACAGCAGCACGGAAAGGTGTGTGTGAACGTGCTTTGGACAGTCTGGCCTCAGGTATCTGCTTTGGGTTTGAGACAATGGGGCCACGCGTTATCAGATTTAGGAAACTAGTAAAACTCAGTTGTTAGCATTGCTTAGCCTTTCGACCAAAGTGAACCTAATCTCCCACCCTCATCCTGCGGGTCAGAAGTTGCCACACTTCTCGGTTCCCGGCACCCTTGGGGATTTTGCACAGAATTCCTAGGCCAAAAAACCCCTAACAATTCTGTTCCGGTAATTGGCTCCAACAGTCGGCATTACTGTCCACGCAACTCAGGAGCCGCTTGAAAAAAATAATACACACACTTGTGCAGAATCTGACAGATGCTGAGTATGCTCTGTTTCCCTTGACATTGTTAAATGTCACTGCACTTTTGTGAGTTTGCTGCGGCACCCTGGGGTGCCTTGGTGGGCAGTTTGGGAACTGTATTGGTAGTTTGTTTTAGATTTCTGTAGTGGCGGAGCTTGTAGAGTTTGTACCCTGCCCTGCAGGCCTGGCCAGCCAGGGGATGGGCCTCTGCCTCAGCAGCCGTACATACCTGAGTTTCTCCTAAGGTCCTGTGTGTCGGTTACCATGTTATTAGTGGACTCGGAGTCTAGATGAAGGATTTGCATTGGGCAGAACTGACCCAGCATTATTGCTGGTCTTTTAAAGTATCAGAACCAAAGATCTGGAACCTGAAAACTGCCCGAGGAGCTTGTCTCCCAGGAGTTTGCTGTTGATGTACTGATTTTCAGAAGAGCTTTCAGGAGCCTGCCAGCAGTTGCGACATGTCAGGTGAAATCTTACCTCTTGTTGACGGTGTCAGGAAAGAGGCTGCCGACACGTGCCAGCTTCTGCGGGGTCACTGAGCAGTGTGGGCTGCGTGCGCTTTTGCTGAATTGCAGGACCCCGAAAGCAGAAAGGGAGACGCTGAGGCTTTGAACACCAGCTCAGGGTTCTGTTCAGCCAGAGGGACGCTTTGGGGGGCACGTGGCATGGACGCCGAGTCCCTTTCCAGCCTTTGGAAATGGCTGTGTGCCTCTGCGTGGGGGGCCCTCAGTCATGGGCTGTTTTACTGAGAGCTGTTGTCCGGGATGTGACAGCAAAGGTCTGTCCGAACTCACACTTGGACTTTTCCTCAGGGGCTTTGACTTGGGAGGGTTATATGGCCCTTTTCCTGGTCGTTATCCTCTCGGGTTTGGTTTGGTTTTTTAAGTACCTTTGGCGGAAGAATAGTCCTCTCCTCTGTCGGGGAAGGTCCTCTTCGCCCGAGCGTGCAGCTTCGGGAGGCGCACAGGGAGCGGTGAGGGAGGGAGGGGACCCCCGCCTAGCCAGCCAGAGCAGCCGAGTCAACCCCAGCGATCGGCGGGGTGACAGATGTCCCAGTCGATCACCCTCACCTCCCAGGTTGTTTTTATATCGCGCATATTTTATTGTCAAATGATTCTTACAGCGAGATTGACTGTTTTACAAAAGAAAGAAATCTCCTAATTCCACATTCTAGCAGTGCAGCCATGTGTTCTCTCATCCTTCTGATGCCCGTATAGCAAGTGTATATTTTCTAACCAGTGTTGTTTCCATTTGTATTTTAAACCTCTTCAGTGTGGCTACAGTCTGGGTAATTGTAACATAATGACAAGAATGAACAATTGAAAACTAAACACTTAAGAGTTGTGTGATATGTGAGGTATATCTCAATAAAACTGCCAAGAAAAAATTACTTTAATTTTTTAAACACTTCCATAGGGGGAAGTATTTAAAAGATTAAGTTGCAATCTACCAATTTTTGTTCTAATACTGTTACCAATCATTAGCAACACAGTCCCCCACATCCACTTCTTTCCTCCTGTTTTCAGCCAGCTTGGATACAGTCCAGAATTACACACTAGAGTAGCAAGCTGTGAGCACGCTGTGGTGACTGTTACTGACCAGAATGCTGTGCGGCCAGTGTCTTTCCAATGAGATTCTCAGACAGGAAGCGTGCCCTGCTCTTGACATGGGTCAGAAGAAATAACTCCTTTAAAACTTGAGTTCTCATTGGAAGTCCCCATGATGGTTCTCCCGGTGAGGGAGAAGGGCTTAGAAGTTAGGGTTGGGCAGCATTTTTTCTGTACACCCCCAGGAAGTCTCGAAGCTTAGGACAAGGGTGACTGTTTATACGAATAAGTCTTGTGGGCCAGCCCTTCCATTCAGGTCAACTCAGACGTTACTCATTGGGGCATCATTGAATCTTGAGCTGTTTCGCCTGGTCCTTAGAGTGAAAAGGTAATAAATTTGGTCCTGGCCTGTGTGGCTCAGTTGGTAGTGCGTCATCCTGTGCACTGAAGGGTTGACGGTTCACCTCCTGGTCAGGGCAGATGCCTGGATTGTGGGCTGGTCCCCAGGAGGGGGTATGCAGGAGACAGCTGATTGAGGTTTCCCTCTAACATCAATGTTTCTCTCTCTTCCTTTCCCTTCCTGTCTCTCTAAAAATCAATTTAAAAATTTGTTTTTTAAAAAGGTAATAAATTTGACTGACTTCCCCTTAAGTTGAGGGTGGAACCCCTGCTTTGCTCTGTGGCCGGCTGTGGCATCTTCCTGAGACCTTTTCACACGCAAACTCATTTTTTTGTTGATTTTTGTCTTTGTTAAATGGCATTTAAATATATAAAATAAATATAAAAAAATATAAGACTTTGTTTTACTGTAGTTGCAAATATCAAAAAATTTCTATATGTGACAGGGCACCAGAGTTAAGTTAGGGTTTTTCAAAATGCTGACACGCCGAGCTCAAAAGGTTCGCCATCACGGCACTAAGGGCTTCGTAGAAACTGTTATTCTTTGCAGCCTCCTGGCCCAGCGGGAGGAGGTGAGAAGTCGGAAGGTGGTATCCCCGGGCTTGGGAGTCCGACAGACACGGGTCTGGATTTTGGCGAGGTCCTTGACTGCTTCGTGGCACTTTGCTTCGGTTTCTTACTCATCTGTAAAATGGACATAATGATATCTGCCTCCTGGAGTTTCAGTGCTGGTTATTAAAAACTTGCAGGGTGACTCACCCAGGCCCGGAAAGGGAAATGGCCCTGGACCTTGCTGGATTGGGAGCCATCCGATCTGAACTTCTCGCTGGAAGTTGCCAGGTGGCCTTTGAACTTTAGAGGCTATTGCCAAGCCTGCTTAGCCTTTGGCATTTCCTTTCTCTCACCCAAGCGAATGGCCTTCTTTAGACTCACCTGTAACAAGGCCAGGGTTGCCCTTGCATAAGTGGGTGCCATGACACTTCCGTGCTGGGAGAACATACCCACCCAGGCTGGGCTCTGCCGGGGTGTCTGGGTGGTGACCTGAGCTGAGCAGCCCACAGGACAGAGCCAGTGGGGCCGCTGTGGGAATCATTCTTTTGTTGTTCAGGCTGAAGAAATCCAGGCGAGGTCCTTTGTCTTGCCATCTCCCAAAGAAGCCTGGCGACATCTTAAGCTGAGCACTGCTGGCAGACGCCTCGTCATTGCTGGACGCTGTCACGTGCAGAGGGGACGAATGGCCATTATTCTCCCTCTGACCCCCCTTGGCTCCCTCGCAGCCAGCAGGGCCTTCTTGACCGCACTTGCTCCAGGTCAGCTGGAGCTCAGATTCCCAAAAGCCCCACCCGCTTCTGCATGGGCTGGTCCTGCAGCCAGAGGAGCCGCTGCCCGCCCCGTCTGCCCGCCCCCTCGCCCTGCAAGCCCCAGCACAGGTCCTTCCCCGCGGGCCCAGATGCCACAGATGACTAACCGAGGTGTGGCTGCCCCTCCTTCCCCAGTTGGGATTTATCTTTTTGGAATGATGTGATGCGGAAAGCAAGCTGTCTGTCCTTAGGGAATCTTGCTCTTCCCTCGTTGTTCTGTGTTTTTCATTTTTTTGTTTTGTTTTGGTATAGTTTTACTTTTATTTATTTTTACTTTTTTATAGATGTCATTAATTTATAGGTACTTTTTATGATTGCTACTCAGATGAGATCATGATTTAAAAAGGAACAAAGCAGAATATTATTTGATTCCCAAGTTATTAGGTGGGCAGCCCCCTCTCAGAAATGGAGTTATTACTTGAAAATGGTAAGTGGATTGGTTGTCTGAAACTTGGAATATATTTTCTAATATAAACAACACCCTTTAAAAAAAGATTAGATGCCCTGGCCAGTGTGGCTCAGTTGGTTGAGTGTCATTCCATGCCCCCGAAGGCCACCGGTTCATTTCTCAGGCAGGTCACATGCCCAGGTTGTGGGTTCAGTCCCCAGTCAGGGTCCGTACGGGAGGCAGCCAGTGTTTCTGTCTTACATTGATGCGTCCGTCTCTCTCTCTCTCTCTCTCCTGGCCTGTGTGGCTCAGTTGGTAGTGCGTCATCCTGTGCACTGAAGGGTTGACGGTTCACCTCCTGGTCAGGGCAGATGCCTGGATTGTGGGCTGGTCCCCAGGAGGGGGTATGCAGGAGACAGCTGATTGAGGTTTCCCTCTAACATCAATGTTTCTCTCTCTTCCTTTCCCTTCCTGTCTCTCTAAAAATCAATTTAAAAATTTGTTTTTTAAAAAGGTAATAAATTTGACTGACTTCCCCTTAAGTTGAGGGTGGAACCCCTGCTTTGCTCTGTGGCCGGCTGTGGCATCTTCCTGAAGACCTTTTCCCTCCTCAGTCTGTGATGTTGGCTTCCCCAGCGGTTGAACTAAGGCAGTGATGGCGAACCTATGACAACGTGTGTCAAAGGTGACATGTGAACTCATTTTTTTGGTTGATTGTCTTTGTTAAATGGCATTTAAATATATAAAATAAATATAAAAAAATATAAGACTTTGTTTTACTGTAGTTGCAAATATCAAAAAATATCTATATGTGACAGGGCACCAGAGTTATAAGTTAGCGTTTTTTAAAATGCTGACACGCCGAGCTCTACAGGTTCGCCATCACTGTCCTAGATGATTTTCAGATCAACTGGGTGAGGGGTAAAGGCCAGTGTTTTTCAATGGAAGAAGTAGGGATGCAGTTATTTGCTCAAGACTGTGAAAGAATTAAACTCT
>NW_006290028.1:156763-160787 GCF_000327345.1 Myotis davidii | reverse complement strand
TTATTACTTGAAAATGGTAAGTGGATTGGTTGTCTGAAACTTGGAATATATTTTCTAATATAAACAACACCCTTTAAAAAAAGATTAGATGCCCTGGCCAGTGTGGCTCAGTTGGTTGAGTGTCATTCCATGCCCCCGAAGGCCACCGGTTCATTTCTCAGGCAGGTCACATGCCCAGGTTGTGGGTTCAGTCCCCAGTCAGGGTCCGTACGGGAGGCAGCCAGTGTTTCTGTCTTACATTGATGCGTCCGTCTCTCTCTCTCTCTCTCTCTCTCTCTCTCTCTCTCTCTCTCTCTCTCTCTCTCTCTCTCTCTCTCTCTCTCTCATCAATAAAGCCCTGGCCGGTTTGGCTCAGTGGATAGAGCACCAGCCTGCGGACTGAAGAGTTTTAGGTTAGATTCCATCCAAGGGTACATGCCCAGGTTGCAGGCTCGATCCCCAGTAGGGGGCGTGCAGGAAGCAGCCAATCAGTGATTCTCATCGTTGATGTTTCTGTCTCTCCCTCTCCCTTCCTCTCTGAAATCAATAAAAAACATATTTTTTAAAAAACCAATAAAAACATCTTTTTAAAAGTTGATAGCAAAGGGCATTCAATAATACTTATTTTTACCCTCGACACAGCTGAGATGTGTTATACTTACAGTAAACATTATTATAAAATAGTACTAAATAAAATGGACAATGACATTTGAAAACAGAAATCCTCTTAAGTTCTAAATTTATCAGCAGATATGGAATGGGTCTAAAAAAACGTAGGCTCTGACCTGGCCAGTGTGGTTCAGTGGTTGAGCGTCATCCCATGCACCAAGAGGTCACTGGTTAGATTCCCCATCAGAGCACATGCCTGAGGCAGCAAATCGATGTCTCTCTCTCCCTCTCCCCCTTGCTCTCCTAAAAAAAAAAATCAATTACAAAATCATCTGGAAGGAAATTTGGGTTACCAGTAATTAACATATTATGCTTTTATTATTATAGATACTACTCAGCAACAAAAAGGAATGAACTGCTGATACATGTAACAAAATGGATGACCCTCAAAATTATGTTGAGTGCATTAAAAGATAAACTGAGTTACACTAAATTTTTGAAGAGTTTATTTGAGCATATATTAATTCCATTGGGCAGCACAACTGGAAGTGGTTAGGAGTACTTCACCAGTAGGAGTTAGGGGCATGGTTTTTTAGAGGAGACAGGAAGCAAAGCAAGAAAATGAGCTGATTAGGTGATAGCTTAAGTGGTTGCATTATTTGGAAAAGCCTATTTGACTGTTAGTAACTGTTTTTCCTTAACCCAGAAACATCGATGAGAGAGAGACATCGATCAGCCGCCTCCTGCGCATCCCCCACCGGGGATGTGCCCGCAACCCAGGTACATGCCCTTGACCGGAATCGAACCTGGGACCTTTCAGTCCGCAGGCCGACGCTCTATCCACTGAGCCAAACCGGTTTTGGCCAGTGTTCCTTCTTAAAGAACATTCCCACAAATGGTACCATACCTCAACCAAAACAACACTAAGTGTCACCCATAGTGCAGTAAGATGCAAGTATGTGCAGGAAGGATACACACACAGTTATCTTTGAAAAGGCGCATGGGATCCTTGAGGCACACGGGGGCTGCATCTGTAGCTGTGATAGCTGATTACAGGAGAAAAGGGGGAGTGGAAGGAGGCTGGAGGAGGAAGAGAAGGAGAAGAAGAGGGAAGAAGGAGATGAAACATTTTTAAATGCTTACATTTAACGTTAATACTTTCAGTACAGAATTTGCAATGCGATACAGTTAATTACATAGATCACAGGAGAACGAGAGGATTTCTTTGAGAGGTATTCCTGGTGTTCTGTGGACTGTTGGTCTGGTATCGCACTTGGAAGTCGGGTAGCAAAGCCTCCCCTTTGGAAGTGCTCCGACCAGAGCTTTGCGTTTACTTTGAAGTCTGGCTGGTTCCCTGGGGTCCGCGCTGTGCTGGGCAGATTGTTCAGATAGAGAAAGAGACTGTTTCCTCCCATCTCCCGGCCTTTCCTTGGGCCACAAGGCCGGTTCCAGAGCCGGCTTCATTTGTCTTGGCAGGCGCCTGGTTAACCCTTTCCTGTAGAGATTCCTCTGCTGGGGGAGCTCAGCCTTCCTTCCCGTCAGGACGCTGGGATTGAAGGCGGTTCATTGAATCCAAAGTGGCCCCACCAACTTCCGCCCATTTTTCTGATAAATTGAGTGTTTCCATCCCAGGCAGGCAGCAGGCCATGGCAGTGGCCCGTCCTGGCCAACAGGATACAACTGAAGGAAATGCGCTGGTGACGGGCTTTCTCCGGAGCTCTCCTGTGCATGTGGGTGAGAGCCCACGTGGCGTCTGCCATGGCGGCTGTCCCCACAGCCTGGTCCTGGTGACTTCCTCGGAGCCTCGGGGTTACTGACAGCTCTCCATTCTGTCAGGCGACAATCATTTTGTTCTGGAGCGTGGAGGTAAAGGTTCCAGAATTTCTGCTTTTCTTTATGTATATGTACAAGTTACTGATTTCAGAGAGGAAGAGAGAAAGAGATAGAAACATCAGTGATGAGAGAATCATCCATTGGCTGCCTCCTGCACACTCCCCCACTGGGGATCCAACCCACAACGTGGGCACATGCCCTGACCAGGAGTCATGCTGACCTCCCTGGTTCATAGGTCAATGCTCAACCACTGAGCCACACCAGCCAGGCCAATTTCTGCTTTCTTGACAACATGAAGTGACTCACATCTCCGAAAACTGTCTTGACTGTCATTTTGATACCTTTCCAGGCCCATCACTGGCTTCTGAAGCAGCAGTATTGTGCCCACAACTTCACGGGTTATTGTAAGAATTACTTGAGATCTTTCATTGATGTGCTTAGCATCATGCCAGCAATTATTCCCCGAGATTGAGTTGTGTTTATGTTATATCCCCAGTGTTTGGCCATTGCCTGGTCCATAATAAATGCTTAATAATTGTTTGTGGAGTAGATAAATGAATTAACTATATAATAATTCTGTCTTGTTTTAGGATGAGGAGTAGCAGGCTCTGTAAGGTTCCTTCAGTTCAGTGTCGATACCTCTCCCTTCCTTCTGCCCATCCCGTATCAGCCTTTATTGCCAGTCTAGCCCCTTTTATTAGTCCTCTTCTGCCGCCTCCCTTTCTGATATTGAGTCCACACCATGAGAGGAGCAATGGCCTTGAAGAGTTTGGAGTCTGGGGAGGTCAAAGTTCTGCTCTGTAAATGAAGCTGGCTATAAAATCCTAAACTAGCCTGGCTAGTGTGGCTCAGTGGTCGAGCATTGACCTACAAACCAGGAAGTCACAGATTCCCAGTCAGGCACATGCCCAGGATTCAGGCTCAATCCCTAGTAGAAGTCGTGCAGGAGGCAGTTGATCAGTGATTTTCTCTCATCGTTGATGTTTTTATCTCCCTTTCCCTTCATCTCTGAAATCATAAAAAAAGATAATTTAAAAATAAGAAGAACCCCTAAACTGGACTGGAGAAAATCTGACCATTGGCTGGCTAGAACGAAGAGTGCTGTGTGTATGTGTTTGAGTGTGTGCGCCTTTGGGGGGCGGGGATGGGTCAGTGTTCGAGCACCTGCTATGGGCAGGGCACTGACTGCAGGTGCTGGGGACACCATGGTGATAAAGACAGTGTGTGCAGGGTGGGGCAGTGTCCTCATTGGCGGGATCGGGTGGGGTAAAAGAAGGCTTCCTTGAACCGAGTTCTGAAGCCTGATGGGGCTTACTAGGAGGAGGCGGAGGAGAGATGTGCCAGGGAGCAGGCTTCGCTGGGCCCCGCTAGCACCCTGCCAGAGGAGGAGGCTGCAGTGGTCGCAGGAAGTCCCCAGGGTTTGGGCCACAGCAAGGATCAAGGATGGTTTATATCCTGACCGGTTTGGCTCAGTGGATAGAGCGCCGGCCTGCGGACTGGAGAGTCCCAGGTTCGAGTCCAGTCAAGAGCATGTACCTGGGTTGCGGGCACATCCCCAGTGGGAGGTGTGCAGGAGGCAGCTGATCGATGTTTCTCTCTTATC
>NW_006290028.1:136211-156478 GCF_000327345.1 Myotis davidii | reverse complement strand
GTCCAGGCTCTGTCATTCCTGAACATGAGGCCCCTGCTGGGATTATTGCGTTCTTACAAGCCTCAGACACGATTGATTGAGAGTAAAGGATGGCTTATAAGTAGCTGCTCTGCTCCTGAAGTGAGGTATTCTTGGGACTTTCTTGGGCAGTCCCAGGTCTGAGCACATGAGGTTTGGAAGGCATTGTTTACTAATCTCCCTCTCCAGCTGATGACATCATCCAACAGAACGTGTGCCTGTGGCATTCTGAGCGCTTCTCTGTGCCTCAGGCTCCCAGGCTGAGGAGCGAGGCTTGGCAGAACCCAGTGGAGCTGCCGGAGGCTGTGGCTTTGTCTGAGTTGGACCCTGGACCTTTGAGTGTGCTTTGGGGGCAGTTCCAGGAAGGACAGGTGAATCATTGGCTGCAAATAACCCCCCTCCCTCTGCTGGTCCTTCCCGGCGAGCCCATCCTTGAGTCCATCCTCGCAGCTCGTGCGCAGGCAGCCTGGCCACTTCGTGGGTCGTGTAGTTTCCACCCTGTCCTCTGCTTTAGCCTCGGTGGTCGCTGGACTTCCGTATTCTCTGCCGGGCGACCAAGTCCAGGCTCTGTCATTCCTGAACATGAGGCCCTGCTGGGATTGTTGCGTTCTTACAAGACTCAGACACGATTGAGAACCAGAGTCTAGCAGGTTCGAATCCCTGCTCTCCAGGGACCAGGGACAGACGGCCAGCCTCCAGCCTGTGGGCTCCGGCTCGGGAAGCCTGGGGAGGCCGGCGGGCGGACAGACGAGGGGTCTGCCTCCGAGTTTGGTCTCTCCAGTGGTTCAGTGCTCTCGCTCCTCGGCCCTCTTGGCCTCTTAGGAAGCGTGAGCTTCCTGGTGTCTGGGTTGGACTTGAACTACAGCTGAGGCTGTTTACCTGGTCTTTCTCCAGGAGCTGCGGTGAGGTGCTTTGTTTCCACCTTCCTCGGGAACCGGGAAAGCCCTGTGTCTGAAGGGCGTGGCTCGGTGTCCAGGTCTGTCCAGGTCTCGGCCCATCCCCCCCGCTGACGCTGACGCAGATGCAGACACTCTGCTGTGATAGGTCTCCAGGCGGCGCTCAGACTTTGACCAGCTACAGGCTCTCCCTGCGGGCCAGAGAGGTGCACTCATCCAGCCCGGGCGGGTGTCCCTGCGTACAAGTCAGGACAGGGGCCCCGTGCATTGCGAAACCCTGCCTTGGGGAAGAGGAAGAGAAGGAACAGTGGTTTCTGGTTGCCCTTGACTTGTACCCCTCGCTGCTCCCTTCCTGCCTGTGTGAGGGCGCAGAGAGAATCGCCTGGCTGCAGCTTTGGTCAGACCGGTTTCTTGAACCACCGACAGTTGGACAGCGGGAACCTTTTGTCTGTCATTTTAAACACTTTGTCTAATGTTTGTTCTGACACCGAGGCTGGCTTCCAAGAGCGCTCTCGTGGGCGCTTGCTGCTGCTTTTGTACTGGATTCCTGGTACGTGACTAGGCCGTGACTGGGAAGAGGCTGTCTCTCCGAGTCTTCATCTTGCGTGTGCACACCCTCACCCCACCCCCAAGTCCCGTCCTCCCCGGAGGCTGCTTTTGCTGGATGAAACTGACCTCAGAGGCCAGTGGTTCGTAAATGGTTCTAATGCACATATTTTGAGTATTTGACACCTGTCCTCACTGGTCTCACCAGATACTGTGACTCCTTCCTCCTTGCTCGTTGCTCGTTGCTCGAAGGCCTGGACACTGGTCTCACCAGATACTGTGACTCCTTCCTCGTTGCTTGAAGGCCTGGACCCGGCTCCCAGCTCCCAGCTCCCAGCTCGGGGAAGAATGCATGCTGATGGGGCTGCAGGCCCCTGGCTGTGGGGCATAATCAAGCTTTTTCCTCGTGCTCAGGGCAGGGTGTGGGGTTAAGCATCATTAGGGTCCAAAAGAACTTGGGTTGCTGGTGTCCTTGTTCAGGGACATATTGGTCCAGTGACACGTGCCAGGAGCTCAACACCCAGCGTGCTCGTGTCAGAGGGGGAAGAATTACCTTCTGAAACCGGACAAGGTGTGGCCACCGGGGGGCACGGGTTCCCATTGCTTGACTCCTAGGGCTTTAGAAGTCCCAGGGGTGCCTGTGACACAGGGGAATCCGCACAACCGGAGATTCCAAGTCTTTTCAGGAGGCCGTTGTGCGGGATTGTGGCTTCTCACCTGTGTTGGCTCATTTACACGTTTGGCCGACAGAGTTCCCTTAAGGCAGGACAGTCTTCTCGCGCTTGGCATGGGTCCACGCCCACTGGTCGGTCCTTTGCTTGGAGTGACCGTGGAGCCGGATCCCACTGCAGATAAGTTGGGGTGGGACTTGTTCCTGAGGACACTGGGTTGTGATTAAGAGTCCATGGGACTCAGGGTACACTCAGGGCACGCGTTGTGTGTGTGTGTGTGTGTGTGTGTGTGTGCGCATGAACACTGTGAGGGTAAAAACAAAGACTAGACTAGCTGGCAAATTGAAACCAGCTGTTTTTATCTTGTGGGAGTAGAATGATTGATTTGGGGGGATGAGGAGCCAAGCCACAAAAGGAAAGACAAGCCACCTCAGCTCGGCCAGGCAAGGACCTTGTGAAATGCAGGGTTCCCAGCCCTCTGCCTCCCTGTTGCTCAGGATCGCAGACCTACTAGAAGCCACAGGGAGGCTCAGCCCTTGCACCTGCCCAGGCAGCCTCCAGAGTAGATCCCCTTTGAAGAGACGCGCTTGTTTGGGGACTGACTTCCTGTGTCCCTGGAGCGGACACCTAGGATCCCAACGTGACAGCTTGCCTCCTTCCTGGCTCCTTTGCATGGTTAGCGGTCAGTGCTCCCTGCGACCAGCCAGCTGGCCCAGGGGAAGAGGTAGGATGTACCCAACTGATGTTCCCACAATTAGCACCCGAAGGCTGTCCCTGCAGGGAAATTTAAGGGCCTTTCCCCCATTTTGTTACTGTCATGCTCTCTAGCATTTGTTGCCCCAGAGTCCCTGCCACAAGGGGTTGTTGTGGAGCAGCTGGTTGATGACCAGCCTGGATTTGGCATGGCAGTCCTCCAAGCACACCTCCGACCCGCTCGGTCCCAGCACAGACCAGCTTCCTCTGTGCCCACCTGGTAGGCAGGGGTGAGAGGCAGAGAAACAGGTTGCTAAGCAGCCTGGCCTGGACATGGTGCCGGTCCAGTGAACAGCCGCAGTGTTCAGGAGAGTGCGGGGGGCAGGTCGGAGGGGGGGGCCTGTCCCACAATCAGTAGGGACTTTGGGGGAAGGGGCTGAGGTCCTCTACTCTGGCCTTAGCGTGGACCATGGCGTGAGAGGTGAGGTGGCCTTCCCGCACCCCCCTTTCTGACATGGGATCTGGGTGTAAGGTTTCCTCGTGAGTGGAGCGCAGAGCTCTGCAGCTGTTTCCACGGACCAGCCTTGCCAGAGCCCTTCCTGTCTGAGCTCCTCCCTCACCGACCAGAGCGAAAGCACATGAGGCCCACAACTTCCTGGGAGCCCAGCTTCTGCCACTTTAGCGCGTGGTGGCACTTTCGCCCCCTGATCTGTGTTCAAGGGGCTAAGTTTCCCCAGAAATGGAGATGCGGGTCCTGGTGATGTACATTTGGGACAGCGCAAGCAAGGGAAGGCCTCCCTCCCCCGGGCCGGGCCTGTGAGGGGGCTGGGCCCTTCCTTCTCCAGGTAGACCCGGTGAGGCGAAGCCTGCACTCGGCGGGAAACGCACAGCAAGGCCAGGAGGTCTGCAGAAACCTGTGCTCTTAGGGTTCTGCACACCCTAGAACAGAGGACCGTGGAAGTAGGTGTGGGGCAGTAGTTCGCATTAAGGATCAGAGAGAGCTTTTCTTTAGAGGGAATGGAAAGCCGATGGGAGAGAGCCAGCAGGGGAGAGCCAAGCACTCGGCGGGAAACGCACAGCAAGGCCAGGAGGTCTGCAGAAACCTGTGCTCTTAGGGTTCTGCACACCCTAGAACAGAGGACCGTGGAAGTAGGTGTGGGGCAGTAGCTCGCATTAAGGATCAGAGAGAGCTTTTCTTTAGAGGGAATGGAAAGCCGGCGGGAGAGAGCCAGCAGAGGAGGGGGAGAGCCAGCAGGGGAGCAGGGGAGAGCCAGGAGAGCACCTCTGTGGTTCGGTCACTGGTCAGAGGCCACTCCGTGCCAGCTCCGCTCCGGTTCCATGAGCTGCCCCCTGTGATGAAGTCTCCCCCTTTTTTGCTTAAACTAAAAGTCAGAAAGATCTCTTTGGAGTAGATAGTCTTTGTGTTTAGTGCTGGTATTCCATGTTATAAAGCAGCCCCCTCTGGCTTCCTCAGTCCCAGGTTGGGGCGGCGGTGTCCGGGGTGACTGGCCAGGGGACGGCATCGGGAGGGTCCTGGGGTGCGGATGGCACTGGCTGGCGTTTGTTCTCCTCCGTGGTGATGGTATTGGTGCTGCTGGAGGCTGTGAGGAGAGACTGACGCGGGTGACGAGCATCACAGCTGCTCTGATGAAGGAAGAAGGGGGTCAGGGATCCCCCAAACCCCTCCCCCCAAGCATCGCTCGCTCTTAGATGCCTTCACCGTTTTTCCTTCCTCGATTATCCTGAGTGGTCTCTGCGTAAAGCAGCCGGGTCAGGAGCCAGGCTTACCGCCTTGTGTGTCTGTTTGTCTTTGCAGGATAACCCAGAAGTAGAAAAGCGGGATCCACAGGAATTAGTTGGTAAGTTCCCAGGGAGCCTCGGGGCATATTTCTGAGCCTCGCTAGGGCCTGCGGGCATGGCTCCTCTGCTGTGATCCTTGTCTCCCCTCCTCTCTCTCAAGGCCTTTGGCATTTCCTAAGATGTCCGGGTAAGACACCCACAAACAATTCTTCTTTGGAAATCATAGTCATGTGATTTCACTGGCTCCAGCAGTGCTGTAGGGGGGACTCAGGGCCCCATGGAGCCGGGAGCTAAGTCCCCTTTTGCCCTGGACCCGTCCTCCGTCCCTGTACCCCCTTCTCGCCCTCTGCTGGCATATTCATGTGCTCAAGGAGCAGACACGTGGCCTCTGCTGGCACTTTGCTCTGTCCCCGGGGGAGAGCATGCCTCACAGTCCTGGAGTCCAGGATCCTTTGTGACTTGAGGGCAGGGCAGTTACATTTCTGGAAAATGGCATCCAGGTCTGTTAAACCCCAGCCTCCTCATCCTCTTTGAAGCCCCTCAACTCCTTCGGCATGGCCTGGACTTTGCAGCTGCTCTCCCAGAGCCAGCAACCTCACTGAGGGGTTGACGCTGCTCCCTGTGGCAGCCCCTTTCTGCCTGCCGACGCTTCACAAAGCAGGGTGCCTGCTCCCCAGCTACTGGCCCCCCTCCCCAGGCAGCCTGCTTCCGGCCGCGCCTCCACCTGTCCTTTCCCTGGACAGGGTCCCTTCACCGGGGGTGGGAGGTGAGAACCGATTCTGGTTTTCTACTGGAAGAACTGAAAATTATTCCCATTTGTCTTCTGAGGGAGGATTGGGTAGGAACGTGATCGCTCTGAGTGTCCCTTTATTCCTGAATTCTCTGATGGAGTGTGAGTCCTTCAAATCCTGTGAGAATCAGACCTTTCCTCAGACCTTAGGGTTTGCTCTTTAGAACATGGCGCTGTGGGGGCACTAGTTGGCTTTGTGGGCAGAGGAAGAACACCCCCTGCCAGGATGCCCGTGGCTCCCCGAGGGGGTGGTCCCTGGTGAGGACAGGCTGGAGCCCCTCCCTGCGCCCCATTGTCTTTGCTGTTTACTACCAAGAAACGGGGGTGGGGGGGTCAGAGAGCAGCCCACCCAGGAGCCCGCGGCCACATTGTCCTCCGGTCCCACTGGCAGTGCTCACGCCTGGCAGGCGGCGGAATGTGTGTGGGCATCAGCCATGTCCGCTCCAACGTCCACGACCAACTCTCACTTTTTCTCTCCTGCCACTTTTAGAAAATAGTGGTGTTGAGGTGTGACTTGCCCAGAGTAAGAGTCACCGGTTTAAGGTGCACCGTCGGGTGCGTTTTGACGGGATGCAGTGGTGAGCCCACCGCAGACTACAGAACATCTCACTGACCCCAGAACGTCCCCTGGCCCCTCCCTCAGCCCAGCCAGGCAGACACCTCCCTTCACCGTGGTTTTCCTCGTTCAGAAGGTCACACAAGTCAGGGTTTCTCGGCCTCGGCACTGTCGGCACTTGGGGGCTGGATAACTCTTTGCTGTGGGGGCCTGGCCTGTGCCTCGGACAGTGTGTTAGCATCACTGGTCTCTGTGGCCCAGATAGCGGTAGCACTGCCCTCCTCCCAGCCCACCTGTGACAGTTAGAAATGTTTCTAGACATCGCCGAACGTCCCTTCTTGTTTTTGTTTGTTGTCATTGTTTTGTTGCCTGCACCGTTTCTGTAATCCATTCACCTGCAGAGGACACAGCTCTTCGAGCCTCATTGTTTGGTTGCCGTCACCCGTTCTCACTGAGGAGGCACAGCTGAACACAGTGCCCATACCCGCTCCTTTCATCCATTCTCGGCATGGAGGACTCGGGTTGCTCCCCTGGTGTGAAAGCATTTCATCTGTGTGGACAGCCCCAGGTTTAATGGAGCAAATGACAGCAGAGGAGCTGACCTACCGGTCTTTCCAGCTGCTTGAGCACGCACTCTCCATCCCCTCCAGGTGCCCACCAATGCCCACGGGCGTGCCTGGCACTGTGGCGCCTGGGTGGAGTTCTTCATGACGCTTGTGAGCTAGTGCCTCCTCCCCACAGCCCCACAGTACCCGCCAGGCATCCTTTCCTCCCTCGTTACTAAGCCAGCTGACTGGCTGCTCCTGCCAGATTGGCACCTGGCGGCTATGGTGCTGTCGCTGTTTCGTGACTTGGGTGTGCACGGGGGTGAATCACACCGAGGGCAGGCTTCTCAGATCCTGAGTGTGGCCGCCTGACAGACCCAGGAGCAGCTAGACGTGGCTGCCGCTCCCCCCTGCTCCCCCCCACCCCGGTGCTGGGAAGGTTTCTCAATGTGTCTCCTGGGGAAATGGAGGCTCTGGCTACACAAATAGCCAATAAATAGGTGGGTTTGATGTCTTCTACTTTTGATTCACCCTGGGACTTAGGAATGAATCGCTAAAAGGTTGCTCCTGAAGTCGAAAGGATAACCTTTTATCTCGTTTCCTGAATGTATCCCTTCATTTGCCAGCTACTTCCTAGGAATTCTCTTGTTCTAACCCAGCATCTCAGAAGGGGCTCTCCCTGCCCCTGCCATACTGTGTACCATTTGAGCCCGAGTGTGGTTGGGTTGCTGTGGCAACACTGTCACACCCTGTTTTTCCTAAAGGCTTTCCTGGAAAATGCCAAAGGGCATTCTTTGTCTCTGTGTCACGTGCACACAGGCACTCTCCGCGCCAGGGAAGAGTTCACCCCTCCCTGCCGGGTGCCCACAGCCTGCCCGGGCCCTGCTCGCTCTTGTTGCTCATGCTCATGACATCGGAGGCCACCTCACCCAGCCATTCCCTCAGCCCGGCTCTGCAGCTGCTTGAATATGGGCCTTCGAACTCCAGTTTCTCTGGGGCTGGAGGAAGGAGGAAGTCAGAATGAGTTTGAACTTCGGCCAGATCTGGGTGTCACCCTTGCTGCAGGAGGCAGGAGGCAGAGGAAGGTGCTGGGCAGAGAGCAGCACATGGTTCTCTGCTGGAAGCGGCTCCGAGGCTGCACTGCCATCTGGGTCCACAGCAGGATGTCACCCAGGCTCGGTCCTCCTGTCCGCGCCCCACATGGCAGCTCTAGTGCTCGGTTCTGGGGGGTGGGCACCTGGTGCAGGCCCACTGACACACTGAGAGGTGACACCCTGCCCTGGCTGAGCCCAGTCTGGTGCTGGCAGTGTGTGCGGGCGTGTTCGGCCACCGCTGAGACTGGTTAAGCCAGGGAGCCCTACCCTCAACTGTATCAGCACCGAGCTCTTTACAGTAACAATGGAAATCAGAGCACCTTGTCTGCTAAGACACATCTTCGCCTTGGAGAAGGGGAGGCTGTGCCAGGCCACCCCCAGGCAGAGCGCAGCCACTCGGCCAGCCGCACACACAGGGGGCCCAGGAAGTGCCTGCTGGGCGTTGCTGGTGCTTTTTGTTCATTCTTTCTGTTCATCCTGCCCCACCCCGTTCCGCCTGCTGTTTTGCTCATTGTATGGTCCTTTTCATGAGAGAGTGTTTTTAAAGAGCACAGGCAGACCTCACAACAAACAGCGCATTGTCTGAGTGAGCCAGAGCACGGCTGCAGTTGCAGGGGCGGCCGGGGTGGGGAAAGGAGTGGGGAGGGGAGACTTGGGGGGCAGTGGCAGGTCTACGAGGGAATGGTTTCTTGGGACTTGTGGTTATCCACTTCAGAATCGGGCCTTTTGTTCCCAAGAATGAGGTGGACCAAAGAGGGTCAGTTGGTTTGTTTATTTTTTTAAAGATCCTAAGCTAATTTCCAACAGGTAATTTTTTTAATGCCATTTATGCACAAAGCAGCTTTGAATGCGTGGAGTCCCCAAATCTAGGGAGCCTTGTGCCCTCTTTATCCTTTACCTTAGGATGAAAAGGGTGGCATTAAGCAGCTCTGAATTTCCAGAGCCCTGGGAGCTGCTTTAAGGACAGCCAGTGGAGGGCTGGAGTCAGCCAGTGTGCACGTCCCTCCCCGCCCTGGGTTCAGCTCCTGCACGTTGGCAGCTTGCCGTTGGCCGTGGCAGCGTTTACACCGCGGGAACTGGCAGGTGCTGCAGATAGTGGCTGTCCCCGTCCCCACCTCCCTTTTACCTGCACCGCCCAGGCATACTCTTTCCTTGGAAGTTACTGCTGTGCCATGTTGGCGTGCATTCTTTACACTCGTACCCTCTGCCTGAACTTTCCTTCCTCCAAGCGGGCACATGCTGGCTCCTTCTGGTCACATGATCTCAACTCAGATGACACCACCCGCTGAGAGGCTAGTCTGAACACTTCCATAGCGTGTATCCCTCCCTGAAAACACTGTATGTGCTTTTCCCCCATTGTCCTTGTGTACCCCCATTGCCCCTGTGTGCCCCCTATTCTAACCCCCAGCTCCCTACAGAATTTTCCTCTGTTCTCTCAACAGCCTCCTTTTCTGAAAGAGTCCGGAATATGTCACCTGATGAAATCAAGATCCCGCCAGAGCCCCCGGGCAGATGTTCAAATCACCTGCAGGTAGGCACCGAGCTTGACTCTGTGGCCGGGGCAGGTGTCTGGTTTGGTCCGGCTTGAAGAGGCTTCTGTAAAAGAAACACCCAGGTGGGAAGGAGCCTGCAGTCCGGTTACCTCCCTTATCCGCTCTCAGGAGTTGCTGTGTACTAACTGCCACCCTCCGCCACCTCACCTGGTGCTGGCTGTATACCACCCTCTGCCACATCACCTGGTGCTGCGCTGGCTGGGGCACCCTGGCTTGCCCTCCATGAGGGCCTGTACCTAGACAGAGAAGATGACATACCTTTTCTATGCAACCCAGCTGAGCCAATGAGAACATTTCAGAAGGAACTTTGTTAAGAAACCGAGGGACTGTCAGAATGTAAAATAAATTATAAAAATGTTAAACACGAGCATTTTTTTATGCCTAAAATTCCCATGCTCGTATCCCAAAAATGCCAGCTCACTAGCTGTTTGTCATCCAGTCCCATACAGACCTGAGCTGAGGTTTTGAAACCCCAGGGATGCGGAGCAGTTAGTGCAGTTACCCCTTGGGAGCAGGCCCTCGGGGACAGCTGGGGCCCGGCCTTCTAGCCTCTGAGAGGGTTTCTAGTCCCCCTTCAGGTCCCCTGTGAATGGGACCTGTGACAAGCAGTAGGCACACCCCCTCTGCCGGCTGCCTGCGGTGGCCACGGGGCTACCTGCTCCACCTTGGACCCTATAGAGCAGCGGTTCTCAACCTGTGGGTCGCGATCCCTTTGGTGGTCGAACGACCCTTTCACAGGGGTCGCCTAAGACCATCCTGCATATCAGATATTTACATGATGATTCATAACAGTAGCAACATTACAGTTGTGAAGTAGCAACGAAAATAATGTTATGGTTGGGCCATAACATGAGGAACTGTATTTAAAGGGCCAGAAGGTGGAGAACCACTGCCATAGAGGCTCCACCTGGGACCCCATAGAGTCCCCTGGAGCCTCGTGCTGCTCCGCAGGCCCATGCACACCCTCGCGGATGGGTGACTCATGGGACCGGGCTGTGGAATGCAGCGGGCGGGGGCTTCGGCGCAGTGAAGATTCTCTTCCTTTTCCGGAAGTCTCCTCCCTCTGCTGAGTCGTCAACCCCCTGCCCGCCACCCCCAAGCCTAGCGTAACCTCCACACCAGGCAACAAGTCTCAGCCTGTCAGGACAGTCTAGCCATCTGCCAGGCGCAGACAGCCGCTCAGCCTGGAGTGAGGCTATTTCTCCTCTAGATCCTCCTAGTGGGAGAGAGCATGACGCAGCACCTTTCCGCTCACCCGAGATGGGGGAGTCGTCTCATGGCCCAGGAGACCCAGAAAAGTCCTCTGTAAGAGAGGCTGCCCCATAGGCCGGGCCTTCTGTGGGCCTCCCCGCCTGCCTTTGCCAGAGTGCTCAGGTCTGTCCCTCTCGGCTCCTCTCTTCCCTGGTAGACAGATGGCAACCTCTCTCTCACTCGGTGCTTCCGCTGGCCACGGCAGAAAGGTGGGCCTTCACAGTCACCTCTCCCAGCATTCCCAAAGGGCATCCCTTGGACTTCTAACCCCCCACCTCCGTTCACAAGTGAGAGCTGAACTTGACCCCTGACGGTGCCTCTTGATGAAGTGGTGGGGACCAGTCATCCCCACAAAGACATTCTAGGAAGTTTGTGAGGCCAAATCCAAAAAACTCTACTCCTGCCTTCCTCCGAAGGACACAGCCTTCTGGTCTCCCGCTGAGGACTTGCCCCCGTGTTAACATGTAAAACCAGCCTCCAGCCCCTGCCCATCACCGCTAGTGCCTGAAACTCCTCTCCCGATGATGCAGGAGCTGCCGAACCAGGTGGGGACTCGTCCACGGTCTTCTCTGTGGCTTCTCGGCCTTGACCTTGTTACTACTCCCTCTGCCAGCTATCCAGACGGAGCCAGAGGAAAAGCGCGGTGTAAACAGGCTGCTCGCGGTTCAGAGGCTGGTCAGAGGCTGGGTGGAGAAAGTGTGGCTGGAACAGGGCTTTAGGCGGCCCTGGATCTCCCGTGTCCGTGTGTCCACACAGCCCATGTGACCACAGACTGGGCCTGGGGGCATGGTGGGGTCATAGGGCCCTCTGTTTCTCTTCCGTAGGACAAGATCCAGAAGCTGTATGAGCGGAAGATGAAGGAGGGGATGGATATGAACTACATGATCCAGAGGAAGAAAGAGTTTCGGAACCCCAGGTGAGTTTCCCATGAGCCTGCAGGGTTGGTTGAGTCATTGATGTTGGACCAGGGACTGAGGTACCCCATGGATGTGGCGAGGAGAGACCCAGCTAGGATCCCACCTGAGCCCAGAGGGACCATCAGCCAGTTTGCGATCCCAGCCGGACATTTACCATTTCAGATCCAGGCTGCACATAAACCAGTGTGTGGACTGGGAGCCAAGAGGCCAGGCCTAGAATGGGGCCTGCCTGGGTTCTTATACCTGCTCAGCTCCTAAAGTACGTGACCTCACAAGGCCTCAGTTTCCTCATCCGTGAGTGGGGGTTGGACTAGACCATTGTGGGTTCTTCTCTCACCTCTAAGAAGTCCCTGGTTCTGCGTGTAGGCGACAGACTTTAGGACAGAGCTGCCTGTCTTACTCTGCCCAGTGCCTGAGCAAGGGGCACACCTGGGAAAGTCGGGTGTGAAGGCAGCAGGGACCTGCCCCGGCCTCTGTGTGGGCCTGAGTGTGGTAGCCCCAACACAGCCACAGCTGGAGGTCAGGTGTCCAGGTCAGACCCCAAAAACACACCCCTCACCTCGACACCGTTCAGCCTGGCCCCTGGCTAGCCGTCATCCCGCGAGAGTGGCGTGCAGAAGTGACTGGTCATGTCGGGCCCGTGCACATCTCCCTCCCGCTGGGAAGCTCGCTGAGAACAGTCCCGCTGGGTGTTCAGATTTTGTCTGAGCCCAGAAGCTGGGTGGTGGTGATCTCTTAAATTCTGGCACCCCTGCTCAGGGCCTCATCCTTTTCTTCTTTCAGCATCTACGAGAAGCTGATCCAGTTCTGTGCAATTGATGAGCTCGGCACCAACTACCCGAAGGTACGTCCCGCACGGAGGCTGAGGCTGAGGGAGAGAGATGGCCCTTACTGACTGCAACGCTAACCTTTTCTTTTTCAGGATATGTTTGACCCCCATGGCTGGTCTGAGGACTCCTATTACGAGGCATTAGGTAGGTAGTCATCTGTCTGTCCGTCCGTCCACCTGCATACCCATCTGTCCCTCCATCTGTTCGTCTGTCCGTGCAGTCATTCAGTCACCAGACAACATGCATTTCAAGGTCTCCTGTTAGTCCCTGCCCACGGGGCTGGTGTACAGCCCTGAACAAGACAGGCCCCTGGCTTAGGAGGCTTATGACACAAAGAAGACCGAGGGTGGAAGGGGGAATTCCAGCAGTGAGTGCTCTGCGATGGGGTGCAGGCGGGGCCGCCTGACCAGGCCAGGGGCTGGGCACCGAGGAAACACGTTCAAGCAGAGGCTTGATGATGCCGAGGCCAGCCCAACGGTACACGGGTCACAGGCAGGGGGACGGGTCACAGGCAGGCAGGCGGGCGGCATGTTGTGAGGCTGCAAGAGCACGGGGGAGGGGGCGCGTTGGGGGGACGGGGAGGAATTTCAAAGGGTCCATGCCCTCAAGTGACAGGTCTCAAATCAGCAGCCCATGGACCAGATCCGGCCTGCAGATGGGTTTTGTTTGGCCCACACAAGTCTTGTCTTGCTTTAACTTGAACAGCTGACAACATTCTCCCTGAAAAGCCATAATTCCAGCTTCTCATGGTCCAGGGAAGGTAGTCGATACCGGGCCTTCTGTATTCCCACACAGAGCGGGCAGCCGAACTCAGAGCGTGCGCACCTGGGCCTTTGGGTTTGAGGCCCTGCGGGCCTGGAGGCCGCCTTAGTGCATCAGACAAGATGCAGGGAAGGCAGCCAGTGCTGGACTAAGGTCCCTCGGCCTGAAGTGTGGGAGCTGTCCCAAGGCCACTTTTGTAACAGCTCCTCTTGTCTTTGTAGCCAAAGCCCAGAAGGTTGAAATGGACAAATTGGAAAAAGCCAAAAAGGAGCGAACCAAAGTAAGCGATGGGCAAATGTCCTGGATGCAAGGGGCGTGTTTAGGGTTTGTGGATCCTGCTGGCAGAGCCCCAAGGGCTCCAGGCTGCTCTCCGGCCCTGCCCCAACCCCAGTTCGTTGCCTGGTGGTGCTCGGAGCCTTAGGGGTGCCTTGGGGAGGGACAGGCCTTGCTCGCTTTCCAGCCTGTCTCAGCTTGAAGTCACTTTCCAGTTGCTTCCATTTGGCTTCTTGGATCTTGTAGTTGCTGCCTTTGTCCCTCCATCCCCACCCCTGACAGCTGCAGAGCGCTGGTGGCTCTCTCTCCAGGGCTGTTGTGTCCTCCCTGGCTGAAGGGAGGCAGGTATTTCCTCCTGAGAGCGCTCTGGTCGGTGCCTTTCGTGGCCTCCAGAGCTGACCTTGGCGGCCTGCCCAGTGCTTCCCTGTAGGTCCTCATCTGATGGCCAGGTGACCCCTCACGTTAGGACCCTGAGCACCGCTTCTTCCTGAGCAGGACGGGAGCTTTGGGGAAGGGAAATGTGGCTATGAGACCAGCACTGTATGACCAGAGCCTCCGAGAGAAAGTTCAGGACAAAGCCCTTCCCGCCTTTGGTTTGGCCTGACCCTCCGTAGTTGTGGCCGCCAGGAGGCCTCCCTCACCCCCAGGCAGAGGAGCTGCTGGGCCCTCTGGGCGCTGTGCTGGGGCGGTCAGGTTTTCTCATTCTTAGCCCTGGATTGAGTTCCCTTCTCTCTCCTTTCCCTCCCCCTCCCAAGCCCCAGGGTCCTGAGCTTCCTTCCCCTGTGCTGCCGGCACCCCTTCCTCGTGGTGTGAGGAGGGGGCCTGGGCATGGGAGGTGGGGCGGCGGGAAGGGGTGCCCCTGGTGTGTGCAGAGAAGCCTGGTGATGCGGGAGGATCCAGTGTCTGGGGAGTTTTCTTCTGAGTAAAAATCCCCTTCGGGCGCCTCTGGAACACCCCCTTCCCCCTCAGTCACGCTGGCACAGGTCCTCAATGCCTGCTTTGTGTGGTGCCAGCCACACGCCTGTGCCCCAGGGCAGATGGCTGGCACGAAGGTGGGACCAGCCTCGTGGCCCAGGTCTCACTCCCTTCCCTCTTGCCCTCCAGATTGAGTTTGTGACCGGCACCAAGAAAGGCACCACGACCAACGCCACGGCCACCACCACCACCACGGCCAGCACAGCTGTTGCAGGTAGAAGGCGCTTGTCTGTTTCCAGCTGCACCACAGATGGAGCAAGGGTTTCCCTGCCTCGTGGGGGGAACAGACCCCACGGGGGTGGGGGATCCCCACGGGGACTCGGGCCTCGGCTCCACCTCCCTGTGCCAGCCTTGAAGGCCGGGCTGCCCCCGGTTCACGGGCTGCCCCTTGGCTTTCCGTGGCCAGCCCTGAGGCTCCTGTTCCCTACGCTCTGGCTCTGGCCGCTGCTCCTGGAAAGGGGGTGGTCTGTTTGCTTTGTCTTGGTCCTGACCTCTCTCTCGCCTTATTTCCAGATGCTCAAAAGAGAAAGAGCAAGTGGGACTCAGCCATCCCAGTGACAACCATAGCCCAGCCCACCATCCTCACCACCACGGCAACCCTGCCAGCTGTCGTCACCGTGACCACCAGTGCCAGCGGCTCCAAGACCACCGTGATCTCTGCCGTGGGCACCATCGTGAAGAAGGCCAAGCAGTGACCCAGGCACCAGCTTGGAGCGGCTCGGACATTCCTTCCCTTCAAGGGAGGAGCCGCTCCAGGACTTGATAAGAGATGAGACTACCCCCCAATGACGATGCCCGCGGGAGCTTCCGCGTTTTATATTTCAGGACTGGGACCTGCTCCCCAGAGGCCGCCCCGCGAGGACCCTCTGTGGCCTTCCAGCCAAAAGGATGTTGCTGCAGAGGTGTGAGCTGTGGACAGGGTCCTTGCGCCACCCGGGTCCATTGCCCTATTAAAAGTGCTTGTTCTTGCATCTTGGCATCTCGGATGCATTGGGCTCGCCTACAGTCAGTTTGCAGGCGAACACGAAAGCTCCAGTGCCCTCTCCGTCTTCCGGTTGTGGTTACTGCTCAGTGTTGAGGGCTGGCCCAGGAAGATGCCGTGGCAGGAGGGGGCCCAGACAGTGGGTGAGGCCCTGTGTGGCCGCTGCCCGCTGTCCTGCTTCCAAAACCCAGCCCGTTCTCATCCAGGAGCAGAGGCTGCTGCTCCCTTGGGGGTGATTGAGCTTCCGGGCCCCTTGGACACACCCACACTTTAAAGTCAGGCCAGTCCCCAGGAGGGCTGGGGTGATCCCCACCCACACAGGGAGGGGCAAAGCCTCGGCTCCTGGCCGCAGCTGCCTGGGCCCTGGGCACCCCCCCAGCGCCGCCCAGAGCGGCAGGGAGATGAATCACCTCCTGCCCTGGCGGGGCAGCTCATTGTTTACAGGAGAGCGGGCTCCTGGGAGGGTCCTGCCTCCACACCCTTCCTGTGCCGTTATCTCTGCCCCACAGCCGCCCGGGCAGCACCAGGGATCGCTGGGCTCCTCCTGGGCCAGAACAGATTTCCCAGCCGTGCCAGCCCAAAGGGGACGCGTTGGCCTCTCCTGCTCTTGGCCACCTCTCCATGCCCGCGGAAGGGCTGCGCGCAGGGAAGGAAGCCGGGCTGTGAAGAGCCGAGTTGCTTCCACGGGGCACGCGGAGGTTGGGAAAGGTGCCCCTAAAATGGACCCGATGCTGTTCGGATGAGTCTGCCCCTGCCGCCCCCAGAATCAAATCAAATCACACTCATCCCCTCCCCCACACGCAGCGCTTGGCACTAGAGGACCCGCTCTCTCCTCTGATAGGACTGCAACCCTGGAGAGGAGCTGCTGCCCCATAGTCCCAAGAGGTCTCTTTTTCTAATCATTTTGTTTTTTAACTTTTAAAATGTCTTTATTGAGTTTTTGGAGAGAGAAACATCAATGAGAAACACTGATCAGCTGCCTCCTGCACACCCCCTATTGGAGATCGATCCTGCCACCCAGGCATGTGCCCTGACGGGGAATGGAACCGGCCACCACTCGCATGAGACGATGTTCAACCAACTGAGCCATACCAGCCAGGTCCCAAGAGGGTCTCTTAAGGGGCTTCCTCCCCTGCAGCCTCTATCAGGGGTCCCTGCTGTGGACGTGGGGGGGCCTCAAAAATCAAATATGGGACTACCATGTGGCCCCTCAGTCCCACTTGGGGGTACAGTGGGGCCTTGACTTACGAGTGTCCCGACTAACGAGTTTTTCGAGATACGAGCCGTCTGTTGGCTGGTTTTTTGCTTTGAGTTGCAAGCTAAAATTTGGGTTATGAGCCAGCTTCAGATACCCCACCGCTAGTTGGCGCAGCGAACGTCACAGTGAACGCCACAACATCAGCCCAGCATCCGTGTCTCACTCGTTCACTGTTGATTTGACGTACGAGTAATTTGAGTTACGAGCTCGGTCGCGGAACGAATTAAACTCGTAAGTCAAGGCCCTGCTGTATATGTCCAAAAGAAAAGCAGGGTCTGAAGTTCTGTTCATCTTCACAGTGTCCAAGAGTGAAAGCAACCAGGCTCCATGGAAGGTTGAGGGATGAAAAACTGGCCTGTACGTACAAGGGAATATTCTGTCTGAAAGGGAAGGAAATGTGACACAGGCCGCAGTAGAGGTGAACCGTGAGGACGCTGTGTCAGTGAAGTAAGCCAGCCACAAAGACAAACACTATGATTCCACTTCTACGAGGTAGCTTTACTGAAGGAGTAAAATTCATAAAGATGAAAAATTGAACAGTAACCAGAGCTGGGGGTAGGGGCCCCGGGGTGCTGTTTAATAAGTATAAACGTTCTGTTTGCAAGATGAGAAAGTTCTGGAGATCTGTTGCCCAAAAATGTGAATGTACTTAACCCTATTGATCTGTACATTTAAAAATTAAGATGGTAATTTTTGTTATATTTTATACTACGATTTTTTTTTTAATCGGGTTGCTTTGTAATAGTAATTAAAATTTTTTTTACCCCTAGCCAGTTTGGCTCAGTGGATACCAAAGGGTCCCGGGTTTGATTCCGATCAATCGCAGGCTCCTCCCCAGGCTGGGCCCTGGTTGGGGCTCGTGCAGGAGGCAACCAATCAATGTGTTTCTTTCACATCAATATTTCTGTCTTTTCCACTCTCTCTAAAAATCTACGGAAAAATATCCTCGGGTGAGGATTAAAAAAAAATTATTTTTTAACAAAAAGAAAAGCAACATTTCCCCAGTATTTTTGGAGGCACATAGTTCATCCCCTGTTGATGAAGGGAACCTCTATATATATATATTTTTTAAATCAGAAGGATGCCTTCTATTAAATGTAAAAACAAAATCACAATTCTGCAACGTCAAAAGAATAGTTGATCCAGGCAAGGACCTACAGTGGACGCTAAAACTCTTTCGGTGAGAGGTAACAGGAAACCGGGCAGGGTGACAAGGCGCCGTCTAGATCAGCAGTCACCAACTGGTGGTCTGGGAGGTCCGAAAGGTTGGCCACCCCTGCTCTAGATTACTTCTGAATCACAAAGTGTAAAACATATTTCTATAAAGACTGATGGCTGTCACTTCATCATCTCTCAGTGAGACAGCTGACATGTGCCACCCATTAAAACACGCAGCACAACCTAAGACTACGCTTGCCAAAAATGGTTCACCTGGCCCTGGCCGGTTTGGCTCAGTGGATAGAGCATTGGCCTGCGGACTGAAGGATCCCAGGTTCAATTCCAGTCAAGGACACATGCCCAGATTGAGGGCTCGATCCCCGGTAGGGGGTGTGCAAAAGGATGTGAACAAATGTAAGCAAATCAATGACTCTCATCGTTGATGTTTCTAGCTCTCCCTCTCCCTTCCTCTCTGAAATCAATAAAAATTTATTTTTAAAAAATGTTTCACCTGAATCTAATCAGACTTTCAGACCCAACTTCCAGTTTGCAGGCAGCTAAAAAACAAGCCCACCGACACCATGAAGAAGCAATCAAACCCAGACAGTGGGGCACTCTGCAGGTCAACTGGCCTTTAAAGGTCAATGGCTGTGGGGGGAGGGGGGACGCTGGTGAGAGAGAAAACAGCTGCAGTGGGTGACGCTAATTCAAAAGGAAATAGTTATAACGGGACAACTAAATTTTAATAGAATTGAGTCAGATATTAGGACATTCTTGTTCATTTTTTTAGGTGTGATAAAGTCATTGTGGTTGTGTGGGGGGACCAGATACACATTTGGAGTATGGAGAGAAAATGTCATGGTATCTCCAACTTCAAATAGAAAGATACATGCATAGCCTTGAGCAGTGGCAGGAACGCATGATTATTGCTAATTGGGGAAAAAAAAGATAAAGGAATACATGACAAGCATATAAAGTAAATATGACAAAGGTTCATTCTTGGTTGGGTCCAGGTAGTAAAAATGCAGATGATCTTTATACTCTTTTCAACGTTTTTACATGTTTGAAAATATTCAAAATAAAGTTGGGGGGATTATAATCTTAAAGGGGGTCTCCTGGCAACCCCCTTGCCCTCGGGGAGACCAGCCTAGCGACTGTCCACCTGGGAGGCCTCTCCCTCAGACGGGCGGTCGGCACTGGGTCTCTATACTGCCCACCAAACTGTTTTGACCACATATCGCCTGTCTATCTTACACGTACCACTCTACCGGTAAGCAATGTATGTTGCCAGGCACAGGGATAGTGGGTTATCTGGCGCAGCCCTGGAGAACACGCCGCCCGCTGTGGCGCTCCCGGGAGCAAGCAGGTGGCGTATTCCAGGCCTCGGGCTTTCCCCAGCCCCGGGCATAGGAGCTCATCCAATGCAAGTGAAATGAATAAGGAGTTGAACTAATGAGTGCACCGGCCTGGCCTGGCCTGGCCTCCCAGGCCTCCCCGAGCCCCGGGGGGGTGCTGGGCGGTGGGAGCGGCAGTACAGAGCCCCGAGGAGGTGGCCCCTACATGCCGGCCTCACTCTGGCCCTACGGCTGCCGAATGAGACAGCCAGGTTTTATTTTTTATCAAATGAATATGGAAGACAGTTATTCTTAACCCTTTGGGGCCAGTAACCTATTCTGGGAATACAAGTCAACGAAGGGCCCTCTCCCCAGCCAGGCACAGCCCCTAGCCCAGTGGTCGGCAAACTCATTAGTCAACAGAGCCAAGTATCAGCAGTACAACGATCGAAATTTCTTTAGAGAGCCAAATTTTTTAAACTTAAACTCTACAGGTAGGTACATTGTTATTAACTTAATTGGGGTGCTCCCAAGGCTTAGGAAGAGCCACACTCAAGGGGCCAAAGAGCCGCATGTGGCTCGCGAGCCAGTTTGCCAACCACTGCCCTATACCACATACCCCTGGAGTTTTGCACATGATCTCAGATGGTTCACAGACAAGCACCCCCAAGGTCCACACACAGACCCCAGATAATGACACTCCAGACCCCCAGAAACCCGAGGAACTGGGGGCTGGTCTTAGGCCTGAGCACCGCCACCAAACGGGCGCTCCCTCCACAGTGCGCCCAGCCAGGAGCCAGCCTTGCCCAGTGCCCGGCCGCCCAGCAGAGCAGCTCTCAAAGAGGACTGGCCCAGGCGGCTGAGCAGTGGCTCCCAGCTGCTCCCACAATCACTGACCGACATGAGCCCTGAGGCTTAGGGAGGCGTCTAGCAAAGCCGTGGGGCCCAGCCAGCCTGGATGGGGCACTGCCCCTGCGGGCACTGTGCACGGAGCAGGGGACAGAAAGATGTGCTGAGCGCTCCATCCTCAGGGGTCACAGTCCAGTGGAGAAGAGAGACCTCAGGACAGGTCCTTTCTAACCAGCGTGGCCTGAGGCTGCACCGTTGGGGCCGGGGCTGCCGGGGATCCTGTTGAATGGCACCCTCGGCAGGTGGGGCTGAGAAATAGACCGATGGGGTCCGGGGCAACTTGGGAGGCTCCAGCTGACACCGGTTTATCTGCAGCCCCGGGGAGATTGCACAGGGAGGGCAGGGCGGAGGGGCAGGTGTGTGAACCAGCGTGTTAAGAACAACTACAGCGATTGGACTGCCCGCCCTGCGGGCGGGTGCTGGCTCCTGATGGTTGTAATTCACAAGGGAAGGAGG
>NW_006290028.1:131869-135040 GCF_000327345.1 Myotis davidii | reverse complement strand
GGCCCACCTGCTCGGCCCACCTGTGGGGGCCCTCTGGCGTGGCTCTAGGCGGCTTCCTAGGGCGGTGGCTGGGCTCCTACTCCTACTTGTGGCTTTGCCACACCCTGAGCCCGAGGCCTGGGCACCCGTGGCACCGTTGTTGCTGCCTCCCACAGAACTGGCAGTGAGGGCTGAGGCCTCCCTCCTGGGGGCGGAGGGGAGAGGGAGGCATTTGGGACAGCAGGAAAGGGGTTCCCGTCTCCTTGACCCCGACTTCCACGGAGGGGCCAGGAAACGGGAATGTGGGAGGGGCAGCGCCGTGGTGGGCAGTGCTCACGTGCCGAGTGGTCCCATGGGTGGGAGGAGGGTGGTGTGGGGAGCTCTGAGCCTCGGCCCCTTTGGGTCACGGCGTGTGTCCATGCACATGTCCTCACTGCGGACGGTCTGGGTGTGTGCAGGGTGACACCGTCGGGGTGGCAGTCCCATATTCTCAGGACCTGGCTGGTACATGGGGGGTCGAGGGGGCCTAGAGAGGGCCCCGCCCAGCCCGCCATAGCCACACCCTCTGATAAGCCCACCACCCTAACTTTTATGTGAAACCTCATTGTTTTTCATGTTGACGACTACTTTTAAAACTTTATGGGCACAAGTTGAGTCAAACAAAACGCTCGAGTGCACGACTAGCCTCCTAACCCCATGTTATAGCCTCGGAGGAGGAGCCGAGGTCCAATGGGGGTCCCCTCCAGGCTCCCCCGCTGCTGGCTGAGCGGAGGGGCAGCCCAGCGACCTGTGTCTTGTCTCCTCATCTGGGAGATGGGGACTGCAGCACCCCCGCTGGGCCCCTGTGCCAGGTACCTGCCGCCATGCCCCAGCCGTGGGCACGGGAGGGTGAGAGCCTGCTGGGCCCGTCAGCACCCACGCCTGCATGTGTAATGGTGCCCCAGGGCACCCCGAGCTCGCAGCCTGGACTGTGTGGCATGTGGGTGTGGTGCCGACACCCCGAGGCTGCAGGGAAGTCATTTCCCTCAAGGAGCCGGACCGGCTCTGCCCATTGGGGGTGTTGGAGCTGCTGGGGGCCTCCTGGGGCCTCCTGCATTGGAGGGAGAAAGGCAACGCCTGCCCCTCCCGGGCCTGCCCAGCACTGTGGGCGCCTCAGCCTCCAGAGCCGGCCCTGCCCCACGAGGCCAGGACTCCTCGGGGCCAGTGGGCAATTTTTTTATTGATTTTAGAGAAAGAGGAAGGAAGGGAGAGAGCTCAAGAGATTGATTTGTTGTTCCACTTACTGATGCGATCATTGGTTGCTTCTTGTACGTGCCCTGTGGGGATTCTAACCCACAACCTTGGTGTACCAGGACGAGGCTCTGAGTCTAACCGACCGAGCGACCCGCCGGGGATGAGGCCATGAGGCCAGGCGATGTCCGCCCAGCTCTGCAGGCCTGGGCTCTGGCCGCCCTCTCCCTTCCTGAGGCAGCGGGCTGTGCCTGCCCGGGGGCCGCTGATGCATTGAGATGGTTTAATACTGAACCAAGGCAGACGGGGCTCCTGGGTGGCTGGCACAGTGTGTGTGTGTATATTGGGGGGCAGGCGGGGGTGCACTCTACCACCAGGTGAACTTGTCAAAGGGTGAACTACTCAGAGGCCTCACAAACTCAACTGCGGGGCAGGCCGAGGTGGGTGTGGGGCAGGGAGCCCCGCCTGTGAGGGGGGCAGCCCTTACGGAGCCCAGCTGAGGGCAGGGAGCCCCTCCTCCTCTCCGAGGCCCCAGATATCAGGAGGGACCCCTCTCCTCCTGGCTGCCCCACCCCCACAGAGGGAAGGGGGCCAGGGCGGAGAGGGGCAGGAGGGAAGAGCCAGGCCCTCCAGAGGCGGCCCCTGTTGGGGGACCCTGTCCCTGCCCAGCCTGACCCAGGCCCACCGGGGTCTGAAAGGCAAAGTGAGAAGCAGCCCTGCCCTCCAGGGCCCAGCGCAGGGACCTGGCACCAGAGTAAGCTCAGAGCCCAGAGCCCCCAGAGGCAAGAGGGTGGGGCCCCGGTCCCCCCTGAGCGGTGGGAATGGGAGGCCTGGCCTGTGCGGGGGACCCCGGGCGCTGCATGGGCGCCGCGTGAACTGCTGCTGTTGCACAGGAGGAAGAGGATGGCGGGGCCACGGCCCAGCCCGTGGACCAGGCTGCTGCTGGCAGCCCTGCTGAGCGTCAGCGTCCCCGGGGACATGGGTAAGTCCCGCACGCCCCTGCGGCACCCCTCTTGGTAAGGGCACCCCGTCCTGACACACCCTCACACGGGGCCTCTCAAGGGGCGTCTGGCCCAGATACCCACTCGGCCAGTCAACAAATGGCCCTCGGCCCACAGTGGGGGCTGCGGAGCCAGGAGCCCTGTGGCTGAGGGGAGGGGAGGGGAAGGGAAGGGAGGGAGAGAAGATGCCCATTCTGGGAATGGGGGCTCTGGCAGGATGTGCTGAGGCCTCGAATCCAGAGGAGAGACGGTGACTCATCACCTGCTGTCCCTGTGCCAGCCCCTCCTACCCATGGCTGCAGCCCCTCCTCCCGTGAAATTTGAAATCTGGCCGGTGGGTGGTGGCCATGTTGATAGGGTGAAGTGGACCTTGGGCAATGTTTACACCACAGGGAATGGCAGCGGCTGCTCCTGGCCAGCTCCATTGTTAAACAGTGACAACAGGCCATAGCCTGGGGCCCAGGAGACCACCCACTGGGCACGCTGGGTGCGCATAGTAGGTCTTCACTGTGGTTTTAACTGGATAGAACCAAAGGGAATCCCAGGAGTTTTAGCTCATTCATTTGCTAACAACCGGCTGTGAGTCAGGCCTTGGGCTAGGCATTGGGGTGAGTGAGGGGGTGGCCAGGGCATCCCCACCAGCAAACGGGCCAGCACCTCTGTCTCGGCCGCCACTGAGTTGTGTGGGAAGCTCCAGGCGTGAGCCCCGTTTCTAGCTGTACCCCCTGGGGCAGACCGCGCAGCCGCTGCCACCTCCGTTTCCCCCTCTGTGAACTGGGGGGAGACCGCTCTCTCGTGCAGTACAGTGGGGAGGGCCTGGTCTCAGGGAGGTCGGCTCAGTGGTCTGCCCGGTCCCCGCCCAGCCAACCGCTGCCGGAAGGCCCAGGTGAAGAGCTGCACCGAGTGCATCCGAGTGGACAAGGACTGCGCCTACTGCACCGACCAGGTGAGCCCCGGCCAG
>NW_006290028.1:126880-131710 GCF_000327345.1 Myotis davidii | reverse complement strand
CAGGAAACTCGGAGGGGACAAATCCGGGGGACGGGCCCTGCGCCCCCTGACTCGTCTCCTTCCGGCCAGACATTCAAGGACCGACGCTGCAACACCCAGGCGGAGCTGCTGGCCGCGGGCTGCGGGCCGGAGAGCGTGGTGGTCATGGAGAGCAGCTTCGAGATCACAGAGGTGCCCGGGCGGGGTCAAGGGAGCTGGGACCTCCGTGCTCACGGCGGCTGTGTGGGGTTCCCTGTCCCGGGCTGGGCGGAGAGGGACCATCAGCTCTCTGGAGTGACCCCCTCTGCCCCCTCCCCCGTCACAGGAGACCCAGATCGACACCACCCTGCGCCGCAGCCAGGTGTCCCCCCAGGCGCTGCAGGTCCTCCTGCGGCCGGGCGAGGAGCGGCTCTTCGAGCTGGAGGTGTTCGAGCCGCTGGAGAGCCCCGTGGACCTGTACATCCTCATGGACTTCTCCAATTCCATGTCCGACGATCTGGACAACCTCAAGCAGATGGGGGAGCACCTGGGCCCGGCCGGGCCAGCGTGGAGGACGGAGGGGCGGGGGGGGGGCAGGTGCCTCACCCAGCCCGCTGGGCACCTGCTCAGAGGCCAGGGCTCAGGACAGCTGTCCCCACCCCACAAGGAAGGACAGGACATTAACCCCCCCCCCCGAACTCCCCACATTCCCAGGGGAGCATCCCCAGGGTCTGGGACTTAGAGAAGGCCGCCTTCTCCAGCCGGCCCCGTGCAGGGCTCTGGTACCCGAGGCCCATGGCCCTCGACTGTGACTGGGGACAAAGGCTCCTGGGAGCATCACTGTGTGTCCACCGAGGTCACCTCCTCTTCCCGAGCCAGCCCCGGCCCCCCGTGTTGATGTGGGGGTGCTGAGGCTCAGCTGCCTTCTCTGTTCCCTGTTGATGCCCAGCCCGGGTCCTGAGCCGGCTCACCAGCGACTACACTATTGGATTTGGCAAGTTTGTGGACAAAGTCAGCGTCCCCCAGACGGACATGAGGCCGGAGAAGTGAGTGGCCGAGGGGGCGGGAGTCCTGGCTTTTGCCTGAAATGAGCGGGCGGGCGGCCTCCCAGAGAGGACGGTCGGGGGCACAAGTGGGTCTTCACCCCTGACCCTCTCCCTCCCCCTGTGCCCAGGCTGAAGGAGCCCTGGCCCAACAGCGACGCCCCCTTCTCCTTCAAGAACGTCATCAGCCTGACGGACGACGTGACCGAGTTCCGGAGGAAGCTGCAGCAAGAGCGCATCTCGGGCAACCTGGACGCCCCGGAAGGTGGCTTCGACGCCATCCTGCAGACGGCCGTGTGCACGGTGCGCGCCAGGGAGGGGCTGCGCCTGGGAGAGGGCGGTGCTGCTCCACCAGGGCACTGCTGCCACGGGCTGCTCTGGTGCCAGCCGAGGCCCCGCGTCCTGAGCCGCTCTGGGTGGCCCTCAGTTACAATGCGGCTTCAGATGTGCCGGGAGCCACAGCCCTGAGCCCTGAGCCTTGGCCGGCGAGGCAGACATGCGTCCCGGATCTCCGGAACCTTCCATGCCCTGATGCCAGTCTCCCGCCCAATCTCCTCCCTCATGCCAGTCTCCCAGGACCCACAGCTGCCCCGTCTCCAGCAGTGCTGGGCCGCCAAAGAAGGCACTTCGTTTTGTGTGCATGTCAATTTTTTCCCATTTTGAAAATAATATACCCACTTAATAGACAGTTTGGAAAACAAAGAAGAGAAGTAGCCCGTGGTCACCACGGTCAGACGGTGGCCATGGTGTCCCACCAGCATAGCTCCTTCCCTCTTCCTTATTTCCTGAGGTTGGAGTCGGTGCCCTGCTCATCTGAAACTTGCTTTTTTCCCCTTGGCGCATCTTCTCTTTTGTAATCGTTTCCACACTCGTCCCATCTGTCGTCTAACCAAGTGTCATCGCTGCTGGGCCTCTTGTAACCGGCCCTTTTCATTTAACGTTGCGTGGGGTACCTTTTCCTGTGCAGTTAAAACGTCCTGGAGGGTGGCTAAGACCTTGGGGGACAGTCGGATGGCCCTGGGGCCGATCTTGAGTGGCGCCCACGGTGTGCGCAGACCCGCGCCCATTTCCTGGCACTGGTTCTGTCTTCCATGTCGTCACTCATTCGTGATGATGGCTGCTGTTCGTCCTGTGGCCTCACCGGGCCCCCCATGGGGACCCACGTTCACCGTCACACAGGACAGCGCAGTGACTGCCCTCCTTGCTCTCCCCAGAGGGACATCGGCTGGCGCCCTGACAGCACCCACCTGCTGGTGTTCTCCACCGAGTCTGCCTTCCACTATGAGGCCGACGGTGCCAACGTGCTGGCTGGCATCTTGAAGCGGAATGACGAGGAGTGCCACCTGGACGCCACAGGCACCTACACCCAGTACAAGACACAGGACTACCCGTCTGTGCCCACCCTGGTGCGCCTGCTGGCCAAACACAACATTATCCCCATCTTCGCCGTCACCAACTACTCCTATAGCTACTACGAGGTGTGTGTGGTGGGGTAGTGGGGGTGGCCTGGGGCCTCACCGGCTGAGAAAGGGGCGGGTAGGGGTCCATGGATCTTCTCAGACCTCTCTCCTCTCTCTCCGTCTCTCCTCCCTCCCTTCACCCCTTACTCCCGCCCCAACCAGCCAGCACCTCCAGGGTGTGCCCTGGTGGGACAGGGAGGTCATGTGCCCACCCTCCCCCAGGCAGGCGGGGCTAAGAGGTCTGACTCTGGATGCACCAACAGGTTTCAGGCCTCAGTGATCCCATCTGCAAAGTGGGGATAACCCTGAGCTGTTACTGAGCCGGGGCCTGGCTTTCTGTCCGCAGAAGCTGCACAAGTACTTCCCTGTGTCCTCGCTGGGCGTGCTGCAGGAAGACTCGTCCAACATCGTGGAACTGCTGCAGGAGGCCTTCAACGTGAGGCGCGGGGCCCGCCCGAGGCCGGGTCCCTCCGGGCAGGGCTGGGGGGAGGCCGAGTGGGCGAAGGGTGTCCCCAGTCAGGGTGGAGAAACAGGTCAGGCCAGTGAGGCAGGGTCCCCGGGGAGCCCACCCGAGCCCTGCCGCCCTGACGCCACCCCAGTCCCCACACAGGGGCAGAGCACAGCCAGGCCCGAGGGGTGGGCCCAGGCTCCCCCGGGCCCCTGACCCCTGGCCTTCCTTTAGCGCATTCACTCCAACCTGGACATCCGGGCCCTGGACAGCCCCCGCGGCCTGCGGACAGAGGTCACCTCCAAGATGTTCCAGAAGACGGAGACGGGGTCCTTTCACATCCGGCGAGGAGAAGTGGTACGTTTTCACGGGGCCCCGGGGCGGGAGGACGGGCACAGCCCCTGCGAGGGGGTCAGCCTGAGCAGAGGTCAAGGACGTGGCCTCTGAAGCCAGACAGGCCCGGGTTTGAAGGCCCCGGGTCAGCCCCTCGGATGAGCTGGGGGCCAGGACCCAGGCACATCCCGAAGCTTGAGGCCCACGGGCCTTCAGACACGGGCCTGCCTTGGCTGACAGCAGGGTCCCTGCAGGGCACCTACCAAGTTCAGCTTCGGGCCATCGAGGACGTGGACGGGACGCACGTGTGCCAGCTGCCAGAACACGACAGGAAGGGCAACATCCACCTGAAGCCCTCCTTCTCCGACGGCCTCCGGATGGACGTGGGCATCGTCTGTGACCTGTGCGCCTGCGAGCTGGTATGACTGTGCCCGGGGCGGGAGGGAGCTGTGGAGCCGGCCCAAGCCCCGCGCCCTGCGCCCTGCGGCCACGTCCCCCTCGAGGGGCGCCCTGAGGGGCAGAGGCAGCAGGAGTGTCCAGTGGCCCTGCCCCCCCCATATACCCCACGTGTTCTCATTCTAGCAAAAAGAGGTGGGCTCACCCCAGTGCAGCGGCAACGGAGACTTCATGTGCGGACACTGTGTGTGCTACGAGGGCTGGTGAGTGTGCAGTGCCCAGCGTGCCAGCGGGCCCTCACCCTGGGCCCCCGTCTGTGCCTGACTAGGAGAGGGCACCTGGTTGTTAGGTGCGGCCCGTTCAAAGCACTTTGAGCTACTTAGGATGCAGCTGGAAAGACGTGCAAGAATCAGGACAATGGGCCGTCGGGGCACGGGACCTGGGGGCTGGGGGTTGGGGGTGGTCTGCTCAGAGCCTCAGTTTTCTCATCTGTGAAATGGGAGGGTAAAGGCCCAGCCTGGTCCCCGGCTGTGGGAAGTGACTGGCTCCTCCCTCAGGAGTGGCAAGACCTGCAGCTGCTCCACGGGCTCGCTGAGCGACATCCAGCCCTGCCTGCGGGAGGGAGAGGACAGGCCGTGCTCGGGGCGCGGCGAGTGCCAGTGCGGGCGCTGCGTGTGCTACGGCGAAGGCCGCTACGAGGGCCAGTTCTGCGAGTTCGACAACTACCAGTGCCCACGCACCGCCGGGTTCCTCTGCAACGGTGAGCTCCGCAGCCATGGTGGCCGGTGCCAGTGACCTGGGTGCCAGCCCCTGCCCTGCCCTGCCCTGCCTGCTGCTCCCCCATCAGAACAGGTTATGAGAGCCAGGCTGGGAGTCTGAATCCCAAGTTCAGACCCAGCCCTGCTCCGGGCTCCCTCGTGCCTCCTCCCACCACGTCCAGCACCAGCCTGGACCTCTACCCCCTCTACGAACTCGATGCCCAAGGCCAGTATGACGTTCCCCTTGTGTTTGAGACCCCCACTTCCCTGAGGTCCCCCCGGTCCGTGCCCACCTCCTGTCTCCACCCTCCCATCTCATCATGGTGGGTATCGCCCAGCTCAACCCTCGAGGTTACTGGGATACGGCCTGGCGATCGTGCCTCGCTCAGAGATGCCAAATTTCTACGGGCACGCCTGGAGTGACAGCCTCCGCA
>NW_006290028.1:124317-126767 GCF_000327345.1 Myotis davidii | reverse complement strand
AATCTCCAATGATAATATCTGATGTGGTTTTACTCAGCCTTTGTTTTGTCCTGCTGTGCTGTTAATAGAGTTCCCCTGACACCAGAAAATAAACCCACATCAAAAATCATTGCCCGACATCTCTCTTCTCCCACCCGCCGTCCATCCCAGAGAGCGTTCAGGGAAACGAAGGGGGAACAGTTCATCTGGAGGAGGGCAGAGCTGGGAGGGAGGGGGGAGGGGGGCGCTGCGGGGAAGGAGGCAGGGCCAGAGCGCAAGGTGGGCCCAGGTCTAGTCTAGTCCAAATGCTTTCCTTCTTTAATATCTGTACACATATATATTTTTAAATATATTTTTAAAATATTCTTATTGATTTCAGAGAGGCAGGGAGAAGAGGAGAGAGAGACAAACATCAACGATGAGAGAGACTCGTTGATCGGCTGCCTCCTCCCGCGGAGGCTGGACTTCATCCTGAGGGCAAGGAGGCGCGGGAGGTTTTGTTTTCACTTTCTAGCTCTTTGTTTGTCACCTCGTAGCCGGCACCTTGCTCAGCTCGCTAATGAGATCTAATAATTTATCTGTACACTCGATATTTGGTGACAGGTTCCTGACACTTGGAAGTCATGACAGTTTTATTTACTACTTCCCAATACTGATATGTTTTATTTCCTTTTCTTACCTGATTGCCTTGGCCAAGACTCAACAGAGGTTCTTAAACCGGGGAGCCACACGGTTGGATTTGTGTTTTGGGGTGGCCACTCGGGCTGCAGGGTGGAAAGTGGAAGGTGGGATGGAGGGGAACAGATGGAGGGAAGATTTTCGAAGAAAGTGAGGAAGAGATGGCTCTACCCCCGAGCTCAGCTCCCCCAGGCCCTCCCCGGCAGGTGGGCAACCAGGACTGCAGGTATGAATGGGCTCTCCCCGCCTCCTCTCTGCAGACCGGGGACGCTGCTCCATGGGCCGGTGTGAGTGCGAGCCTGGCTGGACAGGCTTGAGCTGTGACTGCCCGCTCAGCAATGCCACCTGCATCGACAGCAATGGGGTAGGCCTGGGCCTGGGCAGGCAGTGTGGGGCGGCAGAGGGGGTCCGGTCAGGACCACCCACCCTCTCGGGCAGGGATAGGGGTGCAGAGGGCTCACCGGTGCCTCCTCTCGCCTCAGGGCATCTGCAATGGGCGTGGCCGCTGCGAGTGTGGCCGGTGCCACTGTGACCAGCGGTCCCTCTACACAGACACCACCTGCGAGATCAACTACTCGGCGGTGAGGCCAGGATGGCTGGGGGGTGGGCGTGGGGACCCTGGGCACAGGGCAGGGTGGGCAGGAGGGGCTGAGCCCGGTGCTGTGGGAGCCGGGCGAGGGTGCGAGGCTGGAGGAGGGGGCCCGGCAGAGGCCTGCCCGGCACAGTGTTCATCGGCCCCTCCCCGCCCACCAGGTCCGCCTGGGCCTCTGCGAGGACCTGCGCTCCTGCGTGCAGTGCCAGGCCTGGGGCACGGGTGAGAAGAGGGGGCGCACCTGCGAGGAGTGCGGCTTCAAGGTCAAGATGGTGGATGAGCTGAAGAACGGTAAGGGACCGGGGCCGAGGATCGGGGGTGCTGAGAGCCTAGGGCGGGGCCTTCAGTGGGGTAGGAGGTGTCACTTATCTGGACAGGGGTACAGAGCTGGGCAGAGGCCTCCTAATCCAAATGGAGGCTGCGCAGCCCTAGCCGGTCTGGCTCAGTGGATAGAGCGTCGCCTGTGGACTTGACGGGTCCCAGGTTCGATTCCAGTCAAGGGCACATGCCCTGGTTGTGAGCTCGATCCCCAGTGTAGGGCTTGCAGGAGGCGGCCAATCAATGCTTCTCTCTCATCATTGACGTTTCTCTCTCTCCCTCTCCCTTCCTCTCGGAAAGCAATTGAAATATATGTAAATATATATATATAAAACTGAGGCTGAGGCTGCCCAGTCCAGATAAGGGTTCCAGACCTGGGAGGGGTCACGGCATCCAGGCAGGAGGCACATAGACCTGGGCCACGGGCACAGCTGATTAGGGACCAAGAGTGTGGGGAGGGGGCACCGGCTGGGGCAGGGGCGTGAGCACAGCAGGGATGTGTACCAGGCCATGCAGGGCCACAGCATCCTCTCCTTGGGGTCAGACACATTCCCAGAAGCCCAGCTCCCAGGTGAGGCGCCGGATGAGGAGGTGGGGGCGCAGATTTGCAGATTTTGATGCTCCTGGTCAGGGCAGGACCCCATCTCTGTGCAGGGGACTCGAGTCCTTCCCCAGGGAGATGCCTCCGGCCCTGGGGGCAGGGACCCTGGGTGGGGGCGGGCCCGGGGGCCGAGGGGCGCCTGCTGACTGCCTGTGGGTGCAGCGGAGGAGGTGGTGGAGCACTGCTCCTTCCGGGACGAGGAGGACGACTGTAACTACAGCTACACCGTGGAGGGCGACGGCACGCCCGGGCCCAACAGCACCTTCCTGGTGCACAGGAAGA
>NW_006290028.1:123123-124295 GCF_000327345.1 Myotis davidii | reverse complement strand
GGTCCCCACCAGTCCCCGCCCCCTCCCCAGGGTCCTCGTAGCTGTCAGAGGCCAGGGGAAGCCACATCTTCTGTCCAGCTCTCATGCCTTCCCCTTCCCCCCAGCCCCTCGGCTCTGCCCACATCAGCGGCTGGATGTCTGGGAGCACCTGCCCTGGGGTCAGCCACCTGCAAAGGGCCCGGAGCCCACAGCCCTCCCACCGGGAGCTGGCAGTCGCATTGCGGCAACAGACAAGAGGCAGGAAGCGTGGAGGGTGGCACAGCCCGGGAGACTGGGCTGTTGGGGCAGAGGCAACACTCCGTAGGAACCTCCAGGGCTGTGGGGTATTAGTGTGAGTCACAGAGAAAGAGAGTTCTGAGACCAAACAGGTCTGAGCTCTCAGGACCCCTGCAGGCTCCTCAGCGCCTTGGGTCCACTGGATGCAGAGTGAAGCCATAGGAGGGAATGAGCTCAGTGCCTCCCAGTGGGTGTGATTATAGAGCCTTTACTTTACAGAGGGTCTTGCAAGGCCTGGGTCCCCTGGCACACCCTTTGGGAACTCTGCCCCATCACCCTCTGTACCACCCTCTGTGCCCCACACCTAGATCCCTGCTGCTATCCCGGGGTCTGGGGGAGGCACTGTGGCCCTCTGGACCATGTCTGTGGGAGGGTGGGGTGGTGGCCAGAGGGGTTGACTGGCTGGGCCGCTATCCCAGCCCTCATCCCACCCCTTGTCCCCTAGGCCTGCCTGGCACTTCTCCCTTGCTGCAACCGAGGTACGGGCCTGGCAGCGACAGGGGTGGCGGCGGGGGGGGGGCGTGCTCTGACCACTCTTTGCCCAGGATGAAGGGGGGGTCCGGGGGGGAGGAGGGCTGAGTCCGGAACAGGGGAGGGAGGCCCTAGGCGGCACCTGAGGGTGGTGGTGGTGGGGGACCTGGCAAGGGGCCTCACGCTAGAACCTGTCCCGAAGGCCACATCGTGGGCTTCAAGGAGGACCACTACATGCTGCGGGAGAGCCTGATGGCCTCGGACCACCTGGACACGCCCATGCTGCGCAACGGCAACTTCAAGGGCATCGACCGGGTCCGCTGGAAGGTCACCAACAACGTGCAGCGGCCCGGCTTTGCCACCCACGCTGCCAGCACCAACCCCTCGGAGCTGGGTGAGGGCCCGGGTTGGGTGCTGCGCTCCTG
>NW_006290028.1:116958-123062 GCF_000327345.1 Myotis davidii | reverse complement strand
GCCCGCCTCTGCACCGAGAACCTGCTGGAGCCTGACACGCGGGAATGTGACCAGCTGCGCCAGGAGGTGGAGGAGAACGTAAGGGCAGCGGCCGCTCGGGGCCTGGGCGAGACCTGGTCGGGGGAGAGCCCGGGGCAAGCGCCGTGGGACCTGGATGTTCCCGTGGGACAGGGGCCTCCTTGGACATGCGCCTGGAGTGGAGTCTCCTGGGATCTGTTCCCTCTGAGCGGTTCCTGGCAGGGATGAGGCCATGGGCGTGCCCACGGGGGGGTGGGGGGGGCGGGGGGGGAGCCCAGCCAGCCCAGGCAGGTCCTCTGGGAACTGGGTGCCCCGGGGCCCCAGCCTCATGCCCACCCTTGCCTGGCAGCTGAACGAGGTGTACAGACAGATCGCAGGCTCACACAAGCTCCAGCAGACCAAGTTCCGGTGCGTCCTGCCCTGGGTGCGCGGGGTGGGGGCGGGAGCTGCCCCAGGCCCACCTGGCTCACGTCCCCTCTTGTTCCCACAGGCAGCAGCCCAACGCCGGGAAAAAGTGAGTTGAAGACTGGGGTGGGATAGCCCCACCCCCGGCCCCATTTCCATCCGGTATGCCTGTCATGGGGTAGGACCTTCATTCGAGAAATACTGACATGAGTCCTACTATGAGCCAGTCCTGCACAAACAGGTAGACCAAGGGGTCCACTCAGGACCAGGGTGGCCCCTGCAAACCGAGGCTAAAAGAGGTTCAGTAATTTGCCGGAGGTTCCCTGGCTGTTAAGAAATAGGGCCAGGCCCTAGCCAGTTTGGCTTAGTGGATAGATCATCAGCCTGCAGACCAAAGGGTTCCAGGTTCGATTCCGGTCAAGGGCACGTACCTCGGTTGCAGGCTCCTCTGTAACCTGGGCCCTGGTCAGGGCGCGTACAGGAGGCAATCGATGTGCTTCTCTTACATCGATATTTCTCTCTGTCTTTCCCTCTCTCTTCCGCTCTCTCTAAAAATCAATGGAAAAATATCCTCGAGTGAGGATTGAAGAAAAGAAAGAAGGAAGGAAGGAAATAGGGCCAGGATTTGAACCCAGGCTTCAGCGCCTACACCCTCAGCATGTTTGCTGCCTGCACCTCCTGGGCGAGAATAGCCCATTTCACAGAGGAGGTCACTGAGGCTCGGGAGACACAGGGCTCGGCTGAGGCTGCGGGGTGCAGGGGTGGGGCCAGCATGGGCCTGGTTCTGAAGAACCTGCACTGTTTTTGCTGCCCCACATCTTGCCCCTTGATGACAGGGACAAGAGCCACCTCCTGGCCAGCCTGACCCCTTTCCGCCTGACCCCTCCCCCAGGCAGGACCACACCATTGTGGACACGGTGCTGATGGCTCCCCGCTCGGCCAAGCAGGCCCTGCTGAAGCTGACGGAGAAGCAGGTGGCCCAGCGGGCCTTCCACGAGCTCAAGGTGGCCCCGGGGTACTACACCCTCACTGCGGACCAGGGTAAGCGGGCAGCACCCCCCGCAGCTCAGTGTCACCTCCCACCCCGTGTGGCCCCACCTCTGACCGCCCCCACCCCACCCAGACGCCCGGGGCATGGTGGAGTTCCAGGAGGGCGTGGAGCTGGTGGACGTCAGGGTGCCGCTCTTCATCCGGCCGGAGGACGACGATGAGAAGCAGCTGCTGGTGGAGGCCCTCAATGTGCCCATGGGCACCGCCACCCTCGGCCGCCGCCTGGTGAACATCACCATCATCAAGGAGCAAGGTTGGTCAGTGTCGGGGGAGCAAGGAGGCAAAAGGGGAGTCTGGGGCCTTGGCTGGTGTGGCTCAGTGGATAGAGCGTCGGCCTGCGGACTGAAGGGTCCCGAGTTCAATTCCGGCCAAGGACACAGGTCCGGGTTGCAGGCTCCATCCCCAGTGCGGGGCGTGCAGGAGGCAGCCGATCAATGATTCTCTCTCATCATTGATGTTTCTCTCTCCCTCTCCCACTCCCTTCTTCTCTGAAATCGATAAAAAATAAAATAAGAACAGGGAGCTGGGCCCTTGTATTCGAGTGGGAGTGGGGCCTGGCTGTGTGGCCTGGGCAGGTCACTTAACCTCTGTGAACCGTGGTTTCGCCATCTGTAAAATGGGCTTCGGGCTCTTACACAGAGCGTGTGGCTGCACAGCTCTGCGCGGAGCTTCCGTTACACTCACTCACGGTGCGGGGTCTGCCTGGAGCCATCCCACACCCCTCCCCTGCTCCCTCCCCTCCGGCCTTTGAACCAGGCCATTGCCTGGACCTCCCTGAAATGCCAGGCCATCAGAGCAGGAAGGAGTGGGTCCCCTGTGCCCAGGCCTCTCTAGAGGGTGGGCAAGGCTTCGCATCACGGACACCCAAGCTGCCCCCGCCCCCTGCTCCTTGGATTCAGGGCCTCCCCTCGGTTGTTCCTCCACCCGGCCTCCTTTCTCTGCCCCGGCCCCTCCAGGGTGTCTGTTGGACACCATCCCAGCCCCTTCAACTTTTTCTGGAAAAGTGGCCCATCCCTTTCCTCGGCCCTCCCCAGAGAGTGGTGGGGTGCGGGGTGACAGGCAGCCTCCTGCAGTCTGGGCTGGGTGGGGCCGGCGGGCGGGGGAGTAGAGAGGGGACTGAGGCTTGGACCCTCTAACTCTGCCCGGCCCCTTGCAGCCAACGGGATAGTGTCCTTTGAGCAGCCTGAGTACCTGGTCAGTGGCGGGGAGCAGGTGGCCCGCATTCCCGTCATCCGGCGCATCCTGGACAACGGCAAGTCCCAGGTCTCCTACCGCACACAGGACAACACGGCGCAGGGCCACCGGGTAAGCTCCGCCCTGGAGCTGAGGGCACATGGGGGGGGGGGGGGGGGGGGGGGGGGGGGGGGGGGGGGGCGCGGACATGGGGGCTGCCTGGGTCCCTGGACGCCTGTAGGTGGATGTGCGTGGTTTGACTTGCAGGTTTGTTTGTTTGTGTTTCTGAGTTTACTGCCAAGATTTAAAAACTAAAAATATTCCAATCAAAAATTAACTCAAAAAACAAAATCTAGTCTTACTGGGCCCACAGGGCCACTTGGCAAAGGCAGGGAGGATGCACTCAGCGGGTCCGGCAGCCCGGCCACACCCAAATCTTCTTTTTATCGGGAGGAACGGTTTTCATTCCTGATTCAATGCTCCCAATAAAAATTCCAAAGGAGAATTTGCATGTCCAGAAATTTCACGGAATAGGCCATAAATATACGAGAGATTCCAGCTGTCCTGTTAGGCTTTTATAAAAATGCTTTTGGTATTTAGCAATTAAATTTTTTTTTATTATTTCCCAACTTTTTATTTTGAAAAACATCAAACCTCCTGAAAAATGGAAAGACTAATAAAATTAGCATATGTGTGCCCTTTAGATATACCCACCAGCTGTTACTATCTGCTTTCTCTCTCTCTCTATATATATATATACAGATCTAGGTATCCATGCATGATGTGGACACAGATGTATGTACAGTTCCACATCTGTATGACTGTAGGGAGGAGGGAGAGAGGATTTGGCTTATTTCTGTGTGCTGAACTCTCCACAACTGTAGATTTCATGTGGCCCTAAATATGTCTGCAGCACCTGCCACTCCTTCTGCAGAACTACAACCTAATTACCACTTAAGAAACTTCCCATCATGCCCGCACCTAATAATTAGTCCGTATTCGGAGCTCCCTGTGCACACGTGTTCCAGTGTGTCCATGATTGCCTCTCCCACTCCAGGAAGCGGAGAGTGGGCATCGCGGCCGAGGCCCTGTGTCTTGGGGCTCCTTTAATCCAGAGCATCTCCCAGCTTTGTGTGCCCCGCCAGCCCAGGTCAACTGACTTGCAGGCGACTCCAGCTTTTCTTACACTCGCTGTCTCGCTGGGTTTTGTTGCACTTGAATGTGCCCGGTAGGCACAGTGGGCCCGACCAGCTGTGCCTGGAATGGAAATGTTGGTTTCGGAGCGCCACCTGGTGGTCCGATGTGAGCATTGCCGCCCCGCCGTTCCAGTCGAGTCACTCGCTGCGCACACGTGGGGCGCTCGGGGAAGCTCTGGGGCACGGGGGTGGGAAGCGGGAGCGGAGAGAGGCGCCCCACGCAGCAGGCAGGGCCGGGGGCTGGCAGGGTCCCAGACCTCAGAGCCACAGTGTGGGGACCTGAAATCCCGGCTCCGCGGATGAGCGCCTGCCTGTGGGGGCTCGGATCTGCGGTGCATCCCCGTCCCTATGCCTTCGTTCAAATCCTGGCTCCCCCACAACTGCCTGTGTGACCTTGGGCACGTTTCTGCCCCTCTGCGGGCCTCAGTCCCTCACCCATAAAATGGGGACAGTACTCTCTCTCTACCTCACTCTGCTGAGGGTGAAATGAGCTAATATTTGTCCAGCGGCACACAGGAGGTGCCCTATGAACCGAGCCACGTATGTCCACGTGGGACAGCCTGTGTGTGATGGTCCGCGGTGTCCCTGAGGTCGGGGTGGGGGTGTGGCCGGTCTGACCCCTTTCCCACTCCCAGGACTACATCCCCGCGGAGGGCGAGCTGCTGTTCCAGCCCGGGGAGACCTGGAAGGAGCTGCAGGTGAAGCTCCTGGAGCTGCAGGAGGTGGACTCGCTCCTGCGGAGCCGCCAGGTCCGCCGCTTCCACGTCCAACTCAGCAACCCCAAGTTCGGGGCGCGCCTGGGCCAGCCCCACTCGGCCACCGTCGTCATCGGGGACCGAGGTGGGCAGAGCCTGGGGTCCGTTTACGCAGGCGGTGAGGGGAGGCCGGGGCTCTCTCCACGAAGGCTGCTGGTCTTGGCGAACAAAAACACAGGGCGCACAGCCAGTTTCCACGTCAGAGCCTTCAGTCTGTCCCCTGCAGCATTTAGGATAGTCCTCCCCTGAGGAAAGCACTGGTTGCTTCTCTGAAATTCGAATGTGTCCAGGCTCCTGCATTTTATCTGGCACCCGATGCTCACCGTGAACCCCAGGATTAGGCCCTCTGACTTCCGCTTTAGGGGTGAAAGCGTTAGTTCTGATGGGCCCTCAGCCTCCTGGTATTTAACAATTCCAGAGGCGCTTGTGGGGAAAATGGGAGCGGAGGGAGGGCTCTGGGGAGGAGGAGCAGATGGCCTCATGGGAAACATTCCCTTGGCTGCCAGACGATCTCCCTCCTCCTCCTCCTTTCGCCAAAGACCCTCCTGGGTCCTCCGCCCAGCTTGGCAGGATGCCCCCTGCGGCCCCGTGGGGCACCGGTGGAGGGAGACTGCGGGGCAGGTGTCAGTCCATCACAGCTGGGTGTTGCACTGGGCCTCCTGCGCCCCCTGGTGGTGGGAGTGAGTTTCTGCTGTGTGAGGGGATATCCCAACCGGCTGCCCCGCCCTGGCTTCACCCACTACAGACGAACTGGACCTGACCTTCCAGAACCAGACCCAGTCTGCATTCCCAGTCTCCCACAGTGCCCTGGGCGCCCCACAGAACCCCAACGCCAAAGCCGCTGGCTCTCGGAAGATCCACTTCAACTGGCTGCCCCCTCCAGGCAAACCAACAGGGTACAGGGTAAGGCAGGGGGCCGATGAGGGAGGTGGACGGGGAGGTGGCTTCCCAGGGCCAGAGGGCCATGAGGGTGAGCGAGGGCATGTTGGCTCCAGTGGGCGGAGCCTCTGTGCCCAGGGAGCTTTCAGATATTTTCCCTCCTTCCTGGAACATGGCCCCTCCGTCCCCCAGGCGCACCCCGCGCCCCCCCCCCCAGCCCTGCTGTGTGAACCTGGCAGGTCACTCAATCTCTCTGATCCTTGGTGTCTGACGTGTGCAAAGGGGACAGTAGCGCAGGTCAGTGGAGGTCCCAGCTGCTGGGCACTCGCACTTCCCCACTGACCAGCGCCTCCCCCGGGAGCAGGTGAGGTACTGGATCCAGGGGGACTCCGACTCAGAAGCCCACGTGCTGGAGAGCAAGGTGCCCTCGGTGGAGCTCACCAACCTGTACCCGTACTGCGACTATGAGATGAAGGTGTGCGCCTTCGGCACGCAGGGCGACGGCCCCTACAGCTCCCTGGTGACCTGCCGCACCCACCAGGAAGGTGAGGCCTCCCACGACCAGCCGCCCATCCCTGTGACACCCCGAAGCCTGTCTGCCCAGCCCTGCCCCCTACCTCCCAGATCT
>NW_006290028.1:114090-116833 GCF_000327345.1 Myotis davidii | reverse complement strand
CGAGCCAGGGCGTCTGGCTTTCAACGTCGTCTCCTCCACGGTGACCCAGCTGAGCTGGGCTGAGCCCTCCGAGACCAACGGCGAGATCACGGCCTACGAGGTCTGCTACGGCCTGGTCAACGAGGACAACCGTAAGGCCCCCCCTTCCGCCCCCGGGGTGGCAGCCGTGGGAGGGGAGGGGCCGAGAGTGGGAGGGAGGCCACGTTGTCCTGCTCAGTGGATGAGCCCCTCCATCTGATCGCCTGAGGCGTCATTCGGTTTGCCTGGGGCTCACAGGCAGGGGGCCTTCCCATACAGGTAACCAGAGCGGCTAGTTTTTACACCATTCTCTTGGGGGCAGAGTCGAGTTGCCAGACTTAGCAAATAAAAACAGAGGACACCTTGAATTTCCGATAAAAGTTTTTTACTACATTTCATGCCACGTTTCTGGCAGCCCTAGGCCGGGGCACCTGGCAGAGCCAGTCTGGGAAGGGAGCCAAGTGTGGGCGATCCCTGCCAATCTTCAAGATGAGAAAGTATTGGAGGAAGTTGGTCCAAACCCTCACCTGGTACAGGGACCTCCTCCTCGCCTCGGGGTGGTCAGTCCCAGGATGGAGAGCTCGCCACCCCCTCTGACCTGTGGCCCCTGCGTGGGTCAGGCTCAGCCGCCTGGGTGGCCCACTGGGCAGAGGGCAGCGGGGTTGGTATGCTGGGCATCGGGCTCGTGGCTCTGCCAGCCAGGCACACCTCGCACAACCTCCTCAGCATCCGCGTCACATCCTTGGCTCATTCTGAGTTCACAGCACTTAGACCAGGTCAGGAGGCCGCCTCTGACCCTGCCTCTCATCCCAGGGGTGACAGGCACCCTGACAGAAGCTCATGGCGGGGGGTTTCAGCACACGGCTTCAGCTTGAATGTGGGACCTAGCCCGAGGACATCAGCACACGGTGCCCTCTCCCCTGCTCCCACCAGCTGAGAGGATGCAAGGGGCTGGGCCCTGGAGTTAGAGACCCAGCCCCCGTTCCCCTCCCCCCCCCCCCAAGGCTGACGGGTCTTCGTCACAGTCCTTTGGGCCTTGGCTGGGGGTGGACACCAAGGTATGAGGTGTCATTTTCCACAACCTCCTTTGGACTGTGTTGGAAACTGAGATGTTGGCTGGTCTCCCAGGAGCCTTGACCAATCAGTAGAGGTGACACTGGGCCACCCTGAGTTAGACCTGATGCTGCCACTTAGCTTAGTGATGAGCCCTTTGGAGAGTGGGCGACAGTCACGCCCGGTGCTCAGGGGTTGGCACCCGCAGGGGTTCAGTACTGCTCACTCCCTGCCTGTCCCGGGGCCCCCGGGAGCCGTTCCTGTCCTGCTGTGTCAGAGGCAGGCCAGGGCCAGGCGGGATCCGGGCGACCCCTCTGAAGCACTCTCCCCGCCCAGGACCCATCGGGCCCATGAAGAAGGTGCTGGTGGACACCCCCAAGAAGCGGATGCTGCTCATTGAGAACCTGCGGGAGTCCCAGCCCTACCGCTACACGGTGAAGGCGCGCAACGGGGCGGGCTGGGGGCCCGAGCGGGAGGCCATCATCAACCTGGCCACCCAGCCCAAGCGGCCCATGTCCAGTGAGTGGGGGACGGGAGGCAGGGGGCAGACGGGGCGCAGGAGGCCGAGACGGGGCTCTGGCTCACCCTCCCTCCCCTGCAGTTCCCATCATCCCCGACATCCCCATCGTGGACGCGCAGGGCGGGGAAGACTATGAGGGCTACCTCATGTACAGCGACGAGGTCCTCCGCTCCCCATCTGGCAGCCAGAGGCCCAGTGTCTCCGACGACACAGGTGAGTAGGATCCCCGAGAGGAAGGTGGGGGTCCTGGGTAGAGGGTGGGGCTGTCACTAGTGTCCAGAGAGAACAAAGGGGCCCGTGACCTCTGGGCATGAAGGTCAAACTCTCTCAGGTCAATAGTTTGACAGGGACAAGCCCACCTGGCACAGGAGCAAACACGTGCACGTCTGTGCATGAGACAGCGAGACGCCTGCTGGGGCAGACGTGCTCGACTCACGCCCGCGGGACCACACGGAAACACAGCTTTGCAGCTGAAAGGCTCACCAGCTGTGCCATGGGGTCAGGACCCCCGGGCGGCCTCCCAGGGGCAGGGCGGTGAGGGAGGAGGCCGGCGTGGCCAGGAGGCCCGGGCAGCCACTTGCCCTGTTCCTCCTGCGGCGCAAAGAGCCCTCAGCTGGGATCCCCAGCTACACAGTTTGAGCTTCTGTCTCCACTGCAGGGATTCAGATCCATCACTTACGGTCTCTGTGCCTCAGTTTTCTGATCTGTGCAATGGGGTGCCCTCGCACAATGCCATGAGTGCAAATCCTCCAGGACTGTATTTTCTTTCATCCCCGTCTATGCCTCAGGCCCCAGGGACCACATTCCTGCCCTGATCAGGCAGAGCTTGGGCTGAAGGAACTCAGCCTGGGCGTCTTAAGAGGGCTCAGGGTCTGGGGGCAAGAGGAGCCCCGTTCAACTGCTACTGACCCTCCCCCACCCCCCAACATTCCGGCTTTGGGAACTGTCACTCTCTCCATTGTACAGAAGGGAAACTGAGGCTCAGAGCAGGGAGCCCTCACAGCTGGTGACAAAGCCAGGGCTGCCCCTGTCTCGGGCTGGCCCAGGGGTCTCTCCTTACCCGCTGCCCCCCAGGCTGCACTGGCACATCGCAGGGCTCCTGTGCGGCCCGTGGGAGGAGGGCCTGCGCCTGGCGCCCCGTCCCTGCCGTGC
>NW_006290028.1:106513-113904 GCF_000327345.1 Myotis davidii | reverse complement strand
CTGGGCTCGCTGCGGCCCAGCTGCCCACCAAGGCCCCGCCCCTGCCAGGGGCTGAGCGAGGGCTGGAGGCAGACCGTCCTCCCTGTCCCCCGGAGCCGGAGCACCCCTAAGGGCAGGCATTTGGGCAGCGCGTCTCCACTGGTCAGCAGGGCTCAGCTTGTCCTAGTGGCACGGTGCCTGGCCGGGTGCCTGGCCAGAGAACTCGGGCTGCAGAAGCCCGTGTGGCCCCTTGGACTCCTCCAGGGACACCGGGCCTCTGTCCCTCGTAGGCCCAGGGGGGCCTCTAGTGGACAGGCAGTCCCGGAACGCCCAGGGCTCCCCGGTGCTGGCCTGCCCCGGTGACCCTGTTCTCCCCCGCAGAGCACCTGGTCAATGGGCGGATGGACTTTGCCTTCCCGGGCAGCGCCAACTCCCTGCACAGGATGGCCACGACCAACGCCTCCTACGGCACCCACCTGAGCCCGCACCTGCCCCACCGCGTGCTGAGCACCTCCTCCACCCTCACAAGGGACTACCACTCGCTGACCCGCACGGAGCACTCGGGCACGCTGCCCAGGGACTACTCCACCCTCACCTCCCTCTCCTCGCAGAGTGAGTGCACCGCCAGCCCTGCCGCTCCCGCTGACCCCTCTGTCTTTCTTTTTTCATATATATATTATTTTAAATTTAAAAAAAGTTTTTAAACTGATTTTAGAGAAGGAGAGGGAGAAAGAGATAGAAACATCAATGATGAGAGAGAATCATTGATCGGCTGCCTCCTGCACGCCCCACACTGGGGATCAAGCCCGCAACCCGGGCCTGTGCCCTGACTGGGAATCGAACCGTGACCTCCTGGTCCATAGGTTGATGCTCAACCACTGAGCCACGCCGGCCGGGCTGACCCCTCCTTTCTTCCGGCTCCTGGAGGTTTGGGCTGCCGGCCTGCTGTCCCCCCGCCCGTCCTCCAACACACACATACTTCCTGGCCCTCACTCCTGTTTTGTCCCACCCTAGGCCTCCCTCCCATCTGGGAAGACGGGAGGAGCAGGCTTCCGCTGTCTTGGACCTTGGGGTCCTGGAGTCGGGCTCAGATGAAGGGGTTCCCCCCTTCCAGGGACTCACCAGACTCTATAATCCTGGCTGCGCAGCCAGCAGCGCCCCCTTGGGACCCAGGTAGTCCAGCGTGGCCATCGTATCTCCATGGCTGTCCTGCTCCATCTGTCATCCACACCATTGCAGTCACTGCCCATGACCCTGCATTCCCTCCACTCCATCCTCATCAGCGCTGATGCCTAACCGCCTTGCCTTTCCAGGGGTGCCGGGCTGGGGCAGGACGGGCCAGGCCAGCCGAGGGTGGGGGCTCACGGCGCTTGGCACAGGCAGGGCCCACACCCACCCAGAGGACAGGCGGGAGGTGCTGGGTGGCCTGGACAGGCTGTTGCCGGGTGAGCGAGCCACCTGGCCGGCCGTCATGTAGGTGCGACAGCTGAGGGAGGTCAGGAGCTGAACTTGGACTCCTGCCCAGGGACCCTGAGCTAGGCTGACTGTGGCCTCCTGTCTCCAGGTTCCCGCTTGGCTGCAGGTTTGCCCAACACCCCCACCCGCCTGGTGTTCTCAGCCCTGGGGCCCACGTCTCTGAAAGTGAGCTGGCAAGAGCCGCAGTGCGAGCGGGCGCTGCAGGGCTACAGCGTGGAGTACCAGCTGCTGAACGGCGGTGAGGCCCGGCCACATGGGACACCAGGGGCCCTGGGCTGTGGCAGGAACCCACCACCCAGCCTGAGAGGGTCTCACTTCCATGCCCCGCACGGGGCCCTTCTGGGCCCTCAACCACCTCCCGGGGCTCCCCAGGTTACTCCCGGGGCAAGACGTTGCCTAACGAGGCCCATTGGCCCCAGGACCCAGGCTCTCTGCTGGCCTAGATGCCTTTGCGGGAACCGGCACTTTTCTGGGCCGACGAACGCTCAGCAGCATGACCTGGGCCATAGGAGCTCAGGCCCCCTCTTCCCTTGTGTGGCGGCAACCTGACCCATGAGACCGTAGCAGGCTGGTCCCAACCAGCTGTTCCGGGGTGGGGGCTGGCCAGGTCTTGGCAGCAGCCCGGGGGGAGGACCAGGCCAGGAGTAGGAATAAAGCTGCTCCCACCCCACCCCTCTCCAGGTGAGCTGCATCGGCTCAACATCCCCAACCCCGGGCAGACTTCCGTGGTGGTGGAAGACCTTCTGCCCAACCACTCCTACGTGTTCCGCGTGCGGGCCCAGAGCCAGGAAGGCTGGGGCCCGGAGCGCGAGGGTGTCATCACCATTGAGTCGCAGGTGTACCCTCAGAGCCCACTGTTACCCCTGCCAGGTGAGTTGCTCCCCCTCCACCCCGCCAGCTGCCCCCACCCCCTACCTGTTTCTACAGATGTGCTAGATCCACACATTGCCTCTCCCTCTGCTGCCCCAGGCTCCGCCTTCACCCTGAGCACGCCCAGCGCCCCGGGCCCACTGGTGTTCACGGCCCTGAGCCCAGACTCGCTGCAGCTGAGCTGGGAGCGGCCGCGCAGGCCTGACGGAGACATCCTGGGCTACATGGTCACGTGTGAGATGGCCCACGGAGGAGGTGCTGCTCGCCCCAGGGTCAGGGGTGGCCGAGGGATGGTGGAGAGGGAGCCACGGAGGCTAAAGACTTCTCCCCGGCCCAGAGCCAGCCATTACATTCCAGGTGGATGGCGACAGCACTGAGAGCAGGCTGACGGTGCCAGGCCTTCGGGAAAACGTGCCCTACAAGTTCAAGGTGCAGGCCAGGACCACTCAGGGCTTCGGGCCGGAGCGTGAGGGTATCATCACCATTGAGTCCCAGGATGGAGGTAGGGCACCTTGCCCCTTCGCACCCCCATCCTTTCTCTGACCGCACCTTCTGGCACCATCCCCTGAGGGGCTCATCTGTCCCCTCCAGGCCCCTTCCCACAGCTGGGTGGCCTCTCGGGGCTCTACCAGCACCCACTGCCAGGCGAGTACAGCAGCATCACCACCACCCACACCGGCACCGCCGAGCCCTTCCTGCTGGGTGAGTGGCTGGGTGGGGGCACCAGGCTCTCCTGGGGGAGACAGAGCTAACAGACAAAGAGGGCAGGGAACTAGACAGGTCGCTCAACACCTCTTCCCCTGCAGACGGACTAACCCTGGGGCCCCGGGGCCTGGAGGCAGGCGGCTCCCTCACCCGGCATGTGACCCAGGAGTTTGTGAGCCAGACGCTGACCACCAGTGGGACCCTCAGCAGCCAGGTCGAACAGCAGTTCTTCCAGACCTGAGCTCCCCTCCGCGACCAGGCGTCCTTGAACCTGGGCCCCACTGCCCGCCCCCCCCTCCCCGGTGCTGCCTCAGCTATACCATCCTTGGACCCCTGGTGGCCTCACCCACCCGCATGCTGATCACAGGACCAGAGCCTCCGGGGGTAGGTGCCCTCTGGGGGGCATGTAGGAGGCAGAGGTCCCAGAAGGCCCTTCTGGCTGCCCCACCCCCATCCCACCCAAGCGCATTTGTAACCAAAGAGCCGGGACCAGCATGACAAGCACCCAGCTTTGTTCCGCACTTAATAAAAGAGTTCGCTACCGTGTGGCTCCGCCGTGCCCAGTCTTCCGGGGCCTGCCCAGAGCCGGGGAGCGGGTCCGACACCCCTTCTCTGCTGGCCAAGCACACACCACCTCTAGAGGTACTGTGGTCTGAGGCACAAGTTTATTGAGCGCCCAGGTGTGGAGGGCAGGCGCCAGCGGCACGGAGCTTCCTGCTTGCTGTCCGGCAGGCCCCTGCCCGCGTGGGCCACCCCGGGGGAGCTCACAAGGGCAACACCTGGGCACCGTCGGCGGCCTGGGAGAGGTAGAAGGTGGCAGTACCGCTATACTGCGCCTGTGGGAGAGGCAGAGGCCTGAGTTCGGGGGTGGGGCCCTGGGAACCTGCTTCCCGCCTCGCCCCGGCCCCAGCGTCCACCCACCTGGATGTGCTGCATGGCCTGGGGGGCCGCGGAGGCCTCGAGCAAAGTCACCGTGCAGCCACCAAAGCCGCCGCCCGTCATGCGGCTGCCATAAACCCCGGGCGCAGACAGAGCGGCCTGCACCAGCTGGTCCAGCTCCGGGCAGCTCACCTCGTAGTCATCCCTGCAGAGGAGATGCAGGCGGGCCTGGGACCCGCCCTACCCGGCCCGGGGGACAGCCTGTACCCGGTGCCCGGGGGCCTCACCTGAGGGAGTGGTGACTCTCCACCATGAGGCGGCCGAAGGCTCTGTAGTCACCCCGGCTGAGGGCAGCCGCTGCCTGGGCCGTGCGCCTGATCTCCCCCACGACGTGCCGCGCCCGCCGGAAGCCCTCCTTGCTCACCAGCTCTCTGCCCGCTGGAGAGGAACGGGGTCAGCAGACCCACCACCCACTGGCGAGGGCCCGTGCGGACATGGGGGACAGCACCATGGCCCCAGGTGGTGGGGGAGCCTCCGGTGGGAGGCCTGGCTCTGGCCAGGCCGTGGTAGAACCATGGGCTGGTCACTAAGCTCCCAGCGCCTCCCCTCAGCTGTGTAGTGGGCACCCACCCGATTCGGGGCGCCAGGACCAGGGGGGCTGACACCTGCAGAGCTCCTGGCAGGGCGCCTGGCACACAGTGGGTGCTCATATCCAACACTGGGAGGAAATATTCTATCTCCGGGCAGTGGCCTGAGTGCTTATTCTTTGTCCTTGTCTACAGTCCTCCCATTAGGAACAACGGTACTAAGATTGCAAGCAGCCCTGCTGGGGTCGGAGCCGAAGTTAACAGTGTTCAGGGAGTGGGCAGGCACGGCCGGGGTCCTGGGGATGAGGCCCCCCGGCAGCCCCGGCAGGGGGTCCGCTATCTCCTGGACAGACCACACCCGGCCAGCTCTCACCCTCCAGCTCCTCCATCTGCACCTCCCGGAGGCTCTCCTTGCCCAGCGCCCGGGCCACTTCCTCACACTGGCGGCGCCGCAGCGGGTACTCGCTGGAGCCCAGTGAGTGGCGGACGTTGGAGTTGGTGATGAGCACAGCCAGCCTGGGGTCTGACAGTGGCACCAGGCGTGTCTCCAGGGACCTGGGAGGCAGGTGGAGTGGGGAGATGACCAGGCCAAGTGTCTGCCCACCAGGCTCCACAGTGGATGTGCTCTGCCCAGAAGTGGGGGGGTGCAAGGGGAGCCCCTAACCTGCAGTCGATGAGCAGCGCATGGTCCCTCTGCGCCAGCAGAGAGATGAGTTGGTCCATAATGCCACAGGGCACCCCTGCGAAGCTGTGTTCGGCCCGCTGGCACACCTGGGCCCGGGCAGCTATTGTCCCCGAGTCTGTGGCGCAGGGTGAGATGGGAAGGCTGGGGCCCAAGAGGGGGCACAAGGGGCAGGTGGGTTCCCACCCCCTCTGAGAGCCACAGAAGCCGACCACAGGAGAGCTCAGGGAAGGCAGGCTGGGTGGGAGCTGGGTTCTGGGAGGTACCTGGGCAGAGCTGCTGCAGGAAGGTGTACGTGGCCACTTCCAGGGCGGCCGAGCTGGACAGCCCACCCCCCAGAGGCACTGAGCTGACCACCACCGCGCTGAAGCCAGGGAGGGGGGCGGCTGCGGGGGAAACAATGGGTGAGGATCAGTGGCGCCATCTGGGAGGATGGGCACAGGGAGGCACGTACTGTATCTCGGTATGACGTGAGGCCTGGTGCCTGCTTCCAGGAATGGGTCTCAATTGTCAGAGGCCACCAACCTGCTGGGCCAAGGGGCCCACGGCCGTCCATCCTTCCACCCTGAGGTTCCTGGGACACCGTCTTCCCAGTCCTCCTGGTCTAGGGCTCCGGAGGCCACAGGTTAGGGTTTGACTCCTGACTCCTCCAATCAGGTACTGGGCAACCCAGGGCAAGGTCTGGACCCGCTCAGGGTGTCAGTTTCTTCATCTGTACAATGGGATGCTCTATCCTGCAAGCCCACCCCACAGTGGACGAGGTGCGCTAACGGGTTTTATGGCTGAGAGGTGGTGCTCTTGGCTGCTGAACTTGACCCTGGCCCGGGCCCCATACCTGGGTAGTGCTGAATCACTCCCTTGACATAGTTGGCCCATCGGGGGGTGCCAGGCTCCAGGGACCGCTGGGCTGTGGGCAAAGGAAACTGCAGCCGCTTGGGCTCGTCAGCGCCCTCAGAGGTGGTGAGGAGGGAGACAAGGCCGTCTGCCCGGCGGCTGCCCACCACCACGGTCACCAGCTCCAGCGCCTGGCAGGAGACACAAAGGGTGCGCAAAGCTCCCACCAGCTGATGGAGGGACCGAGGGACGGAGGGACGGGGGGATGAGGCCCCTCTCATACGAAAGCCCCGAGGAATGTGGGTCCTGGGACAGACAGGAGCCCGACCTCCAGGCTCAACAGGAAAGGAACTGCAGTGTCTCAGGAAGAGCCTGAGGCTGAGCTGGCCTTGGGGGCTTAGGCCCTGCCCCCTGGATTTTCAGGGGCGGGACCAGCGCAGAGAGCACACCTGGACTCTGCCCTCCACGTGGGCGCCCAGCTGTGGGCACAGGGAGCCGTGAGCTCCAAAGGAAATCAGGAGCTCCATCCGCCGCCTTCCCATTTGGGGGTAACCTCGGGTGTGCTGTCCCCGCTCACTTGCCAAGCTGCGGGGTGGGGCGCACAGAACCCCTGGCTGAGAGCTGGGAGGCCTCCTAGGAAGCCCCAGCAAGCACCAGCTGTGTGACCTTGGGCAGACCACTGCCCTCTCTGGGCCTGTCTCCGCTCGGTAAGGGGACCAGGCTGGAGGCTTCGGGCCACTCCCGCAGGGTCTGCAGGGCCTCATGGAAGCCAGAGTCTGAAGCACCTCCTTCCACGTGCAACACACGGGGGCGCACATTTTGAAGCGGCTCCCAGGTGGCTGGGAAGGTCCACAGAGGGCGAGCTGGAGCGAGGAGGCTCGGCACACCCCCTTCCGGCCACTTCCTCTCGGATCGCCCTTCCTCCCTTCCTACGTGAGAAACGTCCCGTCCCGGGGTCCCTCCCACGTGCTCGGCCCCCAAACTCGCTGGAGTTGAAGTTCGGCGCGGCTTCCCTTTTCATGAGTACTTTGCAAATGCTCCTCAACCCATTTTTAAAGGTCGGTCTTATGAAGAAGACATGGAAATGAAGGATGTATGTTTCAGGCATATTAAGAAACTCTTTTCTCAGCTTGAGGAATTCAGGGCCTCTAAACTGCTTTGAAGTGGACTGGACTAAATACCTTTAGGTCTAATTACCTAGATCTAAATACCTTTTGATGAAAGAAGCCAAAATCATTGCCATGACCTGTACTCATGCGGCCTTAAAACGACATGATTTAGTCAAGTTAGGTTTCAAGTATGACAACATTTTAATGGAGGAGGCTGCTCAGATCCTGGAGATAGAAACGTTTATACCTCTTCTTTTACAGAATACACAG
>NW_006290028.1:102408-106293 GCF_000327345.1 Myotis davidii | reverse complement strand
CAGCGCCCGGCTGTGCAGGGCTGAGGCGGGGGCCACGGACAGCAGTGGGCCCCGCCCTCCTGGAAGGACCGACCGCCGCTGCTAAGGTAGGTTGGGCTGCTGGCCCCGAGCAAGGGTTGCTGAGGGCGCAGGGACATGGCGGTGGCGGGGTGAGAGGGTGAAGGCTAGGGGTACTGAGTTCCCTTTGAGCCTAATGCCCCAAGATTGACTGTGGGGGGGGGTGGTTGTAGGTATCTGTAAATATACTAAAACCACGCAATGGTACGCTTTTTAAAAAAACATATTTTTATTGCTTTCAGAGAGGAAAGGAGAGATAGAAACATCAATGATGAGAGGGAATCATGGATCAGCTGCCTCCTGCACACCCCCTACTGAGGATCGAGCCCGCAACCTGGGCCTGTGCCCTTGACCAGAATCAAACCTGGGACCCTTCAGTCTGCAGGCCTGTGTGCGCTCTCCACTGAGCCAAACAGCCAGGGCAAGGGTTTGTACACTTTAAAGGGGGAACTGTATGGTGTATGTAGCAGGTCTTGGGGCAAGTTGAAATGAATTTCAACCCACAAGCCATGTCTCCCCAAGGAGGCTGCGCTCTGTTGGGACAGCGATGTGCGAAGCAACACCCACCTTCTCCAGGAATCCTTTACCCGTCTCAGCCTTGACGTCCAACCGTCCTGAGCCCAGATCTCTTCCCGTGCTGCTGTGTGATCTCAGACAGGTGACTGGGCTTCTCGGAGGCCTTGTTAACAGATTGTTATAAAAGGAACTAAAGAGATCATCTTGATTGAGTGCCCAGCCCAGCACCAGCACTTAGTAAACACAGAGGAAGTGTTCGCTATTATTATGTCACCCATGAATGCAGCAGACATTAGTGGACTCTCCTGCGTGCACCTGGCCAGACAGGTAAAAGCCTGGGGCGCTCACGCTCTGGCCGGGAGGCAGACACAGCCTGGCCCCTGAGACCAAGGCTGGCACAGAGGAAAGATCAGCTGCCTCCAGCACACCCCCTACTGGGAATGGAGGAGGAAAGAGCTTTCTGAGTAAGGAGAGGGAGGAGGAATCCTGACTGCTGCGAAGCCCACACACTTGTTTTTATTTCCATCATTTCATTTTGATTGGAAACATCCATGTGCTTTCCCCAGTTTTGCTAAGTGGACTGAAGGGCAGGGGCAGGTGCAGGAGGCAACCTATAGATGTGTCTCTCATAGCAATGTTTCTCTCTGTCTCTCCCCCTCCCTTCCACTCTCTCTAAAAATCAAGGGAAAAAACATCCTGGGTGAGGATGAACAACAACAAAAGAGAACACGTCCATGTGCCTCATCCTCATCCTTTTTTAAAAAATATATTTTACTGATTTTTTACAGAGAGGAAGGGAGAGGGACAGAGAGTCAGAAACATCGATGAGAGAGAAACATGGTTCAGCCGCCTCCTGCACACCCCCCACTAGGGATGTGCCCACAACCAGGGCACATGCCCCTGACCGGAATCGAACCCGGGACCCTTTAGTCCGCAGGCCGACACTCTGTCCACTGAGCCAAACCAGCCAGGGCTCATCTGCATCCTTTTATTGTTGTAGTTGTTCTTGGAGAACCTGGATGAGACCTAAGAGGGTAATGCTTCCATTTGCTCAAGACGGACCCTGAAACATTGATTTTATTTGTGTTCACACATTTTTGGTTTGGGCTTTTGTTGTTTGTTTTTTAAGGTGTTTGTGTGTGTGTGTGTGTGTGTGTGTGTGTGTGTGTGTGTGTTTTCCAGGAAGCAGCCCACACCCAGAGACAAGGGAGCTAATGCTCAAAGATCTGACTCTGCTCAGTTGTTGTTGTTTTTAAATATGTTTTTATTGATTTCAGAGAGGAAGGGAGAAGGGGAGATAGAATCATCAATGATGAGCAAGAATCATTGATCGGCTGCCTCCTGCACGCCCCCTACTGGGGATCAAGCCCACAACCCCGGCATGTGCCCTGACTGGGAATCGAACCCTGACCTCCTGGTTCCTAGGTCGATGCTCAATCACTGAGCCACACTGGCTGAGCTACTCAGTTATTTTGAACTATCTCTCACATTACAAAAATTTTAAGTTGGGACAAGTTAGGCAAACAACTGAAAATGAGTATTCAAAATACAGTTTTCTCTCTGATTTTTCTGAAGTCATGATCAGACAACCTTGCAAGCTGATTGAAGTCAGTAACCCCACAGCCTGTCTTCTCCCTTGCATCCGCAAGCCAGAGCCTGCTGTCACACAGGACTGAGGCATCCAGATAGAAGCCCCAGTAATATCCACCACAGTGCCATACTTTCCAGGGGTGGGAATGCCACCCCTGCCAGTTGGGCCCTGGAACCCTTGGCAGGCCTAGAGTCACCAAGGCACCTTTGCCCAGGCCATGGCGAGACCTGCCCGCAATGGAGGACAGTTGCTTCAGCGGCATCCCTTCTCTCCCGGAGTCTGTGTCTATGTCTGCACCCAATTGTTTTTTTTCCCCAAAAAAGGTTTTTATTGATTTTTAGAGAGAGAAGAAGGGAGAGGGAGAGAGAGAGAAACATTGATTTGAGAGCAAATCATGCAGCAGACATTAGTGGACTCTCCTGCGTGCACCTGGCCAGACAGGTAAAAGCCTGGGGCGCTCACGCTCTGGCCGGGAGGCAGACACAGCCTGGCCCCTGAGACCAAGGCTGGCATGGAGGAAATATCAGCTGCCTCCAGCGCACCCCCTACTGGGAATGGAGCCCCAGCCTTGTGGTGCACAGGATGATGCCCAACCGACTGAGCCACACTGGCCAGGTCTCTGTGCCAGTTCTTAGCCCTTGGGCCCTCCCTGCTGGACTCGCTTGTTCTTTTTTATGTGATGAAGGTCTGCACGCGCCATGCAGCTCTGGCTTCTCCGTGGCAATCACAGCCTGGTTCACTGATGGGACTTGAGGCAACATCTCACATGTAAGTATCTACCCACAAGGTCTCTGAAAGGTTCGCCCTCAGAAGATGGCCCGCCCTCTCACCCGTTCTGGGAGGCTCTGTTTGTAATTGTTCCACAGCAGTAACCTATGTAATGAGTTGGCCCGCTCGGCCTTTCTGTAATATTAATGATAACAGCTCCTGAGGTCTGGATGATAGTCATCTGGACCTTGGGGCAGCCCTGGTATCAGGGCTGGTACACAGCCTGCAGGGCAGTGCTGGTTGTGGACTGATTGGTCAGTGCCCTTGACTTCTGTTGTCAAATATTTTAAAAATCACCAGAATTTGCACAGATTATTTCTTTAAATCCTTACAAGCCTATTGGGTAGGTAGTTTTTATTCCCATTTTAAAGATGAGGGAAAGCAGCACAGATGTGTGAAGGAATGCATCCAAGTGGGACAGCTGGGCCTTGAACCTGGGCTTGTCTGCCCCTGAGCCCATTCTCAGCTACCACCCTGTGCCCGTGAGTACCTCCCGCTCAGCCTCTTAGTGAGCGGCAGGAGGCACGGCTGCTCTCCCAGAACACTGGAGCCGCACGTCCTACATGGAAGGGTCCCAATCGGAAAGCCAGGCCAGTGACGAAAGGCGTTTGGGAGCTGGCCCGGTTCTTTGCCACGTGTGCCAGGAGCAGAGCCAGCCAGCTGGGCTGTGGGGCTGCCAGGACCATTCGGGTTGGTCAGCAAGTATGCCTGGCGCCTCTGCCAGGTGTCAGGCCCGACGCCAGAGGCAGGCAGGCAAGATTGAGACCTTGCCTTCGGAGCACCGAGCTTCTCACCCTCCCCTGACCTCAGGCGCCCTGTGAGGGCTCAGCTGCAGCCATGTCTTTATTTGCTGCCCCATGTCCCTGAAGTTCCTGCCCTCTAGGCTGAGGACAACCCTGTCAAAGGCCACGGAGCAAATCCGGACTCAAAAGATGCAGCTGACAGCTCAGCGC
>NW_006290028.1:75371-84037 GCF_000327345.1 Myotis davidii | reverse complement strand
ATTGATTTCAGAGAGGAAGGGAGAGGGAGAGAGAGATAGAAACATCAATTATGAAAGAGAATCATTGATCAGCTGCATCCTGCATGCCCCCTACTGGGGATCCAACCTGCAACCTGGGCATGTGCCCTTGGCCGGAATCGAACCTGGGACCCTTCAGTCCGCAGGCCAACACTCTATCCACTGAGCCAAACTGGCTAGGGCGCTACTTTGTTTGTTTTTTGGTTTTTTTTGCTACTCAGTTTTTTAATCCCATCTAGCATGTTTCATGAAATTTGTTGAGAAGTCTGCCTTAACCTTTGACCCTCCCTCCCATTTCCTGGCCTGATGTTACAAGATTGGGGGGGGTGGAACTTTAATGGGAACACTGTACCCCACAGCCTGTCTTCTCCCTTGCATCCGCAAGCCAGAGCCGGCTGTCACACAGGACTGAGGCATCCAGATAGAAGCCCCAGTAATATCCACCACAGGGCCATACTTTCCAGGGGTGGGAATGCCACCCCTGCCAGTTGGGCCCTGGAACCCTTGGCAGGCCTAGAGTCACCAAGGCACCTTTGCCCAGGCCATGGCGAGACCTGCCCGCAATGGAGGACAGTTGCTTCAGCGGCATCCCTTCTCTCCCGGAGTCTGTGTCTATGTCTGCACCCAATTGTTTTTTTTCCCCAAAAAAGGTTTTTATTGATTTTTAGAGAGAGAAGAAGGGAGAGGGAGAGAGAGAGAAACATTGATTTGAGAGCAAATCATGCAGCAGACATTAGTGGACTCTCCTGCGTGCAACTGGCCAGACAGGTAAAAGCCTGGGGCGCTCACGCTCTGGCCGGGAGGCAGACACAGCCTGGCCCCTGAGACCAAGGCTGGCATGGAGGAAATATCAGCTGCCTCCAGCGCACCCCCTACTGGGAATGGAGCCCCAGCCTTGTGGTGCACAGGATGATGCCCAACCGACTGAGCCACACTGGCCAGGTCTCTGTGCCAGTTCTTAGCCCTTGGGCCCTCCCTGCTGGACTCGCTTGTTCTTTTTTATGTGATGAAGGTCTGCACGCGCCATGCAGCTCTGGCTTCTCCGTGGCAATCACAGCCTGGTTCACTGATGGGACTTGAGGCAACATCTCACATGTAAGTATCTACCCACAAGGTCTCTGAAAGGTTCGCCCTCAGAAGATGGCCCGCCCTCTCACCCGTTCTGGGAGGCTCTGTTTGTAATTGTTCCACAGCAGTAACCTATGTAATGAGTTGGCCCGCTCGGCCTTTCTGTAATATTAATGATAACAGCTCCTGAGGTCTGGATGATAGTCATCTGGACCTTGGGGCAGCCCTGGTATCAGGGCTGGTACACAGCCTGCAGGGCAGTGCTGGTTGTGGACTGATTGGTCAGTGCCCTTGACTTCTGTTGTCAAATATTTTAAAAATCACCAGAATTTGCACAGATTATTTCTTTAAATCCTTACAAGCCTATTGGGTAGGTAGTTTTTATTCCCATTTTAAAGATGAGGGAAAGCAGCACAGATGTGTGAAGGAATGCATCCAAGTGGGACAGCTGGGCCTTGAACCTGGGCTTGTCTGCCCCTGAGCCCATTCTCAGCTACCACCCTGTGCCCGTGAGTACCTCCCGCTCAGCCTCTTAGTGAGCGGCAGGCACGGCTGCTCTCCCAGAACACTGGAGCCGCACGTCCTACATGGAAGGGTCCCAATCGGAAAGCCAGGCCAGTGACGAAAGGCGTTTGGGAGCTGGCCCGGTTCTTTGCCACGTGTGCCAGGAGCAGATCCAGCCAGCTGGGCTGTGGGGCTGCCAGGACCATTCGGGTTGGTCAGCAAGTATGCCTGGCGCCTCTGCCAGGTGTCAGGCCCGACGCCAGAGGCAGGCAGGCAAGATTGAGACCTTGCCTTCGGAGCACCGAGCTTCTCACCCTCCCCTGACCTCAGGCGCCCTGTGAGGGCTCAGCTGCAGCCATGTCTTTATTTGCTGCCCCATGTCCCTGAAGTTCCTGCCCTCTAGGCTGAGGACAACCCTGTCAAAGGCCACGGAGCAAATCCGGACTCAAAAGATGCAGCTGACAGCTCAGGGCCGCGGCCATCTCTTCCTGCAGCTCACACTGGGCACTGCAGCTGGCAGGGGCTGCAGGCCTCCGGGGGTGGGCAGGACCGAGTCTGGCCAAAGGCAGGGTGTGGGGAGGGAGAGGCCAGTGAGCTGCCGTAGGACTACAGGCTCGTGATTCCTGGGCCTTGGACCCAACCCCATCCTGTCCCCTCTGCTAAGTCTTGGCTCAGTGCTGGGAGGTGAGGAGCTTATGGGAAAGGTCCTGGGGCCCTGTATGTCCGACAGGGGGGGTGGGAAGGGAAGGAGGGGTTAGTGGAGCCCGGGCACCACCCCCATGGGGACATGTCCCTCACACAGCCCTCAGGAAAAGGCCACCTGCCCACGCCTCAGTCATTCCTCAGCTTGCCCCAACTGACAGTGGTCTCACTGACACTGGGCAGGCAGCAGCAGAGGTCCCCGGCTGGGGGCAAAGCAAGGGGTGGGGGCCTGGCCATGGGCATGAGCTGGTCCTTGGCCTCTCCTGGGTCTGTTCCTCCCTTTGATGTGTAATGGGGACACAATGAATCTTTTGTGTAAGGACAGATCTCAGGGAATAAGCTGGGTTTGAAGTGCATGCCTGCCTCCATATACTTATTTTAAAGTATGTTTTTGTTGATTTCAGAGAAGGGAGAGATAGAAACATCAATGATGAAAGCAAATCATTAATCAGCTGCCTCCTGCACGCCCCCTACTGGGGATCAAACCTGCAACCCAGGCTTGTACCCTGACTGGGAGTTGAACCTCTGACCCACACGTCAGCAAGAGGCAGTTAATATGCAGGTTCAACAAGCATAAATGGGCACTGTCCTGGGCACATGGTGATATATATCCCTTTAAGGACAAGGGGTCTGCCTGTCTCGTTACTGAAGGCCCTCCCCTCACTCCCCCGTCAGAAGGCAAGGCTTCCTAGGACCCTTAGCCAGAGGAAACTGGTGAAACAGATTTCATTCAAATGAAGACCATTACCAAGTCTCAACTTCAAAAACTTTTATTTTTGTCTGTTCATCAAGGGCACAGGACACCTTCATCGGTTCCACTTTTGCTTTTCTCCTTATAGACGTTCCATCACTATACCCAGGGTTCCTATGTGACCAGCTTCCTCGAACCAAAGCATTTTTTTTCTGGTTAAGGTGCTCAAATGAAGCATGGCGTGCCAGTGGCAGTTGAAGCAGACTTAAGCCACGCGATAAAACCCAGGAACCTCCTGCATCACGGTGCAGACGGGGTGGGAGTGGGGGTGGGGGTGTGTGTGAAGGTTCAACTGTCATCCACTGGGTTACTGCAGGTAACTCAAGCTGACCACCACCACAGCTGTTTCTACTTGTTTGGACACTGCTCCGCTCCAGAGCACAGCACATACCAGCGGCCAGGGCCTGGAGATCTTTCAGATGCACAATGTGAGGGGATTATATTGGTAGTTGTTCCAGAGCTGGTTACAAACCTTTTAGAAAACCCGTTTGCTACAGTGAACTCCGCCTTTGACAACATGCAAGGCTCATTAACTAGACCTCCAAGCCTTTTCTAGTTTCTTACTAAAAACAGCCATCAGGGCATACATGTCTTGCTACAGCTTCCGGTGGCACCTGCGCTCGTCTTGCCAAGATTGATGCTACGCTTTACTGCTGGCCTCCGGTGTCGAAGCAGAGCTTCCACGTGGAAAAGACGTCTCGGACTAGTAAGCTTGGTGCCTCCAATTGTTAACTTGGAGAGAGATCAATAAACAGTCCACCCGGAGGTTCATGGAACAGATCCCAAATCTGAGCCCTAGCATTTTAAAGAAATTTACTTCCCTTGGCCTACCTCATACCGGCAATGAATGTGCTTTTAATTCCTTGAGAACATGGAGGGAAGCAGTGACACTGTAAATATTGCAATCCTGGCAGTTAGAGCAAAGGGTCTTTACATGTTTCTGGAGTTATTTCTGTAACTAAAAGGTTCCTTTGTCTAAGCAAAATCCAAGTAAGCTAAGCTCAAACTTTAGGACACAAAGAACCTAGATAATGGATGTTTTTTGTACATTCAATTTAGGTTTTTGACACTTAGTTGGATAAACAAGTTTATTTGTAAATTTAGTCAACATACATAATTGACCTAAAAACTTCAATAGAAGGATAAATTTTAAAAACCACTTGGAAGACCAGCTCTATAAAGTGATTTCCCCAGGACCATATACCAGATGTAAGCTAACTGGCCGCCATCTTAACTGGCCAGGATGCAACAAGCTGGAGCTAAGGGCCCCTCCCACCCCACAGCAAGTTTACGCTAAGGGTTATAATACAAACTCTACAAGGAAAAGAACTCGGGTCGTGTTTCCTCTTGGTAGAGGAACTCAACCTAGTTATGAAACCAACCACAACACAAAGAAAAGCTGCACTAACCATAACTAGTCAGGATATTAGTAACAGATGATGCTGGTGTGATAACTTGTATTCTAGAGCCCTTATAAATAAAATCCCCCGATAGTGTTTGCATTATCAGCTGGAGGGTTAGTTCACATGTGGTAGAATGAGGACTTATGCAAGGTGTTATTTGCAAAGCATTTTACTACTATGAAAACAAGTGCAGTCTAGTTAGAACACCAACTGGACCCTAAATTACACACACCTTAATGACAAGACTCCCCACATGTGAATGTAAAACATTTAATTTAAAAATGTTGACACTACAATATATAAAATAGCTATTATAAATGCACATAGTGTATTCTATAGCTGCCAGGTTTACTTTTTTTTTCTTTTTAGGAAACTGTAAGTTATTACACTGTGGTTAAGACTTGTATCTTCACCCTTGAAAAAGCCCACATTCTATCACAGTGATGCATGGTCAGACTTAACAGCCCCAATTGTTAAACACTTGGATCAAGTCATAACCAGTTTTATTGCAAAAGGACCCTGTACACATTTATCATTCTAGTACCTTAATAACTACCCAACAAGTCATTAACATACAGAAACATGCATCATGAGAAGCAAGAAATATCACCCATCCCTTCTGCATATTAGCAACTTGTCACTCCTGAGCAAGTGCCACATCACTGAGGTCTGTGAACAGTCACTTTTCGCATTCATCCTGAGTGAAAGATGGAATGACTTAAGTACAAATGCAACATATTATAAACAATTTCTTACAAAAAAAGTCACAAATTAAACCAAAGTATTTTACAGAATTTACTACAAAACACCGTAAAAACTGCCTTCCCTTAAGCTCGCTCTCCCCGTATCCGGCGAGCCAACTGGATGTCTTTGGGCATGATGGTGACTCTCTTAGCGTGGATGGCACACAGGTTAGTATCTTCAAATAAACCCACCAGGTACGCCTCGCTGGCCTCCTGCAGAGGGCAAGAGCGCACGATTAGACTCTGCGGAAACCGAGAAACCAGCCTCGAGCCCCGCCCCCGCCGCGGCCCCCGTCTCACCTGCAGCGCACCGATGGCTGCACTCTGAAACCTCAGGTCGGTTTTGAAATCCTGGGCGATCTCCCTCACCAACCTCTGGAAAGGCAGCTTCCGGATCAGAAGCTCGGTCGATTTCTGGTAACGACGGATTTCTCGAAGCGCGACGGTCCCGGGCCTGGGCGAGGAGGAGGAAGACGCAAACCCGTGAACTGACAGCGCCGGCACCCCACCGGTACGCCCTCCCGCACCGCCAGGCGCCGCGGCGTCATTGTCTTCCCTCTGCCCTGCCTACCTGTAGCGATGGGGCTTCTTCACCCCGCCGGTAGAGGGGGCGCTTTTCCTGGCAGCTTTAGTGGCCAGCTGTTTGCGGGGCGCTTTCCCACCCGTGGATTTGCGAGCAGTCTGCTTGGTTCGGGCCATTTTCTTTCACCTAAAGAGGACACCCATGACTCCCGCGCCGCTCGCCAGGGGGTGGGGGCGAGGGGGACGGGCAGGCTCTGCGCAGCGCCCCTGCCCTCCCGCCTCTTCGCACCCCACCTCGCGGCGGCAGATGGCCGAGGCCTCCCCGCCGCCGCCGCCTCACCCCTAATGCCTCAGGCGGCGAGGAGCAGCCGCCTCCCCCGGGAGGGGGAGCGCGGGGAGGAGTCATTTCCCCTCCTCGACGGGCGGAGGCCGCGCTGCCCGGAAGCCGACGCCGAGCCCTCTGAACAGCCAGCGTCAGAGACGGGAAGAGACGCGATTCCCGGAACGAAGTCCCCGGGGAAAACCTCTCAACCCCACGCCCGATGCCAGCCGCCCGAGCAGCCCGCACTCGGCCCCCAACGGCCGCGACTCGCGGCCCTAACGGCTGCCGCGGCCCCAAGCCACCGGCAAACCCACGGACACTCACTCAACGCCGAAGTCTTAGGCCGCTTCTCAGTCCGTGACGCCGCTCCCGCCACCCAAGGAAGAGCCGCAGCCCAGGAGCTAAGTGCACGGACCAACCCAACGAATAACCAAACCGCTTTGCTCCAAACCCCCCCGATGCTTCCGCTTTTATACCCACGCTTCACGCTGCGTCTCTGCGTCATAGCACCTTCATTTGCATACACCAACGACTTTTTCTATTGGCCGAAGCTTTCGCCGACGCGTTGACATCCCTCGACACAAAGGCCGTGCTAGGGCCCTGTACTCTGATTGGTGGATATCTAGGCCGCTGATTGGCTGCTAAAGTGGCCTAACGATTGGATGAAAGCAAAGAGAAATGGACGAATCATAGTTTAGCACTAAGCGGCTCTTCTCATTGGATGAAATGGAGCTATGTTTGGATCCTTCCCTTGGTTCCAAAGCTCTACAATAGAAAGTCAATGCAACTAAATTGTCTTGGTCCCCATCAGGACGAAAGAGTCTGGATGGGCAGAAGCTTCACCTTATTTGCCTCAAGTAATGTCATCAATGCAGGAAGAGGTTACTTTAATACAATTTTTGTAAATGTTTCCAGTGTAAAATAAAACATCTTCCCTGTGATTATTTACGTTTCATTAAAACATTTTTTTTGTTCCCAAGTTTATTCAAAAATTCATACAAAATATTCCAGTTAAACGTTTTAATTCATTTTAACATTTTGATAGTTAAGTAGTAGTGTAAGTAAGAATTAAAATTCAGTAAATCATGCTACATTAGCAAGTATTTTATTTATCTTTCATATACATTTTAACCAAAAGCAGTTCTTTTGTTTGGTAGGGTGGGGAGGGGTGATAGCTACAAAGAAACAAATGTCAATAAATGGTTTTATGAGTACCACTTTGTATGTTCTCAGGTCTGTCACAAAATGCTTTGTGATTTCAATATGTAACCTATAAGCAACATAGTTTTGGATTATGTAATTCAACTAAGTGAAGTTACTACACATAGCCAAAATGGGAATAATCCTTTGAAAGCATTTGCATGTCTATAAAGAGTAAAGAAAAGACAACTATATTTAATATATGCCTCTGTGTTTAATGGTATATCCTGGAATTACTTCTGAAGAAACATGATAAATGTGTAAAAATGTTAATTCCTATCTTTGTGTAGATAAATGTCTTGGATTCAGTACTCCAATGATTCAGCTATATAAAATACCAAAGCAGGCTTAAGGTTCAGACCAGCCAAAGGAAGCTCAGAAATTGACAAATAGAGCCATGGGTATGATACTCCATAGTCCTTACTCTGGGTTCACCGAATATTTTATATTATTAAAATCTTTTTATTTTAGCAAAACCAGTTACATATAGATTTCAACTCAGAGAATCATTACAAATAAATACAAATACCTCAAAAATGTACTGTGACACCAGAAGTCCCCTCTCAGTATCAATAGTGAGGAGAAAAAATGCACAATTTGGAAAAGTAGCTATGGCAAAAATGACTTCGGCCCACTCTCTGGCACCGAACCCCTCTCATTATTTCAGCCTTTTCCATTGTAATATTCAAAACGCATATTTAATTATCATGTATTTATGCTTTTATGTGATAAATTAACTTTAATTTTTTAAAATATTTTATTGATTTTTTACAGAGAGGAAGGGAGAGGGATAGAGAGTTAGAAACATCGATCAGCTGCCTCCTGCACACCCCCTATTGGGGATGTGCCCACAACCAAGGTACATGCCTTGGACGGGAATCAAACCTGGGACTCTTGAGTCTGCAGGCTGACGCTCTATCCACTGAGCCAGACCAGCCAGGGCAAATTAACTTTAATTTTTGACTTCAACTCAGTTTAGGAAGCTTTCTGTTTCATTCATGCTTGCTGAGGAGAGAGACGAAGAGGCTCTTGCCCTGTTCTCAGAACTGTACGGTGGAGAAACAGGGCATTGCTAAGATCTTGAAGGAAATGTCAAATACTTCAGAATATAACTAGAAAAATTGATGTTTCTCTCCCTTCCTCTCTCTCTAAAATCAGCCAATAAAATTATTTAAGATATATAGTTCATAGTGCTAGATTTTAAATGTATTTTTTTATGTTGTTTTTATTTCCCCATCAATCTTTTTTTTTTTTTTTCACTGCCCAAATGGCCTGGAGAAGGAATGGGCTCCTTGCAACACCCCCTTTGTGTTCCAATGTTCTTTTTTCTTTTTCAATTAAATCTTTATTGTTCAGATTATTACATTAGTTACTCTTTTTTCCAACCATAACTCCCCTCCACCCAGTTCCCACCCCACCCTCCGCCCTCACTC
>NW_006290028.1:72663-74993 GCF_000327345.1 Myotis davidii | reverse complement strand
CCAAACCGGTTTGGCATAAGCCTTTATTGTTGTAGTTATCACTGTGAGGAACTGACCTCCAGGCCAGTTGGCTGTGAGAATCAGCTGTGTCTGCAGTGGGAGAGCTTCTCTGCTGGAGACACCCCTGTGGGGCTAGACTTGCTTCGATGGGGCTTTGGTGCTCACTCCCAATGTTCTTATGGGAGACCCAGAACCCTGTTTGTCCCATGACGCCTAGAGGAGACACGGGAATTTTTTGTTTTCAATCTTGCTAATTATTAGAGAGGAACTAAAACTGCTCCAGGAGAAACCAGGAATGGATTTACGTTAATCTATTTAAGGACAATTAGTGGAAATAGTTTGCTCCTCTTATTTGGCAGCCATACAAATTAGATTGTCTTTTTCCTAAATTGGTTCAGGGGAGGAAAAGCTACAAAGGAAATGCAGAACTTCAATCAGAACAATGCAAAATGTTATGCAGGCAACTGTTCTAGTTCCTGTTCTATCACAGACTTGCTGAGTAACTCCGTGCAAAACTCTCTGAGTTTTGGGTTCCTGTTTTGTAAATTAAGCAGTTTGGACATCTTCGGATTCTTCTACTACACACTTATTTTGAAGTTCCTGATATACACTCATTTAAAACTCAGCACTGTGGCCCTAGCCGGTTTGCCTCAGTGGATAGAGCGTCTGCTGGGAACTGAAGGGTCCTGGGTTCTATTCCAGTCAAGGGCACATGCCTGGGTTGTGGGCTCAGTCCCTAGTGGTTCTCTCTCATCATTGATGTTTCTGTCTCTCCCTTCCTCTCTGAAATCAATAAAAATATATTTAAAATCTAACACTATGAACTACATATTTTTAATATTTTTTATTGGTTGATTTTTAGAGAGGGGAAGGGAGAGAAACTTCAATTTGATGTTCCACTTATTTATGCATTCGTTGGTTGATTTTTTTGTACGTGCCCTCTTGGCCTATCGGGACGATGCTCTAACCAAGTGAGCTAATCGGCCAGGGTTGAACTACATTGCTTCATTCAAATCACACTGGAGTGTTTTGGGGATAACATAAACCAATTATTGGGGTTTAATAATAGGATTAAAGCAATACACTACAACTTTTGTCTTTTTGTATTTTTTCATCTTCCAACGCCCCTAGTGGTTAACTATTTGGCCTATTTAAGAAATACCAGTTTTGGTAGGGGAGGCCAGGGGATTGTCAAGGGTGGGGTGGAAAAGGAGACCTATGTAAAACCCTTTGTAATACTTATGCAATAAAACTAAAAAAAACAACAACAAACATACTAGTTTTGCCCTGGCCCGTTAGCTCACTTGGTTAGAGCGTCCTCCCCATATGCAAAGGTTGTACCTTCCCTGGTCAGGGCACATAGAAGCAGCAACCAATGAATGCATAAATAAGTGGAAAAACAAATTGATGTTTCTCTCTTTCTCCCTTCCTCTCTAACAGTCAATTAAAAAAAAGAAATATCAGTTTCTTAACATTGTAGGCTGACAATTTAGCTTCTGATATGAGGTTACAGAAAACTAGATAAAAATGAGTGTCATTCTTTTTAAAGTATATACTAGTATTTTTATTGATTTCAGAGAGAAGAGAGATAGAAGCATCAGTGATGAGAATCACTGATTGGCTGCCTCCTGCAGCGCCCCCACTGGAGATGGAGCCAGCAACCCAGGCATGTGCCTTGACCGGGAATCAAACCCCTGACGCCCTGATTCATAGGTCAATGCTCAACCACTGAGCAACAATGGGCAAGTAGGTGTCATTTTTTTTAAAACAATATTCCATTCACCCCACACTCCCACACTCCTAAGGTTATTCCGAATGTGTTCCTTTAATGAGATGGTCATTAGTTAACAAAAGAGTTAAAGTATCTATGAAGAACTTTGTAAAGCTCACAGAATCAAATGCCTAGGTCTGGGGGGAACTGGCTCTTTTACAACGTGAAAAACGTAGCCCCACTGGCGGGAAGCAGGGAGGGGAGACACATTTCCCCAAGTATAATAGCTGACTTCAGAGCAGCAAACTCGAGTGGGTTGTAAAGGGCACCTCCTACTCAAACCCAGGCCCTTCCTCCGGACACGAAAGCTTCTCAACACTCCTGCAACTTGCCGGTGCACCTGAGACTATTCTAGACGGAGATTAAATTCGTCCTTGGCCCCTAATGTACTGGAAACAAGTTGGTCAGGCCAGAAGAGGACCAAATCGTGGAGTTTTGGGGCCCCAGCAAAGACATGGGAGTAGGGTATCGTGCCGGGTAGCTCCCCTTTAGCAAAGCTTTCTCCAGCTGACGTCCAGCAGGCAGACTTTCCTGCGTGCCTAGTCCCCATCTGCAGCAG
>NW_006290028.1:70427-72621 GCF_000327345.1 Myotis davidii | reverse complement strand
CGTTGGCGCAGCCCAGGCGCCTGCAGCACAAACGGAGGACACAAGCTTCTTAAGCTCTGCAAGGGGCCGGCCTCTGAACCGAGCCCAAGGTATACCAAGCCTGGAGCCGAGGTAATTACTCCACTGTTGGCAGTAAAATTACACTTGGAACTGTTTCACAGAAGTCACCAGGGCCTCCCTAGCTCTGGGCCCCATCTACAGCAGGGGCTCCAGTTTCAAGGAAAAGTACCCCTACGAAACTGGAACCGCGTTAGGGAGAAACACGGCCGGACTGCAATTCCCAAAAGCAGCCGCGGGCCCTCCGCATCCGGGACACCGTCTGCAAGGATCCCTGGGTATTGTGGTCCGTTCCTTTGGCAGCAACCCTCGGCCGACGGTAAAATTCCAGCCGAACCGAGGACCACAACTCCCAGCAACCCTTGCCGCCATGCGGGGGGTCTTCACGTTCTCGTGGCGCGGCGCAGGCGCACTGAGTCCTCGGCGCGGACCGCGCAGACTGAATAATAAAAGGGGAGCGGCGAAGAGGCAGGCCGAGCTCAAAAGGTTCGCCATCACTGGACTAGACTCTAAATTCTGGTGATTAAAATATGAGTTTCATCTATTTGCAGGCACAGCCCGAGAAACCGCAGCACTACACGTACGTAGAGCCCCCCCCGCCGCGCGCGCACGCCTGACGTCAGCGGCCAGCGTGAGTCACGCGCGCAGGGAGAGCGCGAGGCGGCCTCTCCCTCCCCCCTTCCTCCTCCGGCCCGGCTCAGACCGGTTCCAACCTGCTTGGGCCGGTCCCAACTGCCTTCAACTGCCACCAACCTCTGGTCGGGCCGTGGGGCGGGAAACTGGTCGCCGCCGCCGAGTGGGGAAGGCGGGAGATCGGGGTGCGGAGTGCATACATCTGAGGCCGGGCCTTCGAGGCCTAACTGCTCCTCAGACCGCAAACCACAGCACCAGGCGCTTGCGGGGCGATAAGACGTCCAAGACACGACCAGCACGAGATCTTCAGGGCCCGGCCCTGGAGCCACCTGTGAATGACGCGTTAGCACCAAGCCCAGGCGTGTTGTGTCCCCGAGGCCCGTATGTTTCCCACGTACACAGTTGACCTCACAGGCACCCTCAGCATGATGGGGTCCGAGTCTGTTCTCAGGCCCAACCGAAATGTGGCATCGGAGGGGAAGCCCCACGTGCGGACACTGCCCGGGCCCAGCCAGACGGGAGGCCGCTTCCCGGGAGCCTGCTGGTGTCCAAGTGCAGGCCCTGTCGGCCCCTGTCTTCCTATGTCTTTGGAAGGCACGTTGAGCAACTACCTAGTGCTATAGGTGCTCTGGGAGAAAGAGAAGAGGCCCCTCCTATTAAGCAAAATGCTGGTTTCCACCTTCCCTGATGGCCTTGGGGTGCCTCGCCCCTGGGGCTGCTGCGCGATGTGCGCGTGTAGGAGGGTCCCCAAGTGGATGCCCCTCTGGGCTCGCTGCAGGTTTGCAACGTGGGGGCCCGCACAGCCCTTCAGAGCCGCTGCGGCGCCCAGAGCAGGAAGCGTCAGTTGGAGCTGAAAGAACTCAAGGAGGAGCTCTGGCCACAAGTAAAACCCATCGGGGAGCAGTTCTGGGGCTGGGGGGGCATCCGGCTGGCCTCTGTGTGAGGTCCTCCGCCATCGCTGAGATGGCGCGAAACGTCCTTGAGAGAGGCGGGAGGCGGACTCGTGCTAACGCTCACCTTCCCAGGCGCTGTGGCCTCGCTGGTCCTTCCTCCGCCTCCTTGTTGCGGTGACGGGGCCTTGCCTCCGAGAGTGCTGATCGGGGGGATGTTGCGGTCAGGCAACAGGATGGTCTTGGGGTGCACATGGGCAAACCTCGCATAAAGTTGGAACTCTATACTCTCTGGTTGCTCAGATCACGTTTCCCAGGAAAATGCCCGTAACCTTTTGAGTGAGTCTGGTTTCGGCAGCCTCTTTGGGTGTGGTGTTGCCATGGAGCAGGCTTTGCGATGGTTGTGGAGGTGACAGGTGGACCAAGCCAATAGCCCGGTGTAGGGAGATGTTCATGTCCGAGTCTGTGTCCTCATTTGTTGAAAATCTCCCCTTCCCTTCCTTGGTGGGGTGAGCGCAGAGCGAGTAGGCTTGGCGCTGGAGGTGGCGGGTAAAGCCACAGTAAGTGTGGGTGGGTGAGTGGAGATTGTAGCTGTTTCCATCCATTTTCTGTAA
>NW_006290028.1:67807-70369 GCF_000327345.1 Myotis davidii | reverse complement strand
GTGTGTGTGTGTGTGTGTGTGTGTGTGTGTGTGTGTGTGTGTGTGTGTGTGTGTGTGTGTGTGTGTGTGTGTGTGTGTGTGTGTGTGTGTGTGTGTGTGTGAGTGTGTGTGTATGTGTGTGTGTGTGAGTGTGTGTGTGTGTGTTTATATGTCCAAAAATCAGAGCTAGAAGTCAGCTGTCTTCCTTCATAGATCTGTGGGCATCCAGACGCTGTGATGATTGGGAAAACTTCCTTCTCTTGTCTTCCCAGGTTTGGGGAGCAGGGAGCGTGAGGGCACAGATGACACCAATACGCTTGTTGGCTCTGGTTATCTTTTTAAGATGAACGCATTTGTTGTTTTGGGGGGTTAGGCTTAGGATACAGGAACATTTTATTTTGATTTCCGTGTTTGCTGTAAAATTTTGAGCTGCCCAGAAATTTTTTCATTGTCCCTTGCAGCATGAATTTCCAGAATTTGTTTCAATCTGAATATGACCTTAGCTGATGTATGGATCCCGTCAACAGATAGCTATAGACTTTCTTTTTTACGTTTTTTTACCTGTCAAAATTTTATCGTACATTAATTATGTGTATTTTTATAACTGTATTCTTTGAGGGTATGTGACATGCAATACTCTTTGCAGTAATCTGGGAGAAATTTACATTAAAACTGAGTCCCACTCATCCTAATGCCTTCCTGTATGTTTCCCTTTATTCTTGTCCCACAACTAAAGTCCTAGAGTTCAAGCCCTCCTTTTTCTAAACCAAGAGAATTATTCATAACATAGTTTGAAAAATCATTATTGTGTTGGTATTTTTTAATCTCTTGAATAATCTTGATTTAAGGGAAACTTTGAAATAATCCTTTCAGCAGGCACTTGTGTTAGACCTGAGGAATCTGACCCTTTTAGAAAATGGTTATGTCAGGAATTCCTCTGTTGAACAGCTCCAAGCCAAATGAGGATGTGCATATGTTAGTGCTCTTCCAATACAAGAGCCATGGGATCTCTTGCTAGGTAATTTGTCTTTTTATTTCTCAAAGATTAAATTTCATCCAGGCTTATTCAGAACAAGATCATTATTTATATTAGAAAAGTTTTATGAAACAAATTTAAGAATGGGAAATTTTGGAGCAATTACATTCCAAAATATATCTGCAAATTTAGCTAACTTTGGGCTTTTTACTGTATAACAATTATGTCGTTGTTTTGACCCTATAAGAGTCTTAAATACACTAAGTCATTTTTGGATTTTTTCACCTGCAGTTGATTCTCAACTTATTAATGCCCCGTGTTAAAGGGAAATGAAATTGTAGTTCCGGGAAGGTTTCTTGGAGTTTTCTGGCCACTGGAGTATTTCTTACAGGTAGACAGAGGATGAATGCTTTATAGCTTCATTTAGCCAAGCGTCATTTTAATTTAGGACTGTTCCCTGGGCATCTTTAAACAAGGGTAATGTAGCAGTGCTTCCATAGGGAACTATTTCGAGGCAAGTTTGTTAGTTTGTACATTATATAAATGTCGTGAACTTCACTTGATTGCATCTGATTGTGTTTTAGCAAATCCAGGAAATGAACATGTATTTAAATCATTATTGCAAATTACAATAAAATTGTAAAGAATATTACTAGAGTACAACTTGTTGCACAGCAGGAGTCACTGGAACTCTTGCTTAGCAACCTCAGCAAGAATGAGTTAAATTAACAATAAATAGCTGCAGGCACAGCCCGAGAAACCGCAGCACTACACCTATGTTAGATACTAAAGAAGGCTTCCCCACAATCCATATGCATCTGCTTTGACTGGTGGTTTCTATCAACCTACAAAGACTGTGACTTATTGGTGAGGGCAGCTGGACAACTCTGAGAGCAACTTAGAGAAATCCACCCTGGGCACACTCTGTAGAGGAACTCCTCTGGAAATAGCACCCCAGATAAGTGCACAAAAGCAAGACACCCTCGTGGACCTACTTCCTCCCGCTTTCAACAGCCCGCTGCCTGAAGGTGAGGTCTCCTTCCTGTGTGTCTTAGAAGCCATGAGCTCACTCAGGTCATGAGAGCCCTGCAGCCAGAGCACCGCATCTGCAGGCTTTCCTGCCAGACTTGGCCAAAGTTACTTTTCTCATTAGGAGAGACGAGGTCAGAAGAGTGATAGAAGGTTGCCCTTCTAGTTACGTTACTTTAACTAGTGGCCTGGTTTAGGGATTATTTTCCCAAATGGGGCCATATTTGCTTAATTATTAAGTTTTTTTGTTTGTTGTTGTTTTAGTCTAGCTATACTTGATATTAAAGGAGATTTCCCCACGTTTGCATCTTCTGTATCTTGAAATTGCAACAGTGGACAGCTATGTTAATCATTGTAGATTGTCTTCCTTCTTTTAACATCTTGGATGAATTTAGGGAACACTAATGTGTTATGTGAAGATGGATGTTGAATGTCATTTTCTCTGCTGTTCTTAATTGGTAAAAAGTTCAAGTTGCCAAGAGTTCGGGTTTAGTAAGCTTATGGGCAATGTAGCTTTATTGTTTTCTTACTATAGATACTCCATAGATTCACTCAACCAAACATCTTAAATTCTTGCT
>NW_006290028.1:39792-67764 GCF_000327345.1 Myotis davidii | reverse complement strand
AAACTTTGGGTAAAATCAGTGCATATTGCAATAGATATAGGGGATATTTATGGGGTGATGGAAATGTTCTGGAATTGGTGAAGGTTGCACAACATGGTAAATATACTAAAAAGTACAATAATGTGCACTATAAAATGGTGACTTTTATGTTGTGTAAATTACATCTCAGTATTTTTAAGAAAGGGTTTTTTTTAAAAAATATATTTTATTGATTTTTTTACAGAGAGGAAGGGAGAGAGATAGAGAGTTAGAAACATCGATGAGAGAGAAACATCGATCAGCTGCCTCCTGCACATCTCCCACTGGGGATGTGCCCGCAACCCAGGCACATGCTCTCGACCGGAATCGAACCTGGGACCTTTCAGTCCGCAGGCCGACGCTCTATCCACTGAGCCAAACCGATTTCGGCTAAGAAAGGGTTTAAAAAAAAAATCAATGCATGTGAGTCCCTACTAGTAGAGAGGCCTTAGAGCACATGCCCTCAGGCCTGGCCGCAGCATTCAGTGTGTGCAAAGCTCCTTGGCGCCCTTTCCCCCCTCAGTGCCTTAGTCCTGGTGTATCCCTTCTAGTGAGTGCACTCGTAAGTCCTTGGAGATGCTTTTGAGATGAAAAGTGAACAGTCAAGTTTGAGACTCCTGGTTGTTGGTAGTTGTACTTTAAATTGTCTGAATTGGCCCCGTATTGACCAGCAATGCACTGGCCCTTTCCTCCCTTGGAAAGTAAAATTAACTTCCTCACTATAAAAAAATTGTCATAATTGCCTCTGAACTGACAGCCATTATAAGAAACAAGCGTATTTCTCCAGTGTCTTTGTAAAATGAATTGTGTTATTTCCTAGAGTGGGTGGGAGGTAGAAGAGAAGGTGGCTGTTCTGCTAGAATGTAATAGAGTCTAGTCTTCAGGTATTGTGATGATTGGTTTAATGTTCACATGGGCATTTAAGGACAGGCCATGTGTTTTGGGCATTTAAAATGATATCAGTAAAACAAAAAAAGAGTGGTTCCTCCCTTTCCTTATTCTTTATATCACAGTTTGCTTTTTGTATTCTTAAGTTGACGCGTTTGTTTCCTATTAGTACTTGAAACACCATATGGCCACCATGAGTTCTAACAGAATGACTTCTAACGAGGAGGGGGAAGGCCTGTGTTCCCACCTTCCTATGAAATTGTGGCCTATTGACAAAACTACCCCCTTAGTTCTAAAGAGTAGCTAAGCTTTTATTAATTTTGGTAAGAGCATTGCTGTATCTTTTTGATGTCACTTTTATTGCTAAGAGGTGCTAGGCATTTATTAGCCTGTCACCTTAAGGTTTGTCTAAATCAAATCTACCCAAACACAATATAAATTAGAAACCTGTACTTGTATTTTCTTATTAAAAAAAAATCCACACAGTTAAATTTTACTATTGAACTGCGAGTCCTTTATAATGAGTACATAAAGTGAATATTAAATAATCAGTGGAGTGTGTTAAAATTAACATTTCTGTGTTTATTTTTGGTGACTTATTTCATGGTATTGTAATTATGGCTGTCAGACCTCCCTGGCATGTTCTGAACGAAAAGTTGCCAGAGTCAGTTATGCTTATTTGCTGCTACTCTTGTTCTCCCTGTAGCTCAGGTAAGAAAAACGTGGTGAAGCCCTGCTGGTGCGGCTCATTTGGTTGAGTTGTGTCCGTGCACCGAGAGGTCCACAGTTCGATCCCAGCTCAGGGCACATACCTGGGTTGTGGGCTCAGTCCCCCAGGAAGAGGGTGTAGGACGTAGCCAATCGATGTTTCTCTCATCAGTGTTTCTCTCTCCCTCCCTCTATCTTTAAAACCAATAAAAATATTAAAAAAACAAAATAAAATAAGAGCCCTGACTCCAAGGCCAGGCTGTCTGGGTTGAAGCCCAGCTCTGTCACTTGGCTGTGGGACATTGGACACGTGACTCCCCTCTTAGTGTGTCACTTTCCGGAGGATATCAATAGTACCTGTCCCATGAAGCTACTAGAAGGATTAAGTGAGTTAATGTATGTAAAGAGCTTAAAACAGTGCTTGGCACTTAGCACCACGTAAGGACTGTCCCGGCCAGTAACGGAACGAGGCCCACGCTAACGCTCTCACTTGCATGCTGTCTCCCTCGGCAGCCGTGAGCAAACGCTTTCTTTGGCCACATGCACACTAGAGTAGGTTCTTAGGTCACAGGGCACGGGTGGGTCAGGGTTGTCTTCAGAGCACACGCCTCTCTCCGCATCCATCTTCACCTCAGTCCCCATTTTCCGTCGAGCCTCCATCCCGCTGCCTGTGTCTCACACAATGGATTTGTGCTGTGAACAGATCCGCTCTCCCAGGGCCAAAGACTATGTTGCACAGAAAACACGGTACAAAACAACACATCAATGCAGTTTAAATGTGATACTAACGTGTTCACCAGCTTGGAGGCTTTTCAGGCGTCTGTGACGGGAAAACTGAATCAAGTCAAGGTGTTCCCTAACAGGGAGCAGTGGACCAGGGTTTTCAGTGCTCCCCCCACTCTCCAGGCCAGTGGCGTCAGTGCTGCTTACAGGAACTTTCCGCGGTTTTACCAGTTCTAGGATCCTTAGGGCCAGGGAACAGCAATAGAAAGAGGGATCCAGGGACACATAGGGCTAGTTTATCAACATTGCAGCGTTCATGACTCCTGAGTCCTCGGGGCCAGGACTTTCTCCGTGAGGAGTGGGTGAAGTCATTTTCCAGCGAGTGGCTCCCCGGCCCTAAAGCATTTGCTCCCCTAAGTGCCCATAGCACCGGTGGGTTCCTGTGTCTGTACCTATCCTGTGTTAGGGTAGTGTCGTTGTTACAGAGGTTCGTTCTGGCCTTAACCACAGCTGCTCTTTGGCTGAAAGCCAGTTACAGGATCAAAGCCTGCCTTAAAGGTGCAGACACACTGAGACATTCACTAGACGCGTATTTTATTTGCTTGCTTTTTCTGCCAGAGAGAATGTTAAACCAGGATCACTTCAGAAGATTTGGAAGCCAAATCTCTATAACTCTATAGCACTTTATCAAAATTGTCCAAATATTTGCCAAGCACCAGTTTTAGCTTTATTTGGCCTCGTTTTTTAAAAGTAATTTTTTGGCAACTTCCACTGGTATGGTTATTGTTACAAAATTATATCGTTTCTGAGTTATGTTTGATGTCAAAACAATGTGTGTCCTTACAAAAATGAATTTACAACTAGTAGCAATTTACCTAAAGCTCTTTAAAACAGAGAAAAGATTTTCAACAAATTTTAAGATATTTAAGATGTATGTATATTTATATATAATATATATGTTCCACACACACACTTGTGTAATTTAGTATTCTTAATCTACTAATCTGCTCTAATTCCCCTTGAAGTTAAAAGTATTCTTCTCAAACTTAAAAATGAAGCATCTCTGCTAAGCCATTAAGTGTGAACTCTATGACTAAATTTCTCTAGGAATATGTATGGGGGAGAGAAAGTAGCCAGTAGGGTTTATATGAATATGGACAATAGTAGATTATAGATAAGTGTCGCTTGAGGTTGTTATGAGGATTCCACAACATGCATTTACGAAGTTTAGGAAAATGTATGGTGTTTAAAGCGTACAGTTACTATATTGTTCACTAGCAGATAATCTGCAGAACATTTTTGACTGGTGTTAATAAGCCATTAAGATCAGTGCTGAGCTTCACTCCTGCTTGTGGATTTAACCATCATCAGTCAGTTCCTTGAATTTTTGTCAGAAATAGAAGCTGAATATTCTGACATGCCTTACTACACAATTGATGGCTTAGCAATGGTAAAGTTTTCTTGTAATTTTTTGAGTTCAGGGCTGATATTGAAATTTTTCTGAATGAGAAGAATCATTTTCAACTATTATTGAACAATGAATGGCTTTGGAAATTAGCTTTGCTGCAGATTCATAATGTTTTTAGTGAATTCACTACAAAATCACAAGGCAAATCATCACTTATATGCAAACTTTGTATTGCAGTAAAGCCACTTGGACAACTAATGTTTGACACGTACGTTGTCAAGCTGCCTAATACACTGAACTGTCAAAAGTTGCACCACAGGTGAGATCTCCATTTGTACACAAATTTACCACAGATGTGATTTCCAAACACAAATTACAGTTCTAGCAGGGATCTTGCATGTTGATGTGAATACAAAGGAAATCTCCATATTTCAGGATCCATTTACCTGTGTACTTAAGCAGTTTACACCAAGCCTTCAAAATGAAATATGTAAACTGTTATTACAGAATTAGCCTTAACAGATGAACATTTATAATTTTGATGAAAGGAACCTCAACCTGGCAAGTATGATCCCTCCCAAGTCCATTCTTATTAGTAGACCTGTATTACAAAAACATTGTAGCCAATTATTCTATTTTGAATATCATCAATAAAAAATTTGTGCTTTATTGTTTTCTCTCTTGTTATATAAGTACCTACTTAACATCCTCAATTTGATGTCTTGACCCTCTGAGTCTAAAATATAAAATACTTTACTATCTGGTCCCTCACAGAAGAAGTTTGCTGACCCTGCTCTAGAGATGACTTTGTTGGGTGGGGAGCAGGTCCTGGCAGCAGTGAGGCCAGGAAAGCATGTTCCAGAAGCAGCGGGAGCTGGATTCTCAATTCCAGCATCAGCTGCTCGGTCCCTGTTGCCTCCATGTACACGGTGTTGCCGCCGGCACCTCTGATGCCTTTCTGCTGATTCCGTGTGTTCACGTTCTCCCCGCACCCTCCCCAGAGAGGGACACACGTGATGAATCTGTTCGGTGAGACGGTTGGAATGGGATTTGAAGTTTAGATGGGAGTCGAGATGGTGGCTGAGCACTTGATTTAAGTGCTATAATTACTGACTTACTGCTATCCCTTCTGTGTCATCACTGTTGCTTTAGGAGGGCAAGTGATTACTTTTAGATGTCAAGTAGCTTGAATTTTGCTGTTTATTTATTAGAATTTCAGAAAATAAAGATACTCCAATAATGTTGAACATATTATTTGGTTTTTTTAAAAACTGGATTTGATTTTATAAGTTTTGAGAGAAAAGTATTAATAGTTTTGTAAAACAATTTAGCACGATGATACGTTATGATGCTATCTATATAAAAATACTGGGAAGAAATTTACCAAAAGGCTAGCATTATTAATGGTGGGATGAAGGGTGATTTTGCCCTTTAAGTGGGCATGTTACTTCCATAATAATCCTTTACGTGTACAAGTGAACCACTATTGGGATAGTTAATGTGATGTTTTGGGGAAGGAGTGAAAGCTGGTTTTGCTTTAAAGCCAGCCCCCGTGGGGCAAGCATGAAGGCACTGCTCCTCAGCCAAGTGAAGCAATGCCCAGTCGCTGTGTCCTCCAGGCTCTGTGGAGCCCTCTGCTGGCCAGAGTCATGGCTTTCCCTGGCAGATCTACCTCCTCAGGGCCTGAGCGGTTTCCGACTCATGGCCACAGTAGGCCTCTCAACGTGAAGCTGTAGTCCTTTCCCTTGAGTGCGCGGCTGTGTTCCTGGGAGATGGGAGTGAAGAATTCAGTCCTATGGCCCTGTGACCTCCCCAGATCTTGGAAGATGGAGGGGGTGGTGGGTGGTCTTCCCTCCTGGGTTAGACCCCTGGACCTCGTGGGTTTCCTGGGAGCTGGTTGAACTGAACAGTGAGGCTCAGCCTATTTAGTTTCTTCAGTCCTGTGCGTTCACACCTTTAAAATGGAAAGATGTGTCGGAGCTCAACGGGACTGTGCATTTCCACTGATCATTTCTGTTTCACTTCAATCCGTGAGAATACACGAGTGATTTCCACGTGGTTTTCTCCTGGCCTGTGGGCACTGCATTGCCCATTGGCACAAGGTGGAGAGGGTGGGGAAGGGGATTTTGGCTCCGAGGTGGTGGATGGTAAGTTCCATTCGTGACTTAAGCAGAAGGTTAGACGTTTCCTTCATCTCGTCAGAGTTGATTGAAAGTGGGCTCCCTGCTGCCTAGACTGGTCCTTGGGGCCTCCCCTCCTGAGCGGCTGGTAGCAGGACTGCCCGCCCTGTCTGCTGAGGCCCAGGCTTCCTGCGCTGCCATGCTGCCCACAGGGAGGAGGCCTGGCTTCAGGGTCAGTGCTCTGCCCTGGCGGCATTGTGAAACTGCCGCTGGTGTTCTGTGGACGTGGCCCTTTCTGAGACGCTTTTATTTCATGTTATAGTCGTTCAGCAAATGTCCCATGTCCTCCAGCTCCAGGTGTGGCTCCTTCCACACTCCCTTCTGCCCCTTCTAGAAGCATCCTCCTCCTCCCTGTCATCCAGTGCTCTCTATGGAGTATTTGTAGCTGCTTTGTTAGGGCCTGAGGGAATGAGTACAGGCTGCACCACCTGCCGTGGGGGAGGGGCGGCAAATCTAGGAAAGCCTCCACCTGGACCCGCAGAGTGAACAGATGGCTGGACGGATGCTTTGTCAGGGGGAGGGGGACCTGGGGCCCTTCACCGGGTGGCGCATGGGCGAGGGGCTTTGGGGATGTCTTGGCTGTTACCTGCAGAGCGAAGGAGAGAGGTGAAGGTTGGGAGGAAGCCAGAAGGCCAGACAGAGCCCCCAGGGGCAGGACAGTCAGGATGTAAACACCCTGGCTGCAGGTACACGTTTGGGGGATGAGCGGTCGGCCACAGGCGAGGCTGAGAGAGGTTTTCTTCAGATGCTGCTAACCGAACTCCTGCCCAAACACTCCCCTGGGCGGGGCTGGGAAATGCCTCCGGGACGAGGTAGGTAGACAGGACAGTAGGACTGAGTCAGTAATTGAGAGGATGCTGTGACCTGGGCTCTCAGCTCCCAACAGCAGCCTCCCTGGCCATCAGCCTGGAGCCCAGGCTGCTCCTGGGATTGGGGGCTAATTGGCAGGCACATCTGGGCAGCAGAGAACCCCGCAGGGCGTCTGCGGGAGGCTCCTCACGCTCTGGTTTGCAGCCTTTGATGGGAAACCAGGAGCCTTCGCTGGTCACCACGGCAGACAGCTGGCTGCCGAGGGCCCTGAGGTGCCTGGTGCCCACCCTTCAGGCTGGCTTGGGACCTGGGCATCGGGAGAGATCCGCAGGCTGAGGTCCAGCCTTTGCTCTGGGCCCTCTGGTGCCCCCTTGACACTGGCACCCAGAGCAGAGCCTCAGGGGACATGTGGCCAGCTTCTTGCTGGGCGACCAGAGGCTTCATTCTCCTCCCTGGCCCACCCCATGGGCTGTCTCTGCAGGTACCTGAAGGAGTTCCGCACGGAGCAGTGCCCGCTCTTTGTGCAACACAAATGCACGCAGCATCGGCCCTACACCTGCTTCCACTGGCACTTCGTGAACCAGCGCCGCCGCCGGTCCATCCGCCGTCGGGACGGCACCTTCAACTATAGCCCCGACGTCTACTGCACCAAGTACGACGAGGCCACGGGCCTCTGCCCGGAGGGCGACGAGTGAGTGTCTGGACCCGCCCTCAGAAGTGCCCCCCGCCTCCTGGGCCAGAGGTCCTTGGCCAGGCAGAGTCTGAGCAGCCAGCTGCTTTGGGGGGCACTGTTGCAGCCTGGCCCGGCTTCCTGTGGCCTGGACCCGGGGGAGGCCCCTCTCCTTTTCCCACTTGCGGGAAACCCTACACGGGCCTTTCTCCTGCTCAGCCCAAGGGCCACATCAGAAGGGAGGTGGCTCTCACCAGTGCCCGGCCGCTCAGAGCCCAGCACATCCTGAGATAGATACATGGACGGACCACCTTCATTCAGCTGCAGGGGCCACAGCTGAGTGACCCCCTCCCCCTTTTCCATGTTTTAGATGCCCCTTCCTGCACCGGACCACAGGGGACACTGAGCGCAGGTACCACCTGCGTTACTACAAAACTGGAATCTGCATCCACGAGACGGACTCCAAAGGCAACTGCACCAAAAACGGCCTGCACTGCGCTTTTGCCCACGGGCCCCATGACCTCCGCTCCCCTGTCTACGACATCAGGTGGGCTGGACGCCATGCTGGGGTGATGGCTGTGGGCCGGGGTGGGGGCCTGGCTGCTCGCACGGTGAGTACCACAGGTGGATCGCAGGACTGGCACTCTGGTGCCTCCCCCTCATGCCCCTCCCTTCTTCTCCCCTCCCAGGGAGCTCCAGGCCATGGAGGCCTTGCAGAACGGCCAGGCCCCCGTGGAGGGCAGCATCGAGGGTCAGTCCGCTGGGGCTGCAAGCCACGCCATGATAGAGAAGATCCTCAGTGAAGAGCCGCGCTGGCAAGGTAACGGTGGCCCACAGATGCCAGGCCCCCCACCAGCCTGTCGGCACCCTGCTCCTGCCCGAAGGACCGGCTCACCACCACCTCCGCAGGGGGGCGTCCCCCCTCACCCCCTTACTTCCAGCCAACAGCCCCAGGGGCACTTCTGGGGAGTTTCCCCAGACATGCCTTGGTCTGCTCCCATCATCCCAGGTGCACCCCACATTTCTCCGGGGCTTTCACACATGCGTACTTGTGCGTGTATACAATACATGTGTTCGTGAACCGCCCACGGGTGCCCTATTACCCTGTGAGCATTATGTCCAGTGAGGACAGCATCCTCCTGACGTCTGGCCTGGCTTATCTCAGCCTCCACTTTGGCCCTTGAAAAGGTGGCCCTGCTCCTACCTCTCTCAGGAGCCTCAGCTCCTAGACCCTTCCAGTGGCTTCTCCTTTCCCTTTCCCTTCCCCCACCCCCCGCCTGACCCCGCCTCTGGCCCGTGCAGAGACCGCGTACGTGCTGGGGAACTATAAGACGGAGCCGTGCAAGAAGCCACCGCGGCTGTGCCGCCAGGGTTATGCCTGCCCCTACTACCACAACAGCAAGGACCGGCGGCGGAGCCCCCGGAAGCACAAATACAGGTTCTTTCCCAGGCAGGGCCGCCAGGGAGGGAGGGTGGCGGGGATGGGGTCCAGCAGGGCGGCTTCCACTGTCCTCCCGGAGTCAGGGCGGCCCAGGGACAAGGGGCTGGTCAGGATAGCAGGACGGGAGCCCCCTGGGTCCTCCCAGCATGAAAGGAGGATCTGGGGTCCGACCCTCTGAGGCCCCTTCAGCTCTAATCCAGAGGGGTGTCTGTAGGGCTGAGCCATGATGGAGAAAGTGTGGTGGCTGCGGCGTGGCTGTCCTTGGGCCCCATAGTGCTCAGTGGGAGGAGCTGGGTGACGGGCAGAACTGGGCAGAGCAGCAGGGCCCGCTTCTGGGTCCGGGGCAGGGATCTAGTTGGCATCCCTCACATCCTGATCTCTCCCTCTGGCATCCGTGTGCCCCACCCTCTCACTGGACCAGGTCGTCTCCATGTCCAAACGTGAAACACGGGGATGAGTGGGGAGACCCAGGCAAGTGCGAGAACGGAGACGCCTGCCAGTACTGCCACACCCGCACGGAGCAGCAGTTCCACCCGGAGGTGGGCCTGGGGCGGGTGGCCTCACACAGCCTCCTGGGGAAGCAAGGCAGAGCCCACCCTGACTCCATCCTGGAAGAGGGAATAGAGCCACAGGCTCCCCAACCAGCAGTGCCTAAAGGGGCCCTGCCCCTTCATTCAGCGACTTCCCTTGTTCTGAGCCCCACTCACCAAGCGGCCCTCTGCTCCCAGGCTGTTCCCTAGGCCTGACAGAGAGAGCACAGCGCCCTGGCCATGCTGGGTTTTGCACCATGCGTGGTGCTTATAATCCAGGTAAAAAATAAAGCCCTGAACAGTTGTGTTCCAGACCAGAGCCTGTGAGTCTGCGTACCAGCAGCCTCCCAGGCATAGCTCCCCAGCCCCTGGCCCATGGCCTGGCCTGGAGCCATATCAGTGTGCGGGGTCTTGTGTAGGTACATCGAGGCACATGCTGTCCCTTCCCCTGGTTCCGTGGAGCACAGCGCACCCTGAGAGAGAGAGACAGACAGACCACCTTATGGGCCACAGGCAGCAGGGTGGGAAGTTCGGCCCAGCATAGGTCCCAGCCCAGGATGCCCTGGGTGAGCAGGTGCTACCTGCGATCTTGGCTCCCTCAGTGCCCAGGGGCACATTCGGGGGCACAAACCAGCCCTGGCCAGGACCCTGAGTGGGGAGCAGCATGGGAAGAGCCCTGTGAGGGTGGGTCAGGGCTGGTTTGATCCCAGGAGGGCGGGTGCCCTCGGCATGGGGTGGCAGTGTCTGCTTCAGGAGTTTGAGTAGGAAGCTGGCAGGGAGACACCTGGGGAAGCGAAACGGGAAGGAGAAGGAGATGGCCGTCTAACTGCCAGGCCGTGGGCACCCGCCTGCGTCTGCCACGCCTGACCGCCTGCCTGTGCTGTCCCTGCAGATCTATAAGTCCACCAAGTGCAACGACATGCAGCAGGCGGGCAGCTGTCCCCGCGGACCTTTCTGCGCCTTCGCCCACGTAGAACGTAAGCTGCCCCCTTGTCCCGAGGCAGTGTCCTCGCCCCGCGCCCCTCCTCCCCCTGCGCAGGCTCAGGCAGGGTGACAACCTCCAGGCAGGTCCCAGCAGTCACCCCGTGCCACGTGCGTGGCAGACATCACTAGCTGAACGTGGCTCTCTGCCCTGCTGAGCCCTCCCTGCTGAGAGCAGGGCTGTCCCTCAAAATGCCACGCTGCTCCCTTAGGTCCGATTCGTGGCTCAGGCTCTAGAGTCCTGCAGTCGGGGCGCAAGTCCCCACTCTTCGGTCCCCAATTTTGTCACCTTGGTCGTCTTACCTGCCTCCCTGAGCCTCAGTTTTCTTATCCATGAAATGGAGACTGTGGTCTTGTCTTCATTGTGAAGACTCGCCGTGAATACAACTTGCACACGATAATTGGTAGAGATAAGGTGGAAGCCTTCCCTTTAGGTGGAGGGATGCAGGGTCCTGGGATGGAGACCCAGGTGCTGTCTGGCCCAGAGCCTGCCGACACCGGCCCCGTGTCTTGCAGAGCCGGCCCTCAGTGATGAGCTGCAGCCTTCCTCCGCTGTGTCCAGCCCCACGCAGCCGGGTCCCGTCCTGTACATGCCATCTGCTGCCGGAGACTCGGTGCCCGTGAGCCCCTCCAGTCCACATGCCCCTGACCTCAGCACTGTACGTGCCTGTCCAGGGGATGGGTGGGCACCTGCCTCTCATGTCCCTCACCCCTCTCAGCCTGGGCTTGGGGAGGAGGCCTTGGGCTTCTCCCCCCCCTTTTTTAATGTATATTTTTATTGATTTCAGAGAGGAAGGGAAAGGGAGAGAGAAACAACAGTGATGAGAGAGAATCATTGATCGGCTGCCTCCTGCACGCCCCCCACTGGAGATTGAGCCCACACCCCAGGCCTGTGCCCTGACGGGGAATCGAACCATCACCTCCTGGTTCAGAGGTTGACGCTCACCCACTGAGCCATGCCAGTCGGGCTGGGCTTCTTCCCTTTCTGCCCCGGAGTTATTTTCTCTGTCAGAAGTGGGTGGGGGGTGGGGCTTAGTGTCCCCAGAGCCTGCATTAGTCAGCCCAGGTAGTGCTGGTAGAGGGGACAGAGCCTTCTGTCACTGCGCTCCCCACACACACACACAGTTCCCGCATCAGGTTCTGGGTCTCCTGGGTGGGCTGCTGCCCGTTGGCAGGTGGAGGGCAGGCCGTGCCCTGGCCTGCATTTTGCCCACCAGCCCGCTCCCTTCCTGCAGCTCCTCTGTAGAAACAGCAGCCTGGGCAGCCCGTCTAACCTCTGCGGCTCCCCCCCGGGCTCCGTGAGGAAACCCCCAAACCTGGAGGGCATTGTCTTCCCTGGGGAGTCCGGCCTGGCCCCTGGCAGCTATAAGAAGGCTCCTGGCTTCGAGAGGGAAGACCAGGTGGGAGCCGAGTTCCTGAAGAATTTTAAATGCCAGGTAAGGGGTGAGGGGCGGCCCGGTGAGGTTAGCCTTCTGCTCCAAGGAGCAGCTTGACCCGCAGCTAGGAAGCCCCCTCCTCAGCCCCCTCCTCAGCCTCCAAGGCTGAGCAGAGTGAGGAAGGCCGGCCCTTTTTACAGATGAAGATGGGAAGGCTAGAGAAGCTGTCACAGAGCTTTAATGGGGGCACCCCACAGCCGGCCTTTCCCCTGCCCTGTGCTGCCTGATGGGGCCGCCCCTCACTGGGCTTCTCTGACGCTAGGAGTCCCCGGGAAGAGAGGCACAGCCCCTGGTTCCCGGGCGAGGGAAGGAGTAGGCATGAGGGAGAGCCAGGGGCATGCGCGTGAAGGGGGAGTGCAGGTGGCTGTCCCTGCAGCCTCAGTGAGCCATGGCAGGTGGGTGATGCCTGGGCTCAGAGGCCTCCACAGCACCATGTTCATCTCCCGCTCTCTGACCTTCCTCAGGCCAAGTTAAAACCCCACTCCCTAGAGCCCAGAAGTCAAGAGCAGCCTCTGCTTCAGCCCAAACAGGTACCAAACTCTCAGCCCCCTTCTGGCACCTGCTGTGGCCAGCCAGGCCCACAGCCCCAGGAGGCTACAGAGAGCGGGGGGCATGCTTTCCCCCCAAGTTGAGGGCAGGATTAAGGTGGGGCACCAGCCCCAATCCAGACAGGGTGGGTCAGGCCCTAGAGCCCCTCACCTCCTAGTCACTCATCAGTCAGTCAAAAAGTACTTATTGAGTGTCTACACTGCCAGGCACTGGACTCACTTCTCCGTTCCCCTATGCAAGAATGTAGGGGTGAGTGGCCCTGTAACCTCCAACCTTCCAACTAGGTGTTGAGTGGGTGGGGCCCCATCTGGGCGTGGGGGCAACCAGACTAGGGCTGATGCCCCATTTCCTTCTGCCCCACCCAGCGCCTGGCCGGCGCCTCCTGGGTGGGCATCTCATTGCCTCTCCTTACTCTCTCGTTGCAGGACATGCTGGGCATCCTCCCCGTGGGCAGCCCCCTGACCTCAAGCATCTCTTCTAGTATCACCTCCAGCCTGGCAGCTACTCCCCCTAGCCCCGCGGGCACCAGCAGCATCCCTGGCATGAATGCAAACGCTCTGCCCTTCTACCCCACCAGTGACACGGTAGAGTCGGTCATAGGTAATTAGGCCATTTCTGTTGCCAAGTCCAGGCCTGGATCTGGACCCAGAGGCACGAGGTCTCTGGAGTGAGACTCGGGCTTTAGACATCTGACTGGGGTTGGAGGGCAGGCACTCTGGCCTTTGAGCTAAAGAGGAGATGGGCCCTGACAGGTTTGGCTCAGTGGATAGAGCGTCGGCCTGCGGACTGAAGGGTCCCGGGTTCGATTCCGGTCAAGGGCATGTACCTGGGTTGCGGGCACATCCCCAGTAGGGAGTGTGCAGGAGGCGGCTGATTGATGTTTCTCATCGATGTTTCTAACTCTATCCCTCTCCCTCTCTGTAAAAAATCAATTATATATATATAAAAAAGAAGAGATGGACCCAAGGTGTAGGGCCAGGGCCAGCCCTTAGAGCACAGCCGCCTCTTCCCTGGGCGCCCACTCCCTCGCAGCGGGTTTCCTTGTGCAGTGAACAGCTGCACAGCGGCCTCGGGGTCCCCGGCCATCGAAGCTACGGCTCTTCCCCGTCAGCATCACGGATGGGTGCCCCTTTGTGCCAGGCCCTAGTGTAGAGACGGGGGTTCCAGACCCGAGGACATCAAGGAGGGACACTGCCCCTCCCTTGGGCCAGTCAGCAGAGGGCAGGGCACATCTGTCGCGCACCTCCTATGCTTTAGCCCCTGAAGGCCCAGCGACGAGCCTGCCCTCAGCAGCTCAGAGATGAGCGTGTGAACCCTAACATCAGGAGGCAGGAACCGACCCTCCCGGGGGGTCCAGGAAGGCTTCAGAAAGGAGACCATGGAGCTGGACTTGCTAGGCAGACAGCGTCGGGGCTCGTGTGACAGGAGCAGCCCAGCCCCAGGCAGAGGCTCAGGAGAGGACGGTCCAGTGGGACTGGAGCGTGAAGATGAGGCGGGGGCAGGAGATGAGGTGGTCAAGGGCAGGTGGGTTCAAGCGGCGAGGCCTGGAGCTTGGGGATTGTGTGCCCAGGGAGACTGGGAGGCTCAGACCCTGATCGCTCTGCTCCTAGAGTCTGCCCTGGATGACCTGGACCTCAACGAGTTTGGGGTGGCCGCCCTGGAGAAGACTTTCGATAGCAGCACCGTGCCCCACCCGGGCATCACCACCATCGGTACTGGGCTGCGGTGGGCAGGGTGGCCGGAGGGCTCCAGGGGTCCATCTGGCCCAGGGTGGGTGGATGGAGCAGTGCCCTACTTGGCATGGCCCCGCATGGCTTCCCTCCCTCACCCGGCCCCTCCCGGCCTCTCTTGCAGGCGGCAGCTTGCTGCAGAGCTCGGCGCCGGTGAACATCCCGGGCTCCTTGGGCAGTTCCGCCTCCTTCCACTCAGCATCCCCGTCCCCTCCCGTCAGCCTCTCCTCACATTTCCTGCAGCAGCCCCAGGGCCACCTGAGCCAGTCGGAAAACACATTTCTGGGGACCTCAGCCTCACATGGATCTTTGGGTAAGAAGTGGCGCACTGAGACCTGGGACAGGAACTGGGCTTTGGGAACGTGCCTTTGGCCTCTGCGTCCAGGGCTGGAGCCAGTGCAGAGGGGAGGTTAGAGCCGGGCTCTGGGCTGGGAGGTGAGTCAGGCTCCTGTCCCGTGCCTCCCTTCGCTGTGTGATCCTGGACAGGTGACACAGTCTCTCGGCCTTAGTTTCTCCCGCTGTAAAATGGCTATAGTGGCAGCACCCACCTCATACGGTGGTTGTGAGGCACAGGCCAGGGCGCACTGAGAAGCAGCTCAGAGCCGCCAGGGCCTGGTCTGTCCTCATGTCAGTGTGGCGGTTCTGTCCAGGCGCCCGGGCTCCGGAGGCAGGCTCACAGCCGCCTGTCCCAAGAGGCCAAGGGAGCGGTCTGACCGGCTCAGGCCTGGCTCAGCGCGGCCTTCCTGGCAGGAAGAGGCACCAGGGAGACCCTGCTCCAGGCCCGAAGGCCTTTGGCTGGACTGGGGGTTCTGGAGGGCAGGGCCAGGCGTAGTGGTTGGAGGTGCGTGCAGACCTGCGGCTCCGCTACCTGCCACGTGTAGGAACGCGAATATTCACCAAGGTAACAGCCAAACCAGTGACAAGCAGGGACCAACCTGCTGCCTCTTCATAAACAGAAGCTGCTACTCCCCCCCCCGCCCCCCAGCTCCTCGGGCTCAGAAACCCCCTCCCCAGAGGGTGCTGGCACCTGCGCACCCGGCTCCGGGCTCTGACCGTGTTTGGGACCTTCCCTCATCTCACTGCAGAGGTCAGGGCGGCGCAGTGATGTCTTAGCACCTTTTCCGTTTGTTTGATTTTTCAGTTAGTTCACTTTCAGTGTTACTTTGTACGGGTCTCAGGCGTACAGCATAGTGGCTGACAGTCAGACCCTTTCCAAGGGGGCCCCCGTTTCCCGCCGGCTCCGTGCCGTGATCCCGGTCTCACTGACCGTGCCCTGCGCTGTGCTGTGCCTCCCCGAGCACCTGCGGTTAGACGGTGTCTGTTCTGTGTTGACACTTCAGCCTCCTATTTGTCTGACTTGTCCCCTGTTCTGAAGGCCAGCAGCTCTGCACACTGGCCACACATCCCTTCCTTCCCCCGGCGGTCACTGGGCAGTTTCATAGGTACAGTGTGAGCTGCACTGTCCCTGCCGGCCTGGCGCCGTGGCCCTGGGGGAGGCAGGGGACAGACATGAGGTCATACTTAGAGCAGTTGTGCGGAGTCAGAGGACTTGGGCTGGGATTCAGAATAAGAGGAACCGCACCTAGAGGTCAGGAGGGCCCTCTGGGGGAGGAGGTGGGGAGGGGGAAGGGTATAGGGGAGATGAATGGTGATGGAAAAAATTAAATAAATAAAAAATTTAAAAAGAGGGCCCCCTTTGAGGAGTGGCTGCTCTCGGAGAGAGCCGGGGCGAGGCGGGGCAGCGCTTGCTGCTGGATGTGTGTTGCTGCAGTGATCTGGTCCCCGCCTTGGGCAGGCAGGCGGGCTCTGAGCCCGTTCACATGGCGGGGTCTCCACACAGGACACGCCGTCACGTTGCGGGTGCACTGGTGTTGCTTGGAGGACACTGTCTTAAATCCATTTGGTTCCAGAAAATCCTGGCTGGATTAGTGGGAAAGGAGGCAGGAAAGGAGTCCCTAGAACAGACGTGGGCAAACTACGGCCCGCGGGCCGGATCCGGCCCGTTTGAAATGAATAAAACTAAAAAAAGAAAGACCGTACCCTTTTATGTAATGATGTTTACTTTGAATTTATATTAGTTCACACAAACACTCCATCCATGCTTTTGTTCCGGCCCTCCGGTCCAGTTTAAGAACCCATTGTGGCCCTCGAGTCAAAAAGTTTGCCCACCCCTGGGCCAGAACAATGGGGGCAGGATGAGGCTAGAGGTGGCTGTGGGTCCTGCTCTGGGGGCTAGGGCTGCCCGGGGGCCCCGAGCAGGGCACACAGTGTCAGCCAATGTCTGGGGGACAGGTGAGTGGATGAGGGGCGTGAGTGGGTGAGGAGCGTGAGTGGGCGAGGGGTGTGAGTGGGCGCGGGGCGTGAGTGGGCCGCCTGGCAGACAGGAAAGGAGGCCATGGGAGTCGAGCAGCCTGTGTCCTGGCCTCCTTACTGCCATAAAGCGGGGTGGCCCTGGGCTCTGGCTCTTCCTGCTCCGCAGCTCTGCTGTCATCGGAGGCCTGGCCTGTCTTTCCCCAACGCCCCTCCCAGCCCTCACCCGGGCGCGTGAAGGCGCCCCCCGTGCAGCCTGAGTCGCCACTACAGATGAGCACCTCATAGGCTGCTCTCCGTGCAGCGCTCCCTGGGCCGTCACCCCATCCTGTAGATGAGGATGAGACTCACATTTCAGTGGCAGCTGATAAGTAGCGGTTGGCATCACAGTAGGTCTAACTCAACCGCAGCACCTACAGGTCCCCACCAGACTCTCCAGCCTGGCACTGGCAGAGCCTGGCACCGAGGCCCCTGGGAGGCCTGGCAGGGCCGGGTGGGCCTCCAGAGCGCTGAACTTCCTCCCCTCCCTGGCAGGTCTGAACGGCATGAACAGCAGCATCTGGGAGCACTTTGCCTCTGGCAGCTTCTCCCCGGGTACATCCCCTGCCTTCCTGTCAGGACCCGGGGCTGCCGAGCTGGCCCGGCTTCGGCAGGAGCTCGAGGAAGCGAACGGTACCATCAAGCAGTGGGAGGAGTCCTGGAAGCAGGCCAAGCAGGTACGGGCCCCCACACCCACCCTCCCCACGGCCTGGTGGCATCCAGCTCGTGTCCCTCACACGGCACAGGGGGTGGGAGGCCGGGGTCCCCGGAGGACAGAGCGGAAACTTGGTGGTGGTCTCCTTCCCCCTGGCAGGAGCCCGGGTGGCTGGTGCCCAGACCCGGAGCTCTGAGCTGTTGACGTGGTCGGGTCCCAGCACCCCTTGGGCTATCCTAAGAAAGCCCTGACTCCGGGGCTCACGTCCAGGTTCCAGGTTCTGAGATGGGCCCTCTGTCCCGGGGCAGCTCTTCCGGGCCCAGCCCCCTTCCCTGCCCACGGAGGGTTTCCTGCAGGTCCTGAACCTCCCTTCTCTGCAGGCAGCGTCAGCTCCCTCCCTGCCCCCTCCCCAGGCAGCTGGCCCGGCTCCCCAGCAGGCCCCGCAGCCACAGTGGCTCATACCGGCTCCCAGCGCTCCGCTCCCAGGGACGGGGGCAGGGGCACCGTGACCAGGTGCTGCGTGTTTGGCCCACAGGCTTGTGATGCCTGGAAGAAGGAGGCAGAGGAGGCTGGTGAGCGGGCCAGTGCGGCGGGCGCCGAGTGTGAGTTGGCCCGGGAGCAGCGGGACGCGTTGGAGGTGCAGGTGCAGAAGCTGCGGGAGGAGCTAGAGCGGCTACACTCAGGGCCCGACCCGCAGGCCCTGCCCGCCTTCTCCGACCTGGAGGCCCTCTCGCTCTCCACCCTCTACTCCCTCCAAAAGCAGCTGCGGGCCCGCCTAGAGCAAGTGGACAAGGTCAGCCTAGGAGGTCAGGGAACACTGGGTGGGGGTATCTGAGGCCACAGCCAGTGTTTGGACGCTGGTGGGTCCTCACTGCTCCGGGGACGCCATCCTGGTGGAGGGGAGCTAGGAAGGGAATGCCACTCACTGGGGAGGGAGGAAGTAGGAAGTGGGTCCGCACCCACCCCAGCACTTTGAGGGCAGGCGCTGACCTAAGTCACATCCTGATGGCTTCTCTGAGCTCTGCACGAACCAGCAGACGTTCCAGAATGGGGAGGTCCCCAGGGCACCCTGGCTGCATCCTGTGGCGCACCGGGGATGGGGGAGGCTGGGGGTCCTGGAGAACAGCAGACACTCACAGGTGGCCATGCACCCTCAGGGCTGTCTGCCCTCTCCAGGCCCCATTGTCCTCGTTTGGGGACCTAGGGTCACTGCAAGATCAGTGCGAGGAAAAGCCCTGGCCCTCCCTCCCCCGGCTCCGACGCCCCCACTCGGCCCACAGCCCAAGCGGAAATCTGGAGTCTTGAGATGATGTGATCGGCCTGACCCTGACTTGTCAGCCGGGGCCTGCACACATGCCTCCTGAGCACTGAGCCTCCGTTTACTGACCCAAGGCCCGGCCAGTGACCACCATGTCCCTGTCCCCGCAGGCCGTGTTCCACATGCAGTCGGTGAAATGCCTTAAGTGTCAGGAGCAGAACCGTGCGGTGCTGCCGTGCCAACAATATACACATATGTATGTATGTATGTATGTATGTATGTATATGTATATGATTATGTATATGTATACATCTCCGTGCGTGTGCAGGTATGCGTGGGCGAACAGTGTGACAGTATCTGTGTGTATATCTGTGTGTAGATATAGACACACACTTTAAAACAGACTTACCAAGCACTTTTTAAAAGAAGAACTATTTTGCAGTCCTCCCCTGCCCACTCCCCCCTCCCCCTCCCTCTTCTCCCACCGCCTTCCGGCAGGGAGTCCGTTTGTCTCTTTTATATGCAGGACTAACTATTTTTAACTTTTCCTGGGGCCTGAGCAAGGGAGGTGGGAAGCTAGAAGGGGCCGAGGGGAGAGGAGAGGCCTTCAGGGCAGGCCCTGGTCCCCCACTTCCCAGGCCAGGGCCAGGGGCTTAGAGGCCCAGGCAGACCTGCTTTGGGCCTGAGGCCTGAGGGGAGTGCTGGGGTCCGGGCCAGCCTGGCTCCTGGGTTTACCACATGTGCATCGTTGGGGGCTGGCAGGCCCAAGTAGCCCCGCTCCCAACCCCAGGCCCTTGAAGCCCTCGAGGGTCAAGGCCTGGGAGTTGGACCCCTCAGGTTCCTGAGGCCGGGGATCTGCCTCAGTCCTCCCCGTCCCCTGAGCAGCCTCCCTGGCCCCAGGGCCACCTACCAGGCTGGCACTGCCCTCTCGCCACCCCCTGCTGCCTGCAGCTGTCCCCCATGGCTGCGGGCTGAGGACCAGGGGCCCGGGCCCTGCCCCCCTCCGCCAGGAGGGGCTCCGAATGCATTCCTTGGTGCTCTCTGAGTGCAGCTGACGGCCTGCCGCTTCGGCCGGACGCCGTGTGCATGTGTGTGCGTGCCTGTCCGATGTATAGTGTGTCTTAGCTTCCATTTTAAAATTGTTCTGTACAGACAGATGCAGCGGGTGGAGGGCGGAGTGGCGCAGGGCAGCCACCGCTGCCGGCGCTGGGTGTCCGGGGTGGGAGCAAGAACGCCGCGAGGCTCGGGCCCCAGCCCCCCTTGTGCTCAGCACGAAAGGGCTTTCAATGAATTAAGTGAAAACTTTCTTTTTTTACAAAAATGCAAAAATCAACAAAGCTCCAAACTTATTGGGAATAAAATATGAACTTGCAATGGTAGCTTGTTTGCATGGGGCAAGGGCAGTGCGGCCCCAGCTGAGGGCCCCTGGACGAAGGGTGGGCCAGCTCAGCTGTGCCTGTCAGGGCCCTGCCCCCACCTGGGCTGGGAGCTCTGCCCCGGCTGAGGAAACAGCTTGTACCCCCTTATCCCCCCCCACACACACACAGGCTGGGCGCCAGCAGAGGCCCAAGGGCTCCCTGGGCTCTGTGGTTGCTGTGGGGGCTCAGGGTCCTATGACTCTCCTCTTTAGGGCTCGATGGACAGCTGCCACTGGTTTGTTTCCCGAAGGACGCAGGGCCCTAGTGGTTTCTTGGAGGAACAACCAGGGCTTCTCATAAAAACGAAGAGAAAGCCAGGCCCAGAGATGTCCCGCCCTCACCCTGCCCCCTGAGGGCCGAGTCCCAGCCTCTGAGCCACTGCCTCCCTCCCCTGCCCTCAGCTGGCCCGGTAGGTGGGTGAGAAAACACAGCTGAGGGCTCCTCTCTGTGTGGCCTCAGAAGTTCAAAGCTGAAGAGGGCTGTGGAGCGATCTCAGACCTCCCCCACGTCACCCTGTGCAGGCTCAGAGGGTGAGGGACTTGACTAGGGTCACGCAGCTAGAATGACAACGGCCTCGGGCGCTGCCTCCCAGCACATAGGCCACTGCCCCCGGCAGGGCTGGGACCGCTCCTCGAAGCCCTGCCGTGCAGAGCAGCCGCCCAGCCCCAGCCTGTGCCGGGGAGGCTCCCCGCTCCCGGTGCTCCCCCTGGAGTTCCCGGCCCCTGTGCGGGGCAGGACCACAGAAATGGGTGGGCCTGGTAGTGTTCTGTTCAGAGCTCTTGGCCCAAATATCAGTGATACCAGCTGCCCCGCATCTGCTTCTGCATCAGTTACCCCACACTTACTCCCTACCTGTGACGTGGGAGGGAGGGGCAGCCCAAGGTGTCCTGCAGGCTGGGCGGGGGTTTGTATGACCTGACACCCGGGCCCCACTGTAGGCCAACAGCATGTTTTCTGAGGACGACGGATTGCGATTTTTTTATTTTTGCTAAGAACATTTTTAGGTGCCGGTACTGGCTCGGGGAGATGTCCTCAGTAGATATGGTTAGCCAAGCTGGCCTTTCGGCTTCCACCCTCCATGCCAGCCCCCCTGCCTGCCAGCTCTCTCCTGGCAGAGCCGGGTCCCTGGCTCCAGGCTCCTTAGCTTGGGTGTTGGCAGCCCCGTCAGGAGGGGACCTGGGCTCCTTCATTATGGCTACCCGCCCCCAGGGCACTTGTGCCCACAGCCCTGGCCCCAGTGAGTCTGAGTGGGGGGCTGAAGAGGCCCAAGGGAGCCTCCCCCACCCCCACACACACACAGTGGCTGGAATAGGTTTCGGGAGACAGATGGCTGAGTCCCTGCTTTGCCAGCACTTCCCAGAGGAGAAGGGCAGGAGATGCACAGCCACCTCCCCGCCCCTGGTGTGGGATTTGGCCGAGAATGCTGAGCTGGCCCCAGTGAGTCTGAGTGGGGGGCTGAAGAGGCCCAAGGGAGCCTCCCCCACCCCCACACACACACAGTGGCTGGAATAGGTTTCGGGAGACAGATGGCTGAGTCCCTGCTTTGCCAGCACTTCCCAGAGGAGAAGGGCAGGAGATGCACAGCCACCTCCCCGCCCCTGGTGTGGGATTTGGCCGAGAATGCTGAGCCAAGGCTGAGGCGGGGGGGGGGGGGGGGGGGGGAGGGAGCGCACTCCTATATGACAGGTATCCTTTTAGGAAGAGGAAAGTTGGACACAGACATACACAGATGGAAGATACTGTGAAAACACATATAAGTACTGCTGGTGGTGTCCCCAGCACCGTGGGTCCCGCTCTGGAAGGAGACCAGAGGGGTCTGCACTCGGCCTTCCAGCCTGGCAGAGCCCTTCTGAGTGTTAGGCCAGGCCGGAGGGCTGCACTGCGGTGGGGACAACCAGACCACCCACGAAAGCCTGTCCCTACCAGGGGCCCAACCTCCAGGGCTATCTCCCAGGCTGTGGGGCATGCTGGGAGGCCTGCTTGGCTCGCTGCCGCCGCAGCTTCACAAACGCCTGGGCCTCACGATCCCCCTTCCTGCTCTCAAGCAGCCGCAGGACTGGGTCCCCTGTGAAGAGAGGCATTTGGGGGTTAGGTTTGGGGGGTGGGGGGCAGTGCCTGGGTAGTGCAGGGGACAGCAGGCAACTGTTACCTTCTAATATGAGGACCTCAGGCTAGCTAACCTCTGCCTCAGTTTACTTGTCTATAAAATAGCAATAATAGTATCTGCCTCATTGGGTGGTGGTACGGGTTGAAAAAGTTAATAGTATATGTCAGGAAGTAGAGCTGGCCCATACGTGCACAAACGCGACCTCCTGTTAGCAAGATGGCCCCTCCCCAGGTAAATGTGACCTCCCCCCACCAGACAGTCCCTACACTTGGCCTGGCGTCAGTGACGCTGGCTTCTTGATAGACCCAGAGGCCTCAGCAACATCAGCCGCCACGCTGGCTCCAACGGCTTCACCTCGGGGGCCTCAGTCTGAGCCTTGACAGGCTGCCCCTCCCCTGCACCCCCAGCGCGGGGCTCAGGCCTACCGTTGGGCGTGGGGTAGGTGAGGGGCAGGCGCGTCTGCGGCACCTCCCCAGGCTCCTCAGTCCCGCGCAGGCCGTGCACCGAGCGCAGGGGCAGGAAGGCCTCCCCTTCCAGGTCGTCGGCCCCCAGCCTGTCGTGGTCCAGCACCGTGAGCAGGAGGCACGCCCCGTCCTTCTGGCACGGCTCAGCAGGCACCAGGCTGGGTGGGGGGCAGAGCGGGGCTCGGCTGCCCACCCCACACACTGCCACTCCACCCACCCCCACTCATGGGCTCGCCTCCTGGTCCGGAGGACAGGCCAGGACTGGGAGGGAGACACCCACCCTGGGGGGAGGGAGGGATTGCCAAGGCCACATGGTCTGATGCTCGGACTGGGCCGATGCTTTAAGTCAGGGGGCGTGTCCCGGGGCGGGGCCGCTGGTGTTGGGCAACAGAGGACTTTAGGTCTGGACCCTTCCCTGGAAGTGACAGGGGAGTCTCCCCCAGCAGCCCTGCCCCTCCCAGGGAGCAGGCTGGGGACGGATGCCAGCAAACCCTTGTCCCAGGTGCCCCTCCCACGGACCCAAACGAGGTCACCTCAGGGGAGCCCCTTGGGCCCAGTCAGCGGGAGCTGGTCCAGGGCTGGGGAAGCGTTGCGAGCGTGGGACCCACTCACAATTCAAAGGTCTCATCGAACAGCGGGTGCAGGTCCTTCTTGTGCTTCTGGGTCTCCCGGGGAGCCAGCTCGGGGAATTCGTGCCTGGGCTCCAAGGTCAGCTGGACAAAAGGGTCGCTGGAGCCTGGCAAGTGGCGGGGGCGGGGGTGGGTGGCTACAACGGCCAAGGATACCCCAGCCCCCTGTCCAGCCTCCACTCCCTGCGGCTGTGCCCTGCTCGGCAGCACTGCCCCCTCCCGGCCATCCGGGGGAAATGCACCCAGTGCTCCCGCTGGGCGAGCAGAGCCCCCGGGACCCGTGGCCAGCGGGCAGCCTGCACTCACCGTTGGCGTCCAGGGGCAGCAGGTTGGAGGCGCTGAGCAGCTCCACGCGCAGCTTCTTCCAGGTGGGGGGACCTCCCTCACCTGCTTCTCCAGGCGGCTGCTGAAGTACCTCCTGATGAGCTCGCGGCTGGAGGCCGCCTGCAGCTCCAAGTCCCTCTGCAGGTCCTGTGAACGGCCAGCCCAGAAGTCACCTGCACTGTCACCCTCCGCCTCGGCCCGGCGCTGCCCTCCGGGAGCTCGCGGCCCAGAGGGCGACGTTAATCTGACATGGAAAGCTCTGGGCGCCGGGACCGCAGGCCGGGACACACCCTCAGGATTGCCTGGCAGAGGGGCGAGCCACCCTAGCACCCCCTCCACATGCTCAGACCCTCACGCCCGGCTTAATGTTCTGCTGCTGCTGTTTCCTTTTTTTGGAAAATGAGGCCCATGGTCTTTTTGTTGTTTTGTTCATCCTCACCCCAGGAGATTTTCCCATTGATTTTTATAGAGAGTGGAAGAAAGGGAGAGACAGAGAGGGGTAAACATCCATGTGAGAGAGACACATCGATTGGTTGCCTCCTGCACGCACCGTGACCCGGGTCCAGGGATTGCAATCGAGGTACATGCCCTTGACCGGAATCGAACCCGGGATCCTTCAGTCTGAGGCTCTATCCACTGAGCCACACCAGCCAGGGCTAAACGGGCCCACGTTTTCATTTGGTGCTAGGTACTGTGGCTACGTGGCTCTCCTGGACACAGGTGAGCACAGGAGGGCTGGCTCCCCCACCCCAGACCCACCAAAGGCCCGTACCTTGAAGGTGGCCGTGTGCAGGGCCTCAGGCGGCAGGCCACAGCCCTCGGCATAGAAGCAGATCTCCAGGTTCTAGAGGATGAGCAGACACATCAGAGGTGACCCCGCGCACACACCAACAGGGAGATCACTGCATCACTGGGTTCTTACCTGCAGCGCAACCTTCAGCCTCCTAGAGGCCAGGGGGCAGCTCCTCTGGGCGTTGGCCACCTCCACCAGCACCGTGAGCGTGTGGGTCCAGAGCAGGGTCAAAAGGCTGGGTGAGGAGCCGCGGGATGCCAGACACAGGACAGAAAGACGAAGACGGGGAAGCAGAGATGCTTTTGAGAAAGGACCTCATGGGACCGAGGCCCATCCACAGCTCCTCCTCTCCTCACCCCCCACCTGCCTCACAGGTGAGACTGGGGCCAGGGCCCGGGCAGGGAGCTAGGGAGTGAGGGCTGGCCTCCTGAGGGCAGGGGGCGGGCAGTTGGGGGTTAGGGCAGCCGGACCCAACCTCGTGCAGAAGCCTCCTCAGGCTTATCAACCTCAACAAAAAAGGGGTGGGGAGGCTGCTCCCCATGACTGATCATGGGCCAAGGTGGCAGTGGCCAAAACGAATAGGATTTCAGCCCGCCGCATGGAGAAGCATCTGCTAGCTGTTGGGAGGAAAAAGTAGCAGCCAAGCCACAGGCCTAATAACCACCTGAAATAGCTGAACTCTCACGTGTGAAAGTGGAGCCAGGCAGTTAAGTACGAAAATCTGCAGTGGAGAGCGTGGAGGTTGACATTCAAAGTCGCTAACTTAGTCACACACTCGTGCACCAAACACTTCTAAGGGCTTTTGAGACAGTGGAGAGTAAAGCTCCTATCTCGGTGGAGATTAAATTCCATTTTAGGTGAAAATCAAAGCTCAAAACTGGCATTCTATGGCTTAAGAAATAACGAAGGTGGGCTTCTGGCCTAGCTGGTTTGGCTCAGTGGATAGAGCATCAGCCTGCAGACTGAAGGGTCCCAGGTTCGATTCTGGTCAGGGCACATGCCTGGGTTGCAGGCTCGATCCCCAGTGGAACATGCAGGGGCAGCCGATCAGTGCTTCAATGATTCTCTCTCATCATTGATTTTTTTTTTCTCTCTCTCCCTTCCTCTCTGAAATCAATATATATATATTGATTATATATATATATATATATATATATATATATATATATATATATATATATATATATATATATATATATATATATATATATATATATATATATATATATATATATATATATATATATATATATATATATATATATATTATATATATATAAAAATTTTTTAAAGAAGGTGCACTCTCGTGCCCCCACCCCCCATCACTAGGAGTGGAGCAGGGGGCAGGGCCTGTGGCCGCCTGGAGGATCTGGCACCATCACCATTGTCACTGTGCCTGCAGCTCATGACCCCTTCCTTTGTACAGGCTCTGCTCTCAGCACTTCAGTGACTCACTTAGTCCTTAATAGAGGCCAGAACTACGGTCATCTACACAGAAGACTATACAGCAATCCACTCGAGAGCATCCCCAGCAGCGGCGAAACTGAAGGCTGAATCCAGCTTGTCCAGACCCCACGCCCTCGGCCTCATCCCCCACTGCCCCTGAATCATGGGAGAGGAATGCCAGCTGCCCGTGACATTAGGGGGCAGCCTGCCAGGCCGGATGGCCCGGGGCTCATGGAGAAAGGACATCAAGAAGTGAGCTCCCTGTCCCTAGAGCAAGCACTAAAGCAGAGCTAGTGGCCTCCTCCCCTGGGAACGATGCGGAGGCAGGAAAGGGGGGCAGGTGGGGCAGGGGTGAGTGTGGGCGCCGGGGGCAGCGCTGCTACGGACCTGTTGAAGTTCTCCTGCACCAGGTTGGTGTTCATGTAGCAGAGCTCCACCTCCAGGAACTTCATCAGGGGCAGGATGGCCTGCGGAGAGGGGCAGGCAGCACGTCCAGCTCGGCCCATCCTGGTCCCACCCGGCCCTGCCCACCTTGCTGCTCCTCCCCCAGAAATGCTCTTGCTCCTTCCCTTGTTTCCTGCAGGTCTTGACTCCGCCGGCACCACTGAGTAAGGCCTTCCCAGGCCTCTCTGAAAACACAGCCTTCGACACGTCCCACTTCTCTTGTGTTTCATTTTTCTCTTTAGCACCTATTGGCTAACGCACCGTGTGCGTGTGTGCGTGTGTGTGTGTGTGCATATACACATATTCACACACACAGTATATTTAGTCACGGCAACAGCTCTAGTTACAGACACACTTGGTTCTGCTTTCCCCGCTCCCAGCAGAATGTAAGCTCCAGGAAGGCAGGGCTTTGGTCACGGCGCTCACTGCCCCATGTCCCCGTACCTAGGCAATGCCTGGACAGTGGGTGCCTGAATAATGATGGATTCGTGAGGAGCCTCCCAGCCATCGAAGGTAAGCCTTACTATCCCTGCTGGCAGATGAGGAGACGGGCAGCGGGCGGTGTGAATAGGGCAGCTGTGCGGGGAGGCAGCCGAGAAGGGTGCGCCAGGTCTGTTTGGCAGCGAAGTCCCAACCCTGCCCCATGGCCGCCTACACTCACCACGTGAGGAGAGCTCGGGGAATGTCCCGGGCCCTCCCCTTAGCACCCAAGGAAGCCCAGGAGGGGACGGTCCTTGCCCACGCTGGCCTGGGGGACTTCTCTCGGACACCCATGGCGTCCAGCCTCCTGCCCAACCTGTTCTCCTTCACAAACTTAGACCCATAGAGCTGGCAAAGGTCAGCGAGGGGGAGGCCACTCACATCCTCCGGCAGCACGGACGCCCTGACGCCCACCAGGCTGTGGATGTGCTTGGCAATGCCCGCCTCCAGCTGCGGACACAGAACAGCAGGGCGGAGGCCAGGGCCTGAGTTTAGGTTCGGGAAGGAGTGGGGGCTGGATACCAGCCTGCTGGGGGGGAGGCTCTAGGCTGAGGATGGGTGGGCCAGGGTCACCGTGGGTCGGACAAGGTACCTGCTCGGCCAGGGTGCGGACGCCTGTGCGGATCTCGTGGCTGAGCCCCGCCAGCGCGCTCTGCAGCTGGGCGTGCAGCGTGTTCTGCAGCTGCTCCTGCTCCAGCACAGCCCCTACCCGCTGCTCCAGCGCCTCCCATGCCAGCTGGGTAGGTAGCCTGCCGATCACCAGCCGCAGCTGCTCCATGTCATTCACCACCACGCACAGCTGCGGGCAGTAGGGCACAGGGATGCAGAGCTTCCTGAATAGGGGCAGGTGGGCAGTCTCTACCCGATCCCAGCCCAACCCTTAGCTCTGGTCCTTACCATATTGGCTGCCAGGCCCTGGTCCTTCTGGCCGGCAGCGAGCTCACGAGCCCGGGCCTTTATCAGGCTGCAGTACACCAGGGCCAGCCGACAGGTGTCCTGGGGTGAGGAGGGGGTGGTCCATGGGGGGGCACCCAGGAGGGGCAAATGGCGAACGCACAGGAATCTCAAGGACTGGGGATGCAGGCCCTGGAGAACCAGGGTGGGCGGGAATGAGGCTGCCTTAGAAGGCGGGAAGGCCTCGGGGAAGATGCCGCACCTCCACGAACTTGACCGTGATCATGAAGGCCTCCTCTGGGTCGGGCCAGTCCAGCTGCTGGGCAGTGTGGCCGATCTGAGCAAAGCAGGTGGACAGATCCACAGCCGAGGTGCTGTGCTTGATCAGCTCACCCAGGGGCACCAGCTGGGAGACGGGGAACAGTCAGAAAGGAGATCCGTGCCCTCCTCCCTCCTCCCTTCCACAGCATTCCTTGCTTTTACCATCGGCAAACAGAGCTGAGCAGGGGGCTACAGGGGAACAAGCAAGGCTCCACCCAGACTCCCTCCCCGCAACCCCACCATCCCTCCAAACCCCCACTGTCCCCACCCCCCACTGCCCTCACCAGCCCCACTCCTACCCCCCTACCACGCCCACCG
>NW_006290028.1:36437-39422 GCF_000327345.1 Myotis davidii | reverse complement strand
GGTTTCAGCCCCTTCAGGGCACAGGCCCGAGTAGCAGACTCAGTCTCCTGTAGGGGGCCCACAGGAGCAGGAGGCAGCCAATCAAAAATTCATCATTGATGTTTCTGTTTCTCTCCCTCTCCCTTCCTCTCTGAAATCAATAAAAATATATTTTTAAAAATAATGAAAAAGAAAAATAAAAGCATCCTTTATCACCAGTGACCTGCTTCTGAACATCCTGAAGTCCCCCGAGCCCCAAGCCCCACCCTAAAGCCGGGACCCCGCCCCGGCCTACCCCCCACCACGCCCACCGCCCCACCCCCTGCAAGGATCAGTCTGTGAAGGGAAGCCACAGCTCCAAGGATAACCAGGCAGCGTTTTGCATACAACTGGCCTAAAAGCAGGGCTCAGTGGTTGAGTGTCGACCTATGAACCAGGAGGTCACGGTTTGATTCCAGGAGAGGGCACATGCCCAGGTTTGGGGCTTGGTCCCCAGTAGGGGCCGTGCAGGAGGCAGCCAATCAAAAATTCTCTCTTATCACTGATGTTTCCATCTCTCTCTTTCTCCCTTCCTCTCTGACGGGGCTCCAGGGCCAGGGTGGGGGGCGAGGGGGCCTGGCCCGGGACTCACCAGCCACTGCAGCTCCAGGAAGGCCATGGAGAAGAGGTCGATCTTCAGAACACTGCGGGAGGGGCGGCGGGTGACCTGGTGCCACACACGGGGTCCCTCTGGTCCGCGTGCGGCGCCCCTGCCTCCACTCTCCCAGCCCCGCCCGCTCACTTGTGGAAGAGTTTGTTCCACGTGCGCTGGCACTGGTGCAGGTCGCCAGTGATATCCTGTACCAGGCCCAGCAGGGCCTTGCCCGCCTCCAGCAGGCCCTGGCGGGGACAGAGGAGAGCTGAGCAGGGCTGGGAGAGCAGGCACCCAGCCGCCACCCTGCACAGCCCCTCACCTGCACCATGGGCTGATGGTGCTGCTGCTTCATGTGGAACCATTCCACGGTGCCAGTCTGCGGGCAAAGAGGCAGTGAGGGGGGTGGGGGGCTGCTTGGCCCAGGCACATGCCCTCCCCATCCCCAGGGGGCACCATACCCGCAGCGCCTCGGTCACCAGGCGGGGCAGCGGGGCACTGTCCGGGCACAGCTCTCCAAAGGCCTTCATCTTGCACATCTGGACCAGGACCCTGTGAGGACAGAGAGCCTGCTGCCCACCCCCTCCCTCCACAGCTTCCCATCCCTGCAGGCGCCCCCGCTGTTCCCTAGTCCCCGACCAACTGACCGGAGGAGAGACTGCAGCCGGGCCGGGGAGTCGGCGACCGAGAGGGGGAAGACCGTGCGGAACCTCCGGATGAGGGACAGGCCGTAGGCCAGCAGGGAGGTGAACGAGGCGGCCAGCTCCTCCCGCTGCGGGCCCGGGAGCACGCCCGGGAAGATGCTGTGAGGCCCGAGCTGCATGATGGGCCCCCACAGCCGCTCCCGTCCCTGGGCCCTGCCTGCCCAACACCCCTCGCCCCGCCCCAGCCCACCTGTTCTGCCTGGAGACGGCCCTGGATCCACTGGTACTCGATGCTGGTGATGGGGTGCAGGAGGCAGCTGCTGGGGAACTCCAGGCTCTGGTAGACTCGGCTGTAGGCCAGCCACTGCCTGTGGCACACGGACGCCTTCAGCCTGGCCAGGCTGGGCACCTCCCTTCCCGCTGCTGGCCCAGCCCAGCCTGGGGGAGAGGGGGGACAGCGCCTCCCCCGCCCCGGAGCCTCCTGGGAATCCCACTGACACGCGAGGCTGAAGGTACCCAGAGGATTGTTGTGCCTATAATGCTCTTCAAACATGCGAGTTAATCACCCGCCTCTTAAGTTAGGACACGTGTGATTTTAAAATTCGGCTTTCTTGCTGCTTTTGAAAAATCAGATTTGGAGACTTGAGCAAACACTGGCTGGAACTTCCCTTTAGATAATTCAGGGGAGACTTCCCCGAGGTGGCGATGGCAATGAGACAAGGTTCGAGTGGGAGGGTGGGGGCGGGCACAGCCCTGGTACTGTCCCTGCCGGGACATGGCAGCCGCCTGCGTGACAGGCCTGGGCCCGGTGGGCAAACCAGGCCCTCCTCACCTGCCCCCACCTGTCCAGGAACCCCAGCTGCCCCCAGTCCTAGCGCTGCCTCCTTCCCCCCCTGACTCAATGCCAAGTGTCAGCCCTGCTCAGGGCAGCACCCGCTGTGCCCTCCTCCCGACCCCGTGTGCACTGAAATGCCTGTGAGCTCACATGTGCGCCTCCCTGGCCTTCCCACAACTGCCGCGACACCGGAGGCGATAGGCCCAGCAGAGCCAGGAGGCGATAGGCCCAGCAGAGCCAGTAGCCGCCGGGCACAGACTCGCTGCAGGAAGGCAGTGGCCTTGGGAAGGGGGTGGGCCTGGGGTAGGGCTGGTAAACTCAGAGGCCCAGGATTCAGGTGCTGGCAGGGAGTGACGTGGGCCCGAGGGCAACGTGACGGACTGGGGGGGACATGCCGCTCCGCGCTGACCCACGGCAGCCCAGCAAGAGGCTGCGTGGACGTCAGCGCTGAGTTTCACGAGAGCTGGCGATACGAATCTGTACGGAAACCTCCCGATTTTACAAGTCGGCAACGAACTCAAAACTGAAAACACACAGCTTAGGTCAAACTGAAACCTCTGGGGGCTTAGAGCCGGGCTGCCAGCCCACGGGGGGCCGGAGGGAGGGAGGGGGTGGTGCGCTCACGCCATGGACTGGTGGAAGTCGGACAGGTCCTTCTGGGTGGCGTGGAGAAACAGGATGGTGGCAGCCTGGGGACTCAGCGACCCGTCCCAGGAGGTACTGCCTGCCTGAGGGGACAGGCGGAGGGGTCAGGGCCTGGCAGGCAGACCCGGGCCCTGCCCCGCCCAGCCCAGGAGGGTGGTACCTGGTGCTGGGTGACCTCGTGGGCCACGAGCTGCTGCAGCAGGTGGAGGTGCACCGTGTAGCTGTGCTGGGAGCGGCTGGCGGCTGTGGCT
>NW_006290028.1:34054-35500 GCF_000327345.1 Myotis davidii | reverse complement strand
TGTGAATGAGCTGGAACTGGAGGTGGCACCGGCCACGGTCTGGGTAGGTCTCGGTGCAGGGCTCCAGACGGTACCACTGATCCTCCCGGCAGCGCAGGTCCTGGCGGCGGGGTCAGGAGATGCTCATGCCCACGAGTGGGGACAGGGAGGCGCCAGGAGGCAGACCTGGAACCCGCCCCTGATGCCCTCACTGACCCACTCCTGCCTCTCTCCCGCCTCCTCCCCGCCCCACTCACCTGGAGCCTCAGAACCACGTTCCCCAGAAAGTCGTCCTGGCCCTTGTCCTTGCGGGCATCCTTGAAGATCCTGTTCCAGGCAGGGTGCGTGAGGGAGACGGGCCCAGAGCCTGAGGGGCCAGGATGGCACCTGCCCCCCATGTGTGGCCACCGGGCCCAGCAACTGGTGTTGGGTGTTGGGAGCCCCCACTCCTTCCCGGGAGCCCGGCGGCACCCACCTTCGCAGCCCATGCAGGTCTGTGAGCTCCCCGAGCTTCTGCCGGACCGACTCCACCGTGTCCAGGTCCCTGGAGGCACAGGTTCGAGCTGGAGGTGGAGGGCCTCCTGGGAGCTCCTGACCCCGTGGGTTGGAGGCCGACACCTCGCCCCCCCGTGTCTCCCCACTCCACAGCAGGGCGTGCTCCTCACCACATGTCCAGGTGGAAGCTCGCGCTGTTTATGTCCTCAAACTCCCTGTCGGGAGAGGAGGACACGGGTGAGGGCCTCGGAGGGTAAACCCATCGTCCAGGCCACAGCTGCCCCTCCCCGGGAGCACCACCCACTGTGGACTTAGCTCCTTCCTGGCAACTCCACTCCCCCTCCCAACCGCATCCCTCCTCCTTTCAGCTAAGGCTCAGGCTACCCCAGATCAGCCCTGCAAGCTGACCTCTGCACCCCCCACCCCTCCAGCACACGGCCAGCCCTGTCTGTCCGCGCCGTCTGTCCGCCCCGTCTGTCTGCCGTCTGTCTGCTCTGTCTGTCTGCTCTGTCTGTCTGCCCCATCTGTCTGCCCTGTCTGTCTGCCGTCTGTCTGCTCTGTCTGTCTGCCCCATCTGTCTGCCCTGTCTGTCTGCTCTGTGTCCGCCCCGTCTGTCCGCCCTGCCTCAGGAGCAGGCTTCTCTTCCACACAAGCCAGGCCCCTCCCCAGGCCAGGAAGTCCTGCTGGTCTCGCTCCGGGGGACCCTCCCACCGGGACGGGCCACGTACAGAATGAAGGTCTCGTCCCAGACGGGGTTGAGCGTCTGGGCGATGACCTGGGTGCGGTGGGTCTGCTCCTCGGGGATGGTGTGCCTCACCACGGCCTTCGGCTGCCGCCGCCGCGACCCCGGGCTGCCCCCCGGCACGCCCACCCCCTGCTCGATGCCCAGCAGGCAGTAGGGGTCACTGAACCCTAGGGGGAGAGGCAGGAGGGTGTTGGCCGGGCTCTGGGGGGGCCCTTCATCACCCCCAC
>NW_006290028.1:33514-34039 GCF_000327345.1 Myotis davidii | reverse complement strand
TCAGCGCCAGGGCCGCCTCAGGGTGCCTGGGGGAGCCGAGCCCCCACTCAGAGTTCCAGGACAGACTGTCCAGGAGAGGCAGGAGCGGGAGGAAGGCCCGCAGGCCCCAGCGCCCACTCACCGCTGACATCCTTGCCCAGGATGCCCTTGGCTTGTTTCACTGTGGCCTTCAGACAGAACACTGGCTTCTGGAGAGAGAGGAGGGGGCGCCTGAGTGGCACAGGGGGCTGGCTCCCAGCCCCAGCCTCACCCCAATGGCCCCGGGCCAGGGCTACCTCCAGCTCCTGGACCCGCTGTAGCGCCTGCTGGTGCTCCTGGGGCTCCACCTGGAAGGCCTGCGGGGAGGAGCGGGGCGTGGGTGGGAGTGGCCAGGCGGGAAGGCGGCCGCCTGGTCCAGGCTGCAGGGGAGGGGGCCGCGCTCACCTCCTGCAGGTAGCGCAGCAGCTCCGAGGCCTCCTTCACGTGGCTGGGCTCGGGCTTCCCCACGCGGTGCAGGACGGTGTAGAGAGCCTCCTCGTAGAGCAG
>NW_006290028.1:32081-32343 GCF_000327345.1 Myotis davidii | reverse complement strand
CGCAAGAGGGGAGGGCGCCGCTGCTGCGAGTGGGACAGGAGTGTCGCCATGGTGGCCGCTGCCCTTCCCTCCGCGCCGCTGCGGGGGAAGATAGCGAAGCCACAGGATTATGCAAAGGGCCAGGGCTGCCACCCTGAGCCGGGAGGGGCGGAGGGCAGGTGGGGAGAGGGTCAGGTCTGCTTTCTCCACCTCAGAGGCCCCGTGGGGCCTGCACCTTCCTCCCTCCCGCTGGGCTGGCCGGTGGGGATCCTGGGAGGAACTC
>NW_006290028.1:30790-31829 GCF_000327345.1 Myotis davidii | reverse complement strand
CCCTGCCCCCACAGGACAGGAGGGCGCCCCTTCAAATGTCCTGGGGTGGGGGGGTGGCCAGCCCGGCAGCTGCCCCGAGCTGGGCTGGCAGAGGCGGCGAGGCTGAGGCAGAGCCTGGCCTCCCTCCAGAGGGCACCTTGGTCCCAGAGGCAGGAAAGTGGACACTTCAGGGCTCGGCTTTCTCAGGGCCCAGGACCTGCCCAGGCCAAGCCCAGGCCAAGGCGGGGTGGGAGGGAGGGAGGACAGGCTTGGGCATGGACCCTGGCTCCTTCCTACCCCCTGCCTGGGCACTAAGCGTCACCAGGAGGGTGGCACCAGCACGTCCCGGGGGCCAGTCTGGTCGGCTCGTGACACCCCTCTCTCGAGCTGAGCAGCTCCTGGGGCCAAGCCCGGGCCCGGCCACACTGCCAAGGGTGGTGAGCACCGCGGCCAGGGACACAGGACCTCACACAGGCAGCCTGGCCGGGCCTCCAGGCCTCTTCTGCAGGGCACTGCTGGGCGGCACCAGCCCCGGGGACTTGGGGGGGCAGTGGCTGAGTAACCGCTGGGGAATGGAAACAGGAGAGGCCTTAGCTTCCTGGGCCCAAATGGGCCGCGAGAACAAGGGCCTCCCACAGGAGGGCACACTCCCCGCCCCCGGGGCCTCGGAGCTGGAGCCGGAGAGACGCTCTCCTCCCCAGGGGCCACCTCGGTCACACAGCCACACACGGTCCAGTTACTTCAATTTTACTTCACATTTTCAGCAAACAAATCAAGGTGCAAACAGGGTTTATTTCACATTAATATATTAACTGCAATTGTTTTGTCAAATAAATAGGGAATTCTCTTTACATAACCATCTCCTCACTGCACGGCCAGTCCAGGAGCAGGCGGGGGCAAGTCTGAGTGCACCCGGCATGTCGCCAGGCGTAAGGGGAAGAGGGGCGCGGAGCCGTCAGGTCAGCGCGCACCCAGGCAGGTCCCGGGGGCAGCGGCCTGTGTTCCAGCCCACCCGGCCGCCCCCAGTGGCCTGCTGGGGCGCACACGCCTTCCCCAGGCC
>NW_006290028.1:27960-30703 GCF_000327345.1 Myotis davidii | reverse complement strand
GGCCAGGCCCAGGCCGAGGGCGGGGAATGTGAGCAGGGCTGCCGGGCCCTCGGGGGGACCGGAGGCCGAGGACGACGTGGCTGCCAAACGAGGGAGCTGGGCGGCGGCAGAGGAGGTGGCCAGAGTCCCTCCGTGGGTAGAAGCTACTGAGCAAGACAGGGACTGGGGGACGCCCGCCCCGAGGAGAGCCCCGATGCTGCGAGGAAGTGCGCTGGGCACCTGTGGGCCCCGGGAGAGTGTGGGGAGCTGGGGGTGCAGCTCCCAGTCAAGGGGCCCTCCCTCCCATGGATGCAGTTCCTGGCAAGTGTTTTATAGTCAGACCTGGAGGAAGAACAAGGCCGCCTCCCCATCCCCAGCCCAGACCCGCCCCCGGGGGAGGGGAGGAACGAGGATGAGTGATGAGAGGCAGGAGGCAGGGGGTCTACTGGGTCTTCTTATCCTCCGGGGGGTAGTAGGGAGGGGGCGGAGGCTGGTTCTGTGAGGGAGGGAAGGAAAGGTCAATTAGAAGCTCAAACCGAGCCCAGGTCCCCCACCCCTAAGTCCCAGCCCGTGGCCGGCCTGCTGCACCCACCGTGGGCATGTAGACGGTGTGCGGGTTGTCGGGGTTGTAGTAGGCGCTGGCAGCGGCTTCTGCGGCCTTGGCTTCGGCTGTGAAGGCAACACACCAGGGATGAGCCTCCCCTCTTCCAGCCGCCGCGGGGCTGGGGCTGCCCTCAGCCAGGGGCCGCTGCTCAGGGCAGGGCGCTAGGACCCAGCTCTGCCCACAGCACAGCCTTAGCTTTCCCTTACCCCCTCCACCTGCCACTGTCCCCCCCAGGCCTCCCTCCCTGTCACCACCCGCCAGGTGGCCCCGGAACCATCTGCCGGGAGCTGAGCAGCTGAGAAGGCCGAGGCAGAGGGAGACCGGCCCAGATCCGGGCACGACCAGCTCCTCATCCTGAGGGCACCTGCCAGGCCCCTGGGCAGTCCCTAGGCCCAGGCCATGCACCCGTGGGGCTCCCAGCAGCCTCCCCCGTTCCCAAGCCCCTTGCAGCCCCGGCCGGGACAGGGCTGGTTTCCCAGGACGGCGGGCAGCCCGGGGCCTCACCTGCAGGAGTGGAGGGGACCTCAGGGCCGCTGACTGGCGGCTCCATGGGCCCCGGGTAGGGCGGTGGTGGGGGCTGCACGTACCCCATGGCCCCGTCCATCATGGGAGGTCCTGGATAGAACTCTGCTCGGCAAGAGAGGGACAGGAACCCCATAAGCGGCCAGCCCCCTGGTAGTCCTGGAGCAGGTCCCACAAGTCTCCCCTCTACACCGCCCTGGCCTGGGTGGGGCTGGTTAGTGGGTGGGTGAGGGGTGGGCAGCAAAGGATACACTCACCAGGTGGGGGCGGTGGGTAGGGGTAGCCAGGAGGGCAGGGGTACATTCCATTGGCGACGGGCGGGGGGAAGACATAGGGCCCGGTGGGCAGGTAGGAGTACCCATAGGCTCCAGGGGGGGCTTCGCCTCGGGAGGCTGCAAGCACAGGGGAGAGAAGTGCGCTCAGCCTCGGGCTGGGGGAGGGTCCCACCCCTGGGAGGGGGGCTCGGGGTCCCCGGATGTGCACAGCGGACGGGCCTTATCCCTCGCCATCCGCCCCCCCGCCCCCCACGTGAGCTGACCTTGGTCAGAACAAGGCGAGGGGCCAGGATGGGGAGAGGTCAGAGGGGGAGAGGTCAGAGGGGGAGGTCAAGAACAGGGGGAGAGAAGGGGGGGAGGAAGGGAGGGAGGAAGGGAGGCTGGCTCAGGGCTGGGATAGGTAAGGATGCCTGTGTACACAGCTCTCGGGGGCTTAGAGTGTTTGAGGTTCTTGTCCTAGCCCCCCAGACAGCCCCCGTAGGCCCCGATGTCTAGAGCCCTGATACCTTGCGATGCCACCTGCAGCATCCGCTGTCCGAACTCGATGGCGCCCCCTGCCGTGAAGGTCAGCTTGTATGAGGCAGAGCCTTCCCAGCCACCTGGGGAGGACAGCGCAGCCACGCTCAGGGCACAGTCACTGTGAGACCACTGGTCCTCCCCGCCCGGCCAGCGCCCGAGGCGTGGGAAAGGCCTGGCTCTGCGGCCTCCAGGGACCAGGCCTCGGCCTCCAGCCCCCGCGCCGGCTGCAGCCTCCGGGTGAGCCTCCGGGCTTTTCCTCTGGGCACAAACTCGCCCGCCCGCTCAGCACTGTGAGGGCACCGCAGGGCCTCCCACCCGTCAAGCCACTTCCCAGGAGCAGGTACCGTCAGCGACCACCTGCGTTCAAGTTCAGGGCTGACTCACCCTGAGGGGCCCAAGGATGGACTCCCGGACCCTCTGGCCTGGCTCCCGCCTAAGGGGACCTGTGAGCCCCGGTGACAACGCGAGCTCCCGGGGCGGGTGAGGGCCGGGGGGCTGGGCAGAGGTCAAGGGCGCCTGGGAAGGAGCCCGCCAAGCAGGACCTCCCGGCGTCAGAGAGCAGCTCCTCGGCTCCAGGGAGAGGCCCCTCCACCCTGAAACCGGGACATGCCCAGGTCGCAAGTGCTTCCACTCGCTCAGTCATCGCCGCTTCCCCCTGCGAAGGTGATGTGCGCCGCCACCTCGATGCCAGCATTTCCAGTTGTCAACCAAACCCACCTCTGCTACACAGCTGGCGCCCAGGTGTGGGTGTTGGAAGCTAACTCAGACCAGGAAGAGGACGAGCTGGGACGATAAGGGACCAAGGAGGCCATCTCCACGGCCGCCGTCAGGCGCCAGCGCACCT
>NW_006290028.1:26805-27650 GCF_000327345.1 Myotis davidii | reverse complement strand
CCGCCCCCCCCAGTCACCCACCTCCTGCCTCAGCCTTCACTGTCCCCTTGACGTAGTTTGCACCGAACACGGGCTGCTTGATCTCACAGTCCTTCATCAGATAAAAAGGCATCATGAAGGACCGCATGGCGTCCTTCCCCTTGGACAGAAAGATGACCTGCAGCGAGAGAAGGCGAGAACCATCAGCAGGCAACCGCCGCCCAGCGGGCCATCGCTTCCTGCGTGTGGCGAGTCCACGCCAGTGCGGGGCGGGCAGCCCGAGCCAGGGCCCAGCGGCCAGAGCTCTCCGCTGGCACAGACCCTCCTGGAGAGCCGTTCACAGGGAGAGGCCAGACATGTGGTCCCAGGAAACCGTGCCCCTCACAGGCAGCAAGGAGCAGACGGCTGTCACTTAGGCGGTGGAGGAGGTGCTGGATGTGGCGCGGCAGGGACAGGGCCTGCAAAGTTAGGCAGGGGCGGAGGCAGGGCAAGGCAGGGGAGGAGTCCTGAAGGGAGTCTGGCCTGAGCTTTGCAGAACCAAGAGCGAAGGCGTGGCGAGGGCGTGGGAGCCCGGACAAGGGGGCTGAGGGACCCCTCCCCAGCCAGACTCACTGCCCAGGCAGCAGGTCTCACGCCCGCGCTTGCAGAACCATCCCACACCCACACTCCGGTGGCCGAAGATGCCACCTGAACCACCAGACATGGGCTTGGAGCCTCCCCTTTTGCTGCTAAATCCCGGTGAACGCGAGGATGTGCTCCGCCCCCCGCCAGGCAGGCCTGACTCCTGGGAACTCCAGGGCCTCTCCCAGGACGCCCGCTGGGATTTCTCTGGAAGTCTCTGTCGCCTGGGCAGCTCAGGCGAGGCC
>NW_006290028.1:24990-26784 GCF_000327345.1 Myotis davidii | reverse complement strand
CATTCCTCGCTCTGCAGGGCTGCACCGGGCTCTCTGCCCGGTCCGGAGGCTGTGGTCATGCTACTGCATCCTGGTCACCAAATTTATCACTCTGATGTGCGAAGGCCTGGAGGCTACGCCTACAGAAATCAAAATAACAGCAGCCTCTCCTCCCCAGGCCCAGGCCATCCCAGCAGCTGCCTCCAGAACACAGAGCTTATGCAGCAACAGCGCTGGGACTTGCAGGATTCACTGCCCAGTGGTCAGTTCGGCTGCACAAACAGCCTGGTGGTTCTAGGACCCAGAAGCACGTGGCAGAGAAACTCCCGGAGTGAGGAACTGTCACGTGGTTCAGAGGCCGCTGGGCTCACAAGACTGAGGCTGCCCTACAACCCACATCAGCTGCAGGAGCCACGCCTTCCAGCCAGCACTGTCAGGGGTGACTCACCCGGTAAGGGGTCAGGTAAACGGTGCCTTTCTTTGTCCCTTTGAAGGCCTCTGGCATATTCTTCATGTCATTGAACGTCAGTTCCACATGCTCATAGGACATGAGGATGCTGCGATGAGAAAAGAGAGGGTCTGATCAGACAGTCTGCAGCCACGATCTGTTACCAGGGACTGGCCCCTCCTGGTAGGCAGGGACCGGGCATGCCGTCTCTGGAACAGTTTCAGCATTGCTGCAAGGAAGCTATTCCCACGGCCAAGGGAGAGATGAGCTAGTCGGGGTTCTACTGAATCCCCAGCCCCACGACCAGCCCGAGTGGCCAGCGCAGCACAGCAGCCGCCGGGCTGTGACGAGCAGTTAGGTTGTCTGAGGTCACTCCTATCTCCTTCAGAGTCCTTATGACAGGTGTTCCATTTTTGTTGGTTTTTTTTATTTTTATTGATTTCAGAGAGAAAGGGAGAGGGAGAGAGACAGAGACATCAATGATGAGAGAGAATCATGGATCGGCTGCCTCCTGCACGCCGTACTGTTGGTTTGTTTTTTAATCCTAACACATAAACATTCTAAGACATGATTACACATTACAAAATGGCTGACTTCGGGGTTCCTTTCAACCTGGGGCTCGTAAGCTGGGTCTGCAGGGATGTCAGTCCCTGGGGCCCCAGAGATGACCCTGTACCTGCCTTTTCCTGGGAAAACCTACAGCTTTCATCTCTCTCAAGGGGTTCGTGACTTGAAGAGTGAGAAGGGCTATTTTACACATGGAATTTTGAACACGAATTTAAGCTGCAAAGCCTGAGTACACGTTTTGTTTTCAGAGCTGAACCATTTTCTGAAACAAGGCACACCATTATTTAGCAGCACTGAGCCCCAAGCCAGGCAGGAGGCCCAACCGAACTGATACATCTTGTCCCAGAAAAAGCTCACTGAGAGGGTAAGAAAAACAGTCCCGGGCGATGTTACCCAATGGCAACAACAGTGTCTGTCAGGCCAGGGACGGGCTGGAGCACAGAGGCTACAAACTGGGAGAAGGGGAGGTTTCTCTGATTATAAGATAACAAGGTTGGTCTAAGGTCACGCAGTTCCTCCTCCCAAATATCACAACTTCCTCCACTGGGGAGGGGTCAGATACATCTTGTCCCAGAAAAAGCTCACTGAGAGAGTAAGAAAAACAGTCCGGGGCGATGTTACCCAATGGCATCAACGTGTCTGTCAGGCCAGGGACTGGCTGGAGCACAGAGGCTACAAACTAGGAGCAAGGGGAGGTTTCTCTGATTATAAGATAACAAGGTTGGTCTAAGGTCACGCAGTTCCTCCTCCCAAATATCACAACTTCCTCCACTGGGGAGGGGTCAGCGGGAGGGGCCGGT
>NW_006290028.1:24323-24871 GCF_000327345.1 Myotis davidii | reverse complement strand
CGAGCATTCACTGGGCGAGGGGAGGGGGTACAGAAAGAATCTGCAAGTGGGGAGACCTCTGCTTTGGGGATCACCAAGCCGACAGGTATGGCGCTGGACAAACGGTATCTATCTAAGCTCAGCTCTGGCCTGGTTCTCATCTGAGCAGTTCTGGAACATACTGGAAGTTTCACCTACTGATTTTGGAGTCAGGACTCCTTTCCTGGAATTCCATCTGTTACAGCTCTGTGACCTCGGACAAGTTACTTAACCTCTCCGTGCCCCCCCCGCACCCCCCCCATCCCAAATTCCCTACCTGTGAAATGTGTATAATAGTAGTATCTGCCCCACAGGATTTACGTATTAAATACGGTAGGAGAGGGGCAGTGCCTGATGCGTAGTAACATAGTAAAGGCCCAATAAGCGGCAATTATTTTTGTGGAAGGCTCTTCCCATCACTTACAAGTCGCCTTTTCTGGGAAAGGGGCTCAAGAACTACCCCCTGGGCCCCACTGGCTGCCTTCAACTTCGTCCCCGTCCGCCGCCCCACCCCCATCCCGAAGCTGATC
>NW_006290028.1:17376-24182 GCF_000327345.1 Myotis davidii | reverse complement strand
ACCCCCTCCCCCCGGCACCGCAGCCCAGCAATCTCCCCTCCTCGGCGATTGTTTTGCCCAGCGCCCACCGCCCACACCCCTGTCGCCCTCCCTTCGGCCTTCCCGGATCTTGTGCAGCGTTTTCACCTCTCGGTGTTGTTGACGATCACTCCGCCGCCCTCCGAGTGATTCTTGTTGAGCGCCATAGTCTCTTGGAAAGGGGTCCCAAGACTAGCAACGCAGTGCGCTTGCGCTCCTCTCGACCCGCCCCTAGTGGCGTCGTTCGCAATAGAGTCAGCCAATCACAGCTCTCAGCCGGAGGCTGGCCCAACCACCTGATCCCGAGTGTCACGTGGTCAAAGAGTTTACATTCTCTCCCCCTTCCGCCTCGTTTCGCCTGCATCACAAACAACTTGAAGACTACATTTCCCAGAAGGCAATGCTCCCTCAACCTCTCCGTATACTAATGAAGGATGCATTCTGGAACTTGTAGTTTTCCAGACCACAGGCCTGGATGATTCACTCCCTTGCCTAACTAATTCTCCTGCGTACTCCCCACCTTGTGGAATGAACAGTTGGGCGCATCATAGGGGGAATTAAAAAAAACAAAAACCAAAAAAACTACTGGATTCTATTCTGGTCGGGGGCACATGGCTGGATTGCAGGCTTGTATCCCAGTTGGGGGCGTGCGGGAGGCAGCTGGTCAGTGATTCTCATCATTGTTTCTCTCTCTCTCCCTCTCCCTTCCTTTCTGAAATAAATGAAAATATATATTTAAAAAAAAAACACTGGGCACACAGAATGGGGGCTGTAATCTAAGTCTGGTGTGTGGCTCGCAGAAAAGTCACCTTACACGGGCATCTTCACTCACTCAACCAACATCACGGAGCACCTACTAGGTGACTTTACACCCGACTTGGATAGTCACTGAGCCATACACATGGAGTGCAAGACCCAGTCTCTGTTGCAGGACACGGCGGGTGGGTGGCTGGCAGAGAAGAGTCAGGAAAAACTTTCCCTTCATGACATCAAACCCAGACCCTAGCCCGGCCAGCGCGGCTCAGTGGTTGAGCCTTGACCTATGAATCAGGAAGTTACAGCTCCATTCCTGGTCGTGGCACACGCCCGGGTTGCGTATCCCCAGTAGGTGGCGTGCAGGAGCCCATCAATGATACTCTCTCATCCTTGATGTTTCTCTCTCCCTCTCCCTGCGCCCCCCCCACAACTGGCCTCCAGGTGGCACTGCTCCCTCTAGAATGTTCTGGCTTAGTGGTCCAGCCGTCCCCGCGGCGTCCTGGCTGGAAGATTTTAACCAGATTGAATGAAATTAGGCACAATATGGGGCCAGCAGCTTACAAAATAGGGCTGATTCGTTTTAGCTTGTGACCTAGCATTGGGTGGCCCTACTGGGCATCTGTAGTGAGTAAACTCCCCCACCTCGGGGGGATTTTTAAGGGGGAATGTGAGCATCTCATCCCGCGTGGAGGTGCTGGTGCATTATCTTAAGGGCTCAGAGTTTCATTCCGGGCAAACAGCTGGTTTCCTGACACGTGGTGGCCAGTCGCAGGGTCCACCTACTTAATTTAAACTTTTTTCTTTTTTAATCCTCACCAGAGGATATATTTTTTTCCCCTTTTTTTCACCAGAGGATAGTTTTCCATTGAATTTTAGAGAGAAAGTGTGGAAGAGAGAGGGAACGACAGAGAGAAATATTGATGTGAGAGAAACACATTGTTTGGTTGCCTCCTGCACAGCCCTGCGTTGGTCTGTGCTGGTCTGCTCTGGCACCTTCAGTGTTTTGGTTCTAGCCAGAGAATGCCATCTTTGGTGGAAAAGTAAAGTATTCTCACCGCCGTGGGGGACCAGGCTTACATAGACAGAAGTCCCTGCCCCTGGTCCCTGATTGGTCCATTCTCATGCGGATGAGGACATCAAATCCCAGGTTGTTGTTTCTCTCTGTTTTTTTTTTTTTTAAGATTTTTTCCCCCTGATTTTTATATTTATATATGGAGAGAGAAACACAGATGTGAGTCTGAGACCTCCGTCTGCTGCTCTCTGCATGCCCGCTCCCAGGGACCAAGCCCAAAACCTGGGCATGCTCCCTGAGCAGGAACCGAAGGTGCATGGGACGGCGTCCAATCAACTGAGCCGCACCGGCCAGGGCTTTTTCTTTTTAAAAGATCGTGTATTGATTATTAGAGAAAGAGGAAGGGAGAAGAGTCTAACATCCATCGCTGCCTCTTTCTTACAAGCAACCTTTTGGTGCACCACCTCCCAACGGTTTGCTTGGCCCGGAGGCCCTGTCCTGACTGGTCAGAATGGAGCTGATTGGTCAGTAATGAAGCTGATGGGCGATGGCTGTGCAGCCCCAATTGGATGGGGGAAGCCTTGGTCCTCCCAGTAGAAATAGGGTCCCAGGAGCTCGTCTACAAGGGCTGGCTCCGCTGGCAGGAGCACCTTGCAGGCAGGCAGCTCAGTGCTGGCTTCTCCCCGAAGCGCAGTTTGCGTGAGAGGCCCTGCTGCAGAGAAATGGCTTCTGGGCTCTTTATTTTATTTTATTTTTTTTGCAGCCCAGTTACCCACCAGGAGCCCTTTTTAGTAGCTATCTTATTTCTCAGGCTCTACACCAGTGGTTCTCAACCTTCCTCATGCCGCGACCCTTTAATACAGTTCCTCATGTTGTGGTGACCCCCAACCATAAAATTATTTTCGTTGCTACTTCATCACTGTAATTCTGCTACTGTTATGAATCGTCATGTAAATATCTGATATTCGGGATGTATTTACATTGTTACAAATTGAACATAGTTAAAGCATAGTGATTAATCACAAAAACAATATGTAATTATATATGTGTTTTCCGATGGTCTTAGGTGACCCCTGTGAAAGGGTCGTTCGACCCCCAAAGGGGTCGCGACCCACCGGTTGAGAACCGCTGCTCTAAACTAAAAGATAATATCATGGATACACAGTGCTGTGGCCACACTGAGGGCTCCTGACAGGAGGGGAAATGTGATAAAGAGGAAGTCGGAGTGGAAAGAGATAGCAGGCTTAGCGGATTCCGGCTTAAATGTCCAACTTTTGCAAGTTTTATACAAACACATCCTTAGGGCCGCTCCCCGGCTGTGGAGGGGCTGGTGGTCTCCAGCGCCCACACTGGCCGGCTCCAGGGCAGTTCATTGCTGATCCAAGTCTGCGGCCAAAGTCCCCGCCTGGGCCCAGGTCTCAGAACTCAGACCTCCCCCGCCTTCTAGTCCACACAGGCTCTACCTGTTTGCAGAAATGGCCCCTTGTTGTTAAGCTCTAAGTCCTCCTATTCTCCAGACCCAAGCACCTTGAGGTGTGCTAAGAAGGGGTGTGAGTATGCCTGAGAGACACTGCCCCCCACCAGGGCAGCCAGGTGGGGTCCAAGGTGAGAGGGCCCCTGGGCCCTCCTGACCCCCAAGCAGCTTCATCTCTTTGCCTCAGTGAGCAGAACAAGTATCATTTGTGCTGGACAAATCATCGCTGCCTTTGTGGCCGAGACCTCAGAAAGGTGGAGAAGCGGCGTGCCAGGTGGGCAGCTAGACTTGAGCAGAGCAAGGACGACGGGCCAGGTTCAGAAGGTCACCAGGGAGGAATGCCCGGGTGCCTAGCAACGGACAATTGTAGGGGGGACCTCGCCCCCAAGGGACCTTCCCTATCCTCACATACCTATGGCCATGGGCTTAGACCTCCTGACCTTTCCTCCCGAGAGATCACCTCTAGGCCTCAGCAGTATGTCAGCTCCAGGCCCAGAGAAGCAGCAAAACCAGACCAGCCACACCAAGGCCGCCCTCAGGACCAACCGCATTGACTGAGGACCCCTGACCTGGAGCCCACCACGTGCAAGGACACACCTGAAGGGCTGCTGAGTACCCTATTGGGTTCTTCCATTGGGACCTCCCCTAACATCTGCACCTTAAAACCCTGAGGACGGAGGACCTGTGCGCGCTCCCTCCGGGTGCAGGCCCTCCCCTCTCTACACCCACCCCTTCCTCGTCCCCCTTGCTCACTCCCAAGCTCCCAGGGCCCTTCCTTTGCCTCTGTAACTTGCTTCCTAAGCCCCTTTCTTCTAGGAACTACTTCTACCTCCGGGATTTACCCAGTGAATGTTCTCTTACAGCGCGAGTCTTGGCTCTGAATTCTTTCCCTGCCAGAACCCAGGTCCCGAGGTTGCAGGACCCAGGTGGGCTGACCCCGCCAGTCTCACACCCGGTCCCTCCCTGCTGCCGCCAACATTTCCTGGTTTTTAAACTTTGACCCACAGCAAGCAATGCATTCTATAGCGAGACCCATCACACGGTGCGTGTCTATACGTGCAAAGAAAGTAAAAATCAGCTGGACAAGCAAAAACAGCCTTGCAGTCGCCTGGCTGGGAGGGGAGACCCAGGGGAAGCCCCAGCCACGCTACAGGGACCTGCTTCTCCCGGGGTCACGCAGCAGCGGTCAGGGGTCAGGAGGACCCCCTCCCTCAGCGACTGCTGCTTTCTTAGCAGAAATACCCCAGGCAGGCGTGGCAATGCCTCACCATTAGGGGGTGCCCCATGCTAACCACTAGCCTCCTGACGGCACCCCATGCTCCTTAATCCCACTGCTTCGAACCCCTGCTCAGGGCCAGCAGCCCCCCAGGACCGGCCTGGCCCTCGCTTCCTGTGGACCCTGGTCAGAACCCTCCAGAACCCACACCTGAGTAAGACCACTGCCCGCCTCCCGCTGGTTGGGCGCGGGCCATCCTGGGGTGAACTGTGCGGGAGCTACCACTTGGCCAGAGGAGACTGGGCGCCTGACCAGAGACAGCTGGGTGGGTGGGGAGCTCATTCGCAGAAACACCCTTCATGCCATGAAGGTTTATCTAAAAATTGCTTAAGCGTTTAAGTGCTTAAGCTATTTTCCCCCAAAAGGAGACTGAATTACATCAGCTAAAAAAGAAAAAAAAAAAGATGTGCGTTTGGGACAAGTTTTATTTTATATCGTACTCCAATATTCTCTGTTCTACTCAGTTATTTTAACAACTTGCTAATTGTTAAGCACTGAATAGGTTTTGCAATCCTGGTCATGAAAGCCCCCTTCCCATTCCAGAAGAAAGGCAGGTGTGGGGGGGGCGGGAGGGAGAGGGAGAGAGAGAGAGAAACATCAATGATGCCAGAGAATCATGGACCAGTTGCCTCCTGCACGCCCCCTACTGGGGATGGAGCCTGCAACCCAGGCATGTGCCCTTGACCGGCATTGAACCGTGACCTCCTGTTCATAGGTCGACACTCAACCACTGAGCCACACTGGCCAGACAGGGTCATTTTTCAGATATGCCCTTTGTTTACCCTTCACGTGGCAGGAGACTCAGGAGATTGAAGGGCGTTTCCCGGACGACAGCAGGGAGCTACAGCCAGGATTGCCGCTATCACCAGCCAGCCAGTGTGCTGAAGGCCTGGGACAGACTCTCCGGTCTTGCCAACACTTCGATTCCAGTCTCCTGGCCTCTAGACAGCGTGACAGTAACCAGCCCTTGTTAAACCCCCCAGTTTGTGGCGCTTCGTTATGACAGCCCCAGCCGACTCCTGCGGTGGGTTTGGAGCAAAAGGACAACCGTTAGGTGCAGTCTCCAAGCCTTGCTTGGCCCAGGGGAGAAGGAGGCTGCCATTCAGGACCCTCGGGGCTGGGACAATGGGTATCTCAGTAGCTGCCCCAGGGGCGCTTCAGGGAGGACCACCCGGAAGGGGCAGCTGAGGTCTGAAGGGCAAGGAGGAGCTGGCAAGGCAAGAAGGGTGGGCTGGGGCTTGGACTGGGGGGCCAGTGCTCCCCAGGGGGCCAGCCTGTAGGAAGGAGAGGGAGAGGCGTGAGGGAGGCAGGCCGTTCTGCAGGGACGGAGCCCGGTCAGGATTCTGGACTTTTCCTAGGAGCCATGGGAGGCCACGGCAGGCTTTCAGACTTGAAAGTGTGAAGTCACTGTAATTTAGGTGAGAAATGGGTTTAAGGAAAGAAAAAAGAGGATGAGAGGGGCCGAGGCAACCCCATCTGGCATCTTTCCAGGGAGATGGAGAGGAGCACCCCCAACTCTGGGAAGGACGACCCAGAACTTGCAGGGAGGGGCCCAGGCCCCCAAACACCTCTCCGAGGCCCTCCTCCCCTGGGCGCCCTCCACGCGGCTCCGCAGGGCTGGCTCCCGCCTCTTCCTGGCTTTCGGGCCTTTGGGAGGCGCAGAAGTGGAACCGGACAGCAGGTCCGTGTAAACACTCCGCCGCGGACTTGCTCAGAACAGGCCTTGCCGCTACGTCTGGGGAAATTGAACTTGACAGAGCAGGGAGGTCTGGACCGGGAACCTTGGGTGGGGCTCATCTCCATAGCAACCAGAAACAGCTCCAGCCAGTGCCCTGGCTCTGCCTCCTGATGGAGAAGCAGGGACTTGTGTTACCGAACATGACCCGCCCGAAATAGCTCCCCTCCACCTCACCAGGGCCCCTGCTGGCAGCTGCCACTCTGCCCACAGCTCAGCCCGCTAACAGCCGGATGGCAGGACGAGGAGGGTGCCCGAGTTTCTCTCTCTCACTGGCTGCGTGAAAGCAATCCGGTGCATCCAGAGTGAATTGGCTCCGGAACCCTCAGGTCTAAGAAATGCCAATTTTGGTCTTTTTCCTAAATAAAAGCTTATTAGGAGCTGCCCTTTGTCAAGAGGGTAAGACATGCGACCCCAGGATCTCTAGAGGTGGTGCTGGTGTCTTCCCTCTAGTAGCGAGGTAATCTGTCTGTCCTGGTGTGAGCTCCATCGGCCCCTTGTCGGAGAGCCCTGGGGCATAGGCTGGGCTGGGGGG
>NW_006290028.1:14016-17299 GCF_000327345.1 Myotis davidii | reverse complement strand
GGGGGGGGGGGGGGGGGGGGGCCACCTCGGCCTCCAGCCTTCTTATGCATCCTGCAGAGGAGAGGCAGGAGGGAGTGAACGCTGGCATCGAAGGGTGTGCGTTGGGTGTGGGCTGGGTTTGACGCAGACCCTGCAGCTGAGGGCTATTTTCCTCCCGGGGAAACCAGCCCAGCCCAGCCCAGCAGAGCCTCTGGACCTCAGCCCCTCCCAGCTGAGCCGTCTTCTTCCCAACAGCCTGCTGCTTGGCCACCGTCTGGGCCTGGCCTCATCCTGGGCCTGGGAGGAGGGAGGGGAGGGGAGGGGACGGAGGAGGGGAGGACAAGGGTGGAGATGGTGTCTGCCTCGACCCTCCTGGGGTGTGCGGAGGGGCTGGGAGCGGTGAGGGGTGCAGGACCCAGGGGTCCAGGACGCAGCGGTCCGCAGCTGCCAGGAGCAGCGATGCTCCAGTCCGCTGCTCGGCCTGTTGTTTAGGGATCTGGAGTCATTTTCCCACAGAAACAAAGCGCAAGTGGAGGCTGGCTCCCTGCCTGGCCCAAAGGAGCCAGATTCAGCCGCAGCGACAGCCCCGGAGCCCTTCACACTCTGCCATTGTCTGTGCTGGGCACCGGCGGCAGCTTCGGAGACCGCACATCCTGGGCAGCTCCGCCAGGGGCTCTGGTGGCCATGGCAACTGGGCCAGGCTCAGGGAGCTCTCATATTTTTTGCATGTTTGTGCATGTGTGTGCGTGCTTGTGCATGTGTTTGTGTGTGTGCATGAATGTGCGCACACGTGCATGCGTGTGTGTGCATGTGCATGCATGTTTGTGCATGCGTTCAGACATTTCTAAGCGAGGACACACCTACGCGTGGAGAATGGGGCAAGTGTGCTGGACTGGGTAGCCTTGGGAGGCCCCTGCATGTCTGTGCCTCAGTTTCATCCTATGGAAATAGTAGTGGTAGGAGGTTTGGCCTACATGGGGATTTCTAACATTTTTTCTTTTTTTTAACAGTTTCTCTTTTTTCCAAGCAATTTTCAGTAAAATCTATTTAATTAAAGTGTTGGCTACACCCAAGTGCCTAAAAGATTTTATTTAAAGTGGTTATTTCCATAAGCCAAATGCTGTGTTTTCTAACAATCAAATATTAACATTTATGGTTTGGTGTTTGACTTAATTAAAAATATTTATTAAAAAAAATAAATAAAGTGTTGGCGGGGTGGTGAGGGGCTAGCCCTGCCCCACTGCCCCTTCCCAGCCTGCCACCTGCCCCACCTCGGGCACCTCTTAACTCCTGGTCTTCTCAGAACATTTTGAAAAGTACGACTGGATTCAGACACACAAATACAGACGTACACCCAGGCGGACAGGTGGACATGCACACTCATACAGGACACCCACATGCACAGACACACAGACAGACACACGAATACACAGAGACTCCCACACACCATCCCTCCAGCTCTAGCATGATCCCAGAGTTCGAGGAAGGGCAGGCGTGTGGATACCCCACCGTGGGGACCACACTGAAACCTGGGCCACGCCCACCCGCCAGCCCTGTGCCAGCTGTGCGGCCTGGGTGCCCGCCCCCTGCGCGGGGCTGTGCGGCTGCAGCGCACATGAGTGTTGGGAGCTGGAATCACTGCCAGTGGCAGGGATGCTGGCTGCAGACCCGACAAGTCAGACTGGAATTCCGCCAGGAAGCCCCAGTGCCAGGGGGGCGATGAGACACCGGGAGGTGGGAGGGCTTGTGAAAGTGGGAAGCTCACAGCAGGTGAGCGGACACTAGGAAGCCCATGGACCCACCTCGTGAGGCCCCAGAGCCGCCTCCCTCATGGGCCCCAGCGGCTGGGTGAGCTGGGGGCCCTGGCTGCCTAGGGAACGGTGTTTTGAACCCAAAACACCAGGAGCAAGGAGGGCCCGCCCAGAAAAACAACATCCTGGCTGCGGGCTGAGGCACGGCCTCGCAGGAGGGACTATTTTTAGCCGCCAAGGCAGCCAGAGCAAGGCTTGTATGGCCTTGCTGTCTGGCTGCATAGCTCACCCATTGTCCCGCCTGACCTGGGCCGGGTGCAAAGGGGCCTCCGTCTGCCCGGGCCCTTCCTGCTGGGGCGTGCTCTGGGGTGCCCCTGGGCCACAAAGAACCGAGGGAGGGCGGGCTGGCCTGGAAACACTCACCAAGTAGCCTCGGGGAGCAGAATTGGGGCATCCCAGGCCACGATGGGGGTTTGGTGGCAGCAGGGGACATGGGGCCTTCCAGGCAGAGCAGCAGAGGTTCTGCTGGGGTGCAGGGCACGCGTCTCCCCGGCCTGGAGGCCGAGCACTGTCCCAGCTGCACAGCCGGGCGCGGGAGGTGAGGCAGAGCCCAGAGGACACAGGCCCCTTTATTGTAGATGTTCTGGGCTCCGGCCACACCCGCGTCAGCTCAGTCACATTCTTCATGGCCTGGGAAGGTGTGTGAGTGAAAGCAACTCGGGTCTCAAGCCTTCGTGCCCCCGCCCAGGAGCCGTGCCCTGTTCTCGGGGGTGTGACGTCTGCAGTTAGTCCTGGGCACAAACACCACAGGCAGGTCCAGAGCGAGGCTGTGGCATTAAGGATGAAAACAGCTGATGGGAACCAGGCCGGCAAAGCCAACACAGGGGCAGCCAGAACGACTGTGGGGCTGGACCCCCACAGGAGACGCCATCTCTAGCTGCCCCTATCCAGGACCAGGGAGTAGGGCTGCCCAAAAGGGCAGGCACCCCATTTCAGCCCCCTCTTTGGGCTCCCTCCCTCCCAACAGGAATCCTGGGACCAGGGACTCTGTTCCCTTCTCCTGCCTTTTAAGACCGGCTCCTGAAAGATGAGCAACACTGGGAAATTCTTGGTGGGTGGAGAGCAGGAAGGAGTGATTCATTCAACAAGTGTTTATTGAGCACCTACTGTGTGCCAAGCACTGTCCTAGGCACCTGGAAAGGGAGGGCTTGGAATAGCCTGGATCTGTCCTGGCTGTGGCTCTCTCTCCCGGAAACAAGGCCGGCAGTGGGGGGAGGGGGGTCTGAGAGGCACTTGAGAGGGTCTGGGAGGCCAAGGGTTCTTTTAGAAATGAGGCTGCTGAGGACTGAGGACGCGTGGGCTGCGGAGTCGCAAATGCCAGGAGCCGAGGCAGCGGCCGAGGCCCGGCGCCCGCATTACCTCCTCTTGAGCACGGATATGCAGGACTTCTTGAGCGGCCCGATCTGCAGGTGGGCGTCCACGCTCTCCAGGAAGAAGGCGGGCTTCAGCCGGCTCCTGAAGAGCCCCGGGAAGTGGCTGTCCAGGACGCTCTG
>NW_006290028.1:1645-13846 GCF_000327345.1 Myotis davidii | reverse complement strand
CACGGCGTAGAAGGCCAGGGCTCGGTCGGCATATTCCAGGCAGACCCCAACCGTGGGCGAGAAGGCGTGCGGCAGGGGCGCCTCCTGCCCGTGGAACCAGACGGAGAAGCCGCGTCCGTTCCACTGCAGGCAGCAGGAGTGGGCGTTGCGGCCCAGCCGGCCCCGGTCGTAGGGCTCTTGTGGGGAGAAATCTTCGGCCATGACGCCCACGCTGACCCAGCCCTCGATGATCTCCACCTCCCAGTAGTAGGTGCCCCGGTCCAGGGCGCCCTCGCCCAGCACCTGCTCGCAGTGCGTGAAGCGGGTGGGGGACTCGGGGTAGCTGATGGGACACAGCACCCTCTTCACGCCTTTCGTGCCGAACAGCTGCAGGAACTTGTCCGCCGTGTCACTGTCCAGGTCCACGATGTAGGCAACTGCTCCCCGGGCGGGAGAGAGACGCGGGGCTCAGGGGCACGGCCAGAGAGGACACCCTCCCCTAGGTGCCCACCTCCCCAAGCACAGCCTCGCCCCACCTTTGCAGCCAGCACTACTCAGCCCTGCTGGAGCGCGCCCCATGAGCTGGCCTAGCTCACCCCATGGACAAGGAGGGACTCCAGGGCCGGGCCAGCCCTGCGGCCGTCAGGGGGCCCCGTGTGCGGAGGGCCGAGCCCAGGGTGCACTCACACTTGAGGAAGTAATCCCGGGGCACCTCGCTGTCCAGGTGGCTGCTGGTATCTGGGTCCTGGGACTCAGCATCGGCTGCAGAGAGAAGACAGCGGAGGGGTCTCGTCAGCTCCCCGGGACTGGGCTGCTCTGCAAGGTGCCCCTTCCAAAGCCGTGACCCCCAATTCCCTCTTCCCCCAATTCCTCCCAGCACCCCAAGCCTCCTGGGACAGGCGCACCACCCAGGGAGGGTATCCTGGCTCACAGGTACGCCTGGCCCTCGGAATCTGCCTCTGCCCCACCTGCCCCCCGGACCCCAGCCCCTCTGAAGTTAAAGGGTGGGTGGGGAGAAGCCCCGCCCGCCCCGTCCTGTCGGCTCCGGCCAAAGCGGCTGACTGGTCATTACGGGGTGGTGGCTCCAGTCACTGGCAGGATTCGGTTTTGCCCAGCAACAGGCAGTTTCCATCCTCTGCAGGATGGGCACCGGGCCGGGGGCCTGGGAGGTGAGTCACTTGGAGGGGCACCCACCTTCTGGGCCGAGCTTGTGCGGCCCGTCCTCGTCACCACTCAGCCCCCGCAGCTGCCCCCACTGGCTGGCACAGGCCGCGGCCAGCGCCTCTCTCACCGCCTTCACAGCCTGGGATGACTTGGTGAAGCCGAGCTCCCGCGGGGGTCCAGGCCCAGGGCCGCACCCCTCCTCCAGGGCCAGCCTGAGTGCCAGCAGCTCCTGTGCCAGATACATGCCCATGAAGGCCCTGCGAGCCACAAGGCCTCCCAGCGGGGGTGAGACAGCCCTCCTCCAGGGCCAGCAGAGTGCCAGTAGCTCCTGCAGGAAGCTGGACTGAGTTGGCCTCAGGGGCCTGGCTAAGGTTGTGTCAGGCCCGCTCAGCCTGCTATGCTATTCCTCCAGCCACTGAAGGTTGCCCCAGGAGCGGCTCAGCATGGCGCTCTCCCCCTCCTCGATGAAGCCCAGCACCTCCTTCTGGAACCCCTGCAGGGTGGCTGCAGCCTCCGCAAACAGCTGGCTCACCCTCTCCCGCTCAGCCACCGCTGCGCTCTGCACCGGACAGTGGGGGCGGCGGGGAGGGCACAGACCATCACTGTTTGGGCCCCATCCTTCAAGACCCCGGGAAGTGGCTGTCCCCTCCCACCCCACCCTCTGGGAGCCGCCCTGGGTCTCTGCCAGGTCGGGGGAGACACTCGTGCTCACTGGGACTGGGCAATGCCCCGGGCACAGGCCTCCTTGGAGGGGACCAGACCACGCTGCGAGCTCACAGTGCCAGGAGCCTCCTGCAGGAGGAGACGAGGTCAGGGTCGGGGCTGACCTTGATGAGGGCCACGGTCCGCCGGGACTGGGCAATGCCGGCGCCCAGCTCGTCCATGCGGTCCTCCACGGCACTCAGCACTTTGGGCTGCTCGGCCTGTGGGTGACATCTTCATGAGTACAGAGCCTGGCAGAGGCCACAGCCTGCCCTGGGGTCCCAGGCCTCACCCCGGGGCAGGGCAGGGGCGAGGTGGGCATGGTATCGGTGCACCGGTGGGACTGGGGGTGGCTGTGATGCCCCACAATATGTCAGAGGGCGGGCCTCAGGCCGAGGTGGGTGTTGTTCCCAAATGCCCAGGGGGAGCACAGTCTGGCTGGGGGCTGTCTGCCTCCCCTCTCTGACCAGCGGGCAAGTACAAGGCCATCCGCGGTCCTCAATGTCATTCATTTGAGAACTTCCTTCGGTGGAGAAGAGGCAGAGAATGGAGGGAGCAGGGGCTGCACAAGAGGCCATTCAGCTGTCCTGGGGACCCCGTCCCCAAAGAGTCCGTGTCCCCAATCCAGGCCTTAAAAATGGGGATTCCGGGCAAACCCCCTGGGTCTTATGAGTCACGGCGGCTCAGGCTGGAGACACGGAAAATCCCAAGGCCAAAGCGCCAAGACCGGGCTGGAGGCCAAAGGAAACTGGGGGCGGAGGCAGCAGGAAGGACCGCGCACATGGTCCCACCACTGGCCCCGGAGCAGCTGGACAGAGCGGTCTGTGTGCTCCGGCCGCTCTCCAGTGGCTGCCACACCCATCTAAACCCGCGGCCTCCGCTGGGCGAACCTGGAGCCCGGGCCCGCACGAACTGGCCGGTCTCACCAGCCGCGCTGCGGGAATCAGCTGCCCAGGACCCGCAGGGCCTAACCCAGGTCCCTCCTGCCTTAGACCCCCATGGGCCCCACCTGGGCTTCCGGCCCCTGCCCACCCTCCGCGTCCTTTCGCGTTCTCACTGTGTCCCCGCATCAGCCCATCCCATCGCGAGCGGATGACGTTGCCAGGGCTAGAAGGGACAGCAAAGACCCTCAACTTCCAGAAGAACATGAACAAAATGGGGATCTTTGGAAGTAGTTAGTGAAAGCAGCCCAATAGTAAGGGAGTGCAATACTCCACTCTCTTTAATAAAATAAAGTGGGAAAACATTTAGTGTCACGTACAGGAGTGCGTTCAACCCAGACAGTCGCTTCCTTTTCCACAACGCTGTCTGGATGTGATGTCCTAGCTCACACTGGGTTGACACCAAATCCTTTTCCTCCATTTGTCCCCTTCTCGGTTGCTCTTGTTAAGCACCGGGCCAAAGAGAGAGCTGGGTGCCATGTTCCCTTACACAGAGCATCTCTAATTTGAGTGTGGACCACCAACCCCCATCAGTTCTATCAATGTGTACAGTAAAATCCTTGCTAGTGCCTTTAACTTTGTTTCCTTGCGAGTGTGTACAGTTAAATGTACAGGTAAATCCTTGCTAGTGCCTTATCTCTGGGTTTTTAAGAAAGGGAGCACTTTGTAGGTGTGGCATTGCTTCTGGGAAACCCTGGCTCTGAGTAAGCTAGGGTTGCTCAGTGCACTGCTGGCAGCTGTTGGCTCAGAGAATGTCATGCTTGCTGAATTAGTCACGTCTCTGCCTTGCTGAGTCAAGCTGGTCTAAGAGGATGCCCAGAAGGCTTCGTTGTTGTGGAAGCCACGAGTGCACACCCGTTAGGACAGAGAGTTATTTACTTATTCCACCAACTTCCGGGAGTGCTGGCAGCTGAAGGATTGGCAAGCCTTTGCTGCTCCCTGACACCCGCCCCCGCTCTGCCTGCTCGGCCGCCCTGGGCCCCGCCTGACTTCGAGGGGCTCCTGGGCGGTGTGTCCTCCTGGGTCCGCGGGGCTGAGGGGCGGGCGCTGCTGCAGGGGTGAGAGAGGGCAGAGGAGGCGAGCGAGGGCAGCACGCTTGAAGGAAACTGGGAAGGAGTTCACCCTCCATTGCCCTGCAAGCCTCCCCCTGGTGTGGCCAGGCCGGGCGCGCCACAGTGTCGCGCAGCCAGCACCTTCGACCTCCTGCCCGTCTCTGCGCCATTAGCACAGCCCGGCGCTGCTGACGCAGAGAAGAAATGCTGATTGCGCGTGTTTGTGCCCCTTAGCGACTCCATTTACCCCCGCCCCCCCACGGGAACCGGGACTTTCCTAACCCCGAAATGGGAAGTTAGTGTCTTCTCTTCTCCCAAACCCCTTGTTTGGGGAATTCAGTTCTGGTCCATGGACACGCGTGGGCACCTGTGGTGTGCCCAGGGCTGGGGGTGCGGTTCCCCAAGTGGAGGCATTTGTTAAGTCTCATCTCACTATGCATTTAAAATGGTGCACTTTATTGTATGTAATGCTTTTATTTTTTTAATATATATTTTTAAAAATAGATTTTGTTGATTTCAGAGAGGAAAGGAGAGGGAGAGAGATGGAAACATCAATGATGAGAGAATCATTGACTGGCTGCCTCCTGCACGCCCCCCACTGGGGATAGAGCCTGCAACCCCCGGCATGTGCCCTAACAGGAAATCTAACCGTGACCTCCTGGTTCATAAGTCAATGTTCAACCACTGAGCCATGCTGGCCGGGCTATATGTGTTGTTGTTTTTTTAACACAATAAACAACAAGATCTGATGGGGCCTAACAGTTACTGTATCTTTGAAACAGTGATGAGCATAAATGGTATTCCAACTTCTCTGTCACCATGGCAACACGCTCTGAAAATGTCTGTAATTTCTATTGGTGACAAGTCACAGGTATTGCTAGTAGCGTTGTGGTGTGTTCTCTCCCTGCACAACAGAGAAAAGTGCTCGATTGCAGCTGGAGGACAATGAAAACAGATAGACTCCCTCCCCAGGAACCCAGGGTAAGAATGTCTACTTTGGAAATATGCTATGGAGGGCCCCCTGACCTGACCTAACATCCTCCTCCCCCGGAGGGAAGAAAGCAAAGAGCTAAAAACACTGAAAGAGAGGTGCTCTTCACTGCCGGGGGTGGGGGGGTGGGGATTAATGATAAAGGCAGGGAATCAGGAATGACATTTGAGCTGCTAGGACTCAGGGCGGGAAGAGACAGCTCTTCAGGAGCGGGCCTGGGCGGGCCTGCATTGGCGGGAAGGCGGGTAATGACTTCCATACGCTGGTTTCCACAGGGAGCCCTTGATCTCGAAGGTCCCTTGTCTGCCAAGACCAGGAGCGGCTCAGAGGCTCAGGTGTCAGCGCCTCCCGGCTCCTGGGCTGGCCGAGACCACAGGCCTGCCTGATTCTGGAGGGGAAAGGGGTACCTTTCGGGGTGCGGGTTGTCGGGGGCGCGTCCCAGCTGGCCCTCTGCCTCCTACCCCACAGCCTGTTCAGGAAGACCGGCGCCCCCAGGAAGGCATGGCGATTTGATCTGTCGGGGGGTGGCATTTTGATAGCTCACGTGCATTATCATAGCTTTAAAGTTGTTTGCCCAACATAGTCATTCCTTTTCAGTGAGTTGGCTCTTCGGGGGAAAGGGTAACTGGCACTGCTGAGCTCTGCTGGAGCACGCCCCTGCCCGCATCACCCTCTGCCTCTACCCTTACAAGGACTGTTGTGAGGGATGGGAAATGGAATTCCCACAGGCTCCCTCTCTTGCCATGCAGGTCGCATAACTAGTCCTGCGGAGGAGGAAGAATTTACACCCAGAAGGTGCAGGCTGACAATAATCCTGACCCTCATCGAAGAGCCTGTCTGGTTGCAGTATTGCTTCAGAAATAAATAAAAGCCGACCGGAAACAAAAATGAACAAGCGAAAGCAGCCCAGCCCAGGAGGGTCACCCACAAGCCCGCCCACCTCTGCTTGCGTCTATGAAAGAAACTGAAACGGGCCCCACGCCGTGTTCTTCTCGTTAGGCTTTCAATGAAGTTTTAAAAAATTGCATGTGTTTATTTCAAATAACATATTTAGAGTACCTAAGGCCCTAACTGCTTGGCTCAGTGGATAGAGCGTCGGCCTGCGGACTGAAGGGTCCCGGGTTCAATTCTGGTCAAGGGCATGTACCTTGGTTGCGGGCACATTCCCAGTAGAGTACCTAAAAGGTAAACGGTTTCATGGAATGAGGCTCAGAATAATAAAAACTGGCAGCCCCGAGCCCCGCATACTCGACTCTTGCTCCCACACACAGCCAGTTCCTTCCGGCCTCTACCTCCACTCGCTACAGCATGCTCTCAGGCGCCGTGAGCTGGTGTGGGTGCTGTGTTCAGATCCCTGGAGATTTACATTCTTACTCACTTGCCTTCCTTGTCGAAGTCCATTGTTTGGATCCCAGCCCTTCCTTTCCCTTCACTGACTTACTTCTTTGCTTTTGCAAAGTCCTCTGGGAGCTTCCTGGGACTGGGTGAGGAAGTGCCCGCCAAGGTCTTTGTTCAGGCTTCAACCTTGATTGACAGTCTGGCTGGGTATGGGATTCTAGCCTGGAAAGCCTTTCCTCTCCGACTCTCAAAGGCCCGGCTCCATTGTCTTCTAGCTTCCAGTCGCCTCACTTGCAGCCTCGTTTCCTACCATTGCTGTGCGGCTCCCTTCCTTCCCGTCCTGCCTCGGGGAGAGCCGCCTCCGCTCTGCCCCTCACCTCTCTGACCTCCAGCCCAACTCCCTCCAACTCCCCTGGCTCCTCAGCCCCTCAAAGATTTGTTTATTTTTTAGTTGTTAATTGTTGTTGTTAATCCTCACTCGAGGATACTTTTTCCATTGATTTTTAGGGAGAGTATGAGGGGATAAGAGAAGCATCGATGTGAGAGAAACACGTAGACTGGTTGCCTCCAGCATGAGCCCCAGCCAGGGCCTGGGCCGGGGAGGAGCCTGCAGCCAAGGTACATGCCCTTGACCAGAATCGAAGCTGGGACCCTTTGGTCCACAGGCCAATGCCCTATCCACTGTGCCACACAGGCTAGGGCTATTTTTTAGTGTTTTTTTTTTTTAAATTCAAACTTTTAATTATTATTTTGTATTCATACTCATACGCTATGTCCAGCATAGCGGTTGGACAGTCATATACTTTACAAAGTGTTCCCCCTGTATTTCCGGGACCCATCGGGCACCTCCTGTGCTGTAAGGGCCCGTCTTGTACAGTCTCTCCTGCCCTCCCGGCCTTGTTCTGTCTGTGTCCCTCCTCCTGATTCTACCACACAGACGCCCAGACCTGTGAGCCGGGGGCAGAAACGCTGGCAACACCCACTGGCTAGTCCCAGGTTACTCCCCAAAGCCCACGCTTCGTTTCCCTCTCTGCCAATGCGTTTTTCTGCCCGAGTCAGGCAGACCGAGGACATTGCAGGAGCTCTCCGAGAGATCTGTAAACGCTGGTCCCCGCACATAGAGCAGCACTGCTCCGTTTCCCACCATAGAAATGGCAGTAGCATCTCGTCACGTGACATACAGGCTAATGGTCACGATCCAGAACAGTAAGGAAGGGACCAACACTCCGATGAAAAAGGACGTTCATAGAATAAAGGGCCCCTAGAAGCGGAAAGGGAGCCCGTCTTCCTGTCTCTGTCCCTGTCAGAGTGTGGGCTCAGCCAGCAGGACACGTGTGTGGGGGCCCTCGGATGAGGAGCGATGGTTGGACGCTGTGCCCTGGGGTAGCCAGAAGCGTGCTTCCTCCCCACAGAGTCCGGCTGTTCAGTGAGGTCCTGGCTGCCTCCTGTTACTCTGTCAGGCTGCCCAGTGTATGATGCCCCCTCCCAAGATTGGGGAACTCCCCACACCTTAGGAATCTGCCTGGGGGCTCCTTGCCCAGGCTGCACCAACCTGAGGCCTGGCCCTGTCCTTGACCAGAGAGCCACACGGCCGAGGAGCAAGGCCACAAGATGGGGTTTGCAACCGTGGCAGTGACCACGGCCAGATATCAGCGCGGGAGGGCGATACACTTCTACCAAATACAGATTTTGTACTTTCTGGAGTGTTTGCATGTGCTATCCTTTAGGAAAACTTTATTTTTAGGAGAGAGAAATACTGATTTGCTCTTCCACTTACTGATGCATTATTGGTTAATTCCGGTAAGTCCCTCACTAGAAATCAAACTCACAACCTTGGCATATTGGGACGACGCCCTAACCTGCTCAAAAATACTCATCATGGCAATATTTTTATGAGCCCAAATCCAACAATTTGAATGTCCGATAATGGGTCAATAAAACCCTGACAGTCATGAGAATGATGTTTATATGGTCATCGTTCAGGAAACAATTTTTATAACGTGAAAAACGCTTATGTTACATAAAAATGTAGAAAACACAACTGTTTATGGAGTGGCAGCCACAAGGATGTACAAAATAAGAGAAACTAAAATATAGCAAAATGTTAAGGAAAAAAGAAGAGATAGAGACAGGGAAGGAGGAGGTAGAAACCACCTTTCTGTAGACTGTGTCTAGGAATAGTTTGCGGTTTTCGCCCCACACCCGAAGCTCCCCTGGCTACACTGTCTCTGGGAGGCACGCTGGAGCCGCGAGTGCACTATTTTGCCGCAGCCTGTGGCGTGGACCACATTGCACGGGCTCTCCTGTAGGACCAGGAGTCCCTGGGCGCTGCCCTTGCCTCTGACGCCCAGGCGCCCCTGGAACTGGGCTCTGCCTGGAGCAGGGGCCTCCCATTTGACTCCATTCCTAGTCCCTGTCCCCTTCAAAGAGGTTGGGAAAGTTAACTCCAGTTTGGGGGTCCCTCCACCCCCACAAGTGGCCCAGCCACACCCTGAGTCAATCTGCTGGCCCACAGCTGGCCCCATGAGAGCTGTGGCCGCAGGTCCCCAGGCCAGGGGCTGGGGCTGCTCGTGGGCACACAGGCATGGTGGCTCCTGTGCCCAGCCCAGAGTTCCATCCTGTGCCTTCTCAGCTGAGCCCCGAGGCCTCTTCCTGGAGCCCTGGAGGGAGCCTGGCCTCAGGCCGATGGCACAGGGTCAGGGTTCGACCCTCCAGGAGCCAGAAGACAGGGTGGAGGGGCTGGGTGAAGATGGCGTGGAAGGTGTGTAGGCGCTGGGTCTCAGGCTCCAGGCTGTAGAAGGTGAGGCACCCAGAGGTCAGGTCCAAGTCCACGCCCAGCAGCTTCCCTGGCACCCCTCGGAGGCGCTGGGCCTCCCCGTTGTGCCAGGCCTGGGCGCTGTCCTCCTGAACACAGAGCCCCCACGAGCTGGGCCCACGGCCGATGTTGTCCGTGTAGGGCCCCAGCTTGTGCCGTGCCAGGTCGGGGTAGGCGACGCCCAGTGTCACCAAGTGGTTCGACGTGTGCACCTCCCAGTAGTGCCGTCCAGACTGGAAGCTCTGGGCACACTGCACCTGCCAGAGCTCGAAGCTGCCCGGCTCCACCAGGCCTCGGGGCTCTCGCCGGTGCTCCACCCGCTGGTCCTGCCGAGACAGGTAAAGGTGGCGGTTGGCACTCCCTGGGTCGAAGGTCAGATTGCGGTAATCTGTTGGGGAGAGAGGGGCTGGAGGTGAGCGGGCAGGGTGCCTGTGCCTGTCCACGCTCCACTGATGGCACATTAAACCCCTGCTGGGCGCGCTGCCCGCTGAGCGAGCGCTCAATCCTGGCGGCGGCCTCTGAGGCGGAACCCCGTTAGCCTCATTTCACAGACGGGAACACTGAGGTCCGGAAGGAGAAGTAACCTGACAGAAGTGGAAGAAGCACGGCCGATCCAGCTTTGTGTGCCTAGGCCAGGGGTGGCGAACCTTTTGAGCTCGGCGTGTCAGCATTTTGAAAAACCCTAACTTAACTCTGGTGCCGTGTCACATATAGAAGTTTTTGATATTTGCAACCATAGTAAAACAAAGATGTGTGTATATATATATATATTTTATATCTTATTGATTTTTTACAGAGAGGAAGGGAGAGAGATAGAGAGTTAGAAACATTGATGAGAGAGGAACATTGATCAGCTGTCTCCTGCACATCCCCTACTGGGGTGTAACCAAGGTACATGCCCTTAACCAGAATCGAACCTGGGACCCTTCAGTCCACGGGTTGACACTCTATCCACTGAGCCAAACCAGTTATGGCCAAAGATGTATATTTTTGATATTTATTTTATATATTTAAATGCCATTTAAAAAAGAAAAATCAACCAAAAAAATGAGTTCGCATGTCACCGCTGACACGCATGTCATAGATTCGCCATCACTGGCCTAGACCCTCCTTAAACACTATACTGGCTCCATGTGTAGGAGCTGTGCCTCCTGTGACAGGGGTGTCGGGGTGAGGCCAGACCCAGGGAAGGGCATGGACAGGGCAATCATAGTACATGCCACACACACACATGTGTACATACACATGTGCTCACAGTGCCTGTGTACACACCCACATCCACATGTGTGCACAATGCACTCACACGCACATACAGGTGCACACACAGGTGCTGGGCCTCCTTACTCTGCCAGAGTTTTCTCCTCAGCAGACAAACCGGGCTTGGGACCAATGCCAGGGCATCTGGGGTCTCTAGGGGGCAAAGCAGTGTTAGGGGGGTGCTCATGGAGGTTCCACTCCCACCCTCCCACCCTCAGTGGAAGGGACAGCTGGGCTCAGGGTGAGGGAGAGATCTGGGGTCAGCCTTACCCGGGGGACCCAAGTCAGCCGCCTCAGCTGGTGCCCCGCGGGGGTCCCCATTGTCCAGGAGGAGGCCACAGAGCTGGTTCAGAAATTCCTTCAGGCCGTCCAGCTGCTGATCTGCATCCCACTGTGGAGGGGTCAGTGGCCCCAGAGGCCCTGGGGGCGCCAGGAGCTGTGATCCCTGAGTCCCAGGGCAGCGGCAGTGAGCCGGGAGCCAGGGGCAGGCACTCTGGTCCCTCAACCTGCCACCCTTTGTCCTGGTACCTGGATGAAGGTTCGGTCATCCGACTGCTCCAGGAGGTCCTGGGTCCAGCGGTCAAAGACAGCCGTGGCCTCCAGGTGGCCCCGTAGCCGCTGCTCCTCCTCCTGGGCCTGTGCCAGTGCCCGTGTCTTGGCCACCTCGATGGCCCTCAGTGCCTTGATGCGACGCATCTCCAGGGCCTGCAGCAGGCGGCTGAACTTGCCAGAGACCATGGAAGCCAGGTTGCAGGCCGAGCTCTGGATGGGCACAGGAGGAGCCTAGGGTGGCCAGGGCCACCCCTGCCCACTGGGCGGAGGGGTGCAGATATGGGGAGACAGGGTGCCTGGAACCTCTTTCCCCCATTCAGCCCCTCGCTCCCTGATGCCGGGAGGCATTGTCAGGGTGGCTCACACCGACTGCCCAGGGTCCCAGGGGCCAGCTGGTGGCTGCCTGAAGAGCGCAACATGAAGTGGGGGGTGGGACAGGCAGGCCGGTACCTGGATCTGGCTGCTTCGCTGCTGCAGCCCCTGTAGCTGGCTCTCGGCCTGGGTGGCCTGCTGCCGGGTGACCTCCAGCGCGGCTCTCAGCTGGGCCTGCGGTGTCCACCAGGGGACAGGGGATGAGTGACAAGAGGGGGCCAGCATTGGCTGCGAAGTGTCCCCTCCTCGTGCCGCCCCCGGCGAGGCTGACCAGGGGGCACGCGGGGAAGAGGGCACCCCTGTTTGGCGGTGCCCCGCGGGGAAGAGGGCACCCGTTTGGCGGTGCCCCCTCTGGTCCTCTCAAGGATATAAATGTAACGCCCTGGAGCGGGAAAAACTCCCGCTGCCGATCTGCTTCCCTGCACCTGGCCAAGCACCTCTCCTGCCACCCACGCTGCCAGGTGAGGATGGGTGTTGTCCCCACTGCCAGCAGAGGAAATGGGAGAGAAGCTGACAGTGTGGCCAAAGCCATCAGATCTTCCTGAGTCCGGCCCGTGTAGGAAGTGGGTCATCTGACTCCCCCAGAGGACACCCAGCAGCCCTACTTCACTTCCCCTCCTTCTAACAAAATCCCCCTCCACTGGCACAAGTGCCATCGGTGGTGCCACCCGTCCCCGTCCCTCCTTGTTGCTGTCACCTACTGGCCCACTGCAAGCCCTCATGCTTAGTGCCAGGTCTGTGCCACCCACAGTACCACCCAGGCCTATTCCCCAAGACCTGGGCAGCCCCGGGCGTCACCTCCAGCCCTCTGGCTCCGGCTCCGACCTCACCCGCACAGCCCTTAGCTTCACCCCTCAGCTCCTCACCCCGAAACCCCTCCCGGGCCTTGTCCCCACCGGGCCTGCTCGGGAATCTATTCCTAGCGCCTGCTTTCTGACCCCCACCCCTGCACACAGAGAGAGCGGAGGCCCCCGGGGTGTCACCTCGCGCTCCCGGCGCTCAGCGTCCAGCAGCACCCGCTCGTGGAGGACAGTCGCC
>NW_006290028.1:0-1172 GCF_000327345.1 Myotis davidii | reverse complement strand
CCTCCGTGCGCAGCTCCTGAGCAGGGGGTCCGGTCCCAGCCTCCAGAGGCCAGAACCCCAGGGGCCTCCTCCTGGCTCAGGGCCGCCGGCTTCAGCGGTGAAATGGACGGTGCGAGTGGGTGTCGGCAGCCAGAGCGGGGGCGCAGCTAGTCCTGGTTCAGTGCTCTCCCGCCCAGGGCCCTGCTGCACTTTTCCCTTGAGCGGAGTTTCAGGCGTTTGCCAAACCAGGGTGACTCCCTTCTCCTGGCTACGAGTCAACACGAGGTGGGCGTTTCTGGTCACCAAGAGACAGACCAGCCGGTGGTTTCTCCACGCCCTTTCCATGGAAACCGGAAGCATTTAACTGCACTGGAACCCCCTCCCTGTGTGGGCCGCTGCAGCTCTAGAACCCGTTTTCAGAGCAGTGGCTCCCCGCAGCTGAGCAGAGGGCTTCTGATTGCAAACCCACCTGCCCCGGGGCAGGGCGTCCAGGACCAGCTGGAGGAGGGTTAACTCTTCTGACCAAGCCGACCTAATTGATTTTTTTTTTAAAAATATATTTTATTGATTTTAGAGAGGAAGGGAAAGGAGAGAAACATCAATGATGAGAAACAGTCATTTATCAGCTGCCTCCTGCACACCCCACACTCGGGATCGAGCCCATACCTGGGCATGTGCCCTGCCTGGGAATCAAACCCTGGTTCATAGGTTGCTGCTCAACCAGTGAGCCACACCACGCCGGCCTGCTGGGAAGGAAAGCTGCCCTCGTGCAATGCAGCCGCGTGTCTTGTGCCGTAAATGTGCGAAGTCGCTCTTTCTGGAGAAGGTGCACAGAGCTCCTCTCGCTTGGCTACAGGGGTCTTTTCCTTTAGAGACAGACATGCCCTAACCACCCAGGCAGGGGGCAGGGCGTGTGCCGAGGTCTCTGAGACCTGACAGGCCGGGGGCCAATGCTCAGGGGGCAGACCACTTCCCAGAGGCCTGTGGGAGGAGCCAAGACCTCGACCTGCTTTTTCTTCTGGACCTGCCTTCAGCCCCTGGGTCACAGGAGTTACCTCCTGGGATGGGAGGCAGCCCTCTTCCCACCCACAAAGCAATACAACTCCATGGGGGTGGGGAGGGGACCTGGCTGCTCCTGGAACACAGACCCAGACCAGCTCTAGCAGAAATCATCTTTATTCATTCACCCAGAG
>NW_006290027.1:276424-277399 GCF_000327345.1 Myotis davidii | reverse complement strand
CAGGGGGCAGATGCTCCAACCAGTACGTTAGCTCGCTGCTGGGGTCCGGCTGATCAGGACTGTGTGAGATGGGCTGGACACACCCTGGAGCCCTCCTGCGGTCCCTCCCTGGCTGGCCAACTTCCTGCGTCCCTCCCCGGCCCCGATCATGCACCAGTGGGGTCCCTTGGCCTGGCCTGCACCCTCTCGCAATCTGAGACCCCTCGGGGGATGTGGGAGAGCCAGTTTTGGCCTGATCCTGCAGGTCAGGCTGAGAGACCCCACTGGTGCACGAATTTATGCACCGGGATTCTAGTATCACATAATTTCACTCACTTGTGGAATATAATGAACAACATAAACTGATGAACAAAAATAGATCCAGAGATAGAGAAGCATCAAACAGACCATCAAACACAGAGGGAAAGCAGGGAGGAAGGAAGGGAAAGGAGGCAAGAGATCAACCAAAGGGCTTGCATGCATGCATATAAGCATCACCAATGGACACAGACAGTAGCGGGGTAGGGGCCTCTGGGTGTGTGTGTGGGTGTGCACATCCGCCGTCACGCACAGACACTCCTTGATTGGAATGGTCCCTCGGCATCTGTGAGCAGCCTTCAGCCCCTGCCTTCTGGCAGACAGCGCCGCCCCTGCTTGTCCTACCCCCGCTCAGGTCAAGAACCAGCCTTTGCCTTCCCCAGAGGTGGCTGCTGGAGGGTGGCTTGCATTGGCACTTCTCGACCAGCAGAGGGCGGGACAGGCTCTTCGGCCTCGCCTGGGCTGGGCCATCTGCTGGACTTCCCCCCCTCCCCACACACACACACACACTCCCTCTCTGGATGGATGGTCAGGCCCCGCCCAGAGATCAAGTCCTGGCCGGGCCATATGGGCTTGCCCAAGCCTCTGCGCATTGAAAGGCTGGATCAATGTCTTTTCTAAGGAGGTTTTTGTGTGTGTGTGTGTTTTTGTTTTTGGGGGGGCGTTTTTTTTGTTGTT
>NW_006290027.1:272843-274380 GCF_000327345.1 Myotis davidii | reverse complement strand
GGTAATCCATTGGAATGGAGCAAGTTGTTGGAGCGTCATCATCACCCATTTCACCTTCGTCTACGTCCATTCCTTCTTCTCTGTCTTCAGCGTGCTTCTGACCCAAGGTGCTTTCCTGCTCATTGGTAGTGAAAACGGTGACATTTTCCAGATTAAACTGACTCTGCAGGTTAAGACCGGATCTCTCAGATAAAGGGAGAAGCCTGGCCAAAAAGAGTTGAATTCGTGCACGCAAAACTGTGTGCTGGGATTTTGACAATCTTCTTAAGAGATCATTGCACATACGTAGTAAATAATTTTTCCCAGCAGAATAGAATGTATTTGATTTCCAAGTAGCAACATTTCTTTCCACAAACGTGAATATTGTGTCACACTGATCCAAAGGGAGACATTCCGAAACATCTCCCAACAACACAGCAGGTGTAGATGCGGTGCAAATACCTTTAGTGACTCCCCCAACAGCAAGAGAAATAACAGCTAGAACATTTTCACACGATGAGTGATTTATAATTTCTTCTTGCAGAACACTTCTGAGAGTTTGGTCAAGGGCACATTTTTTTTCATCTTCAGTTCCAGGTAACTGGCCGAAGGTATTCAACAATGGCTTGATATTTTTGTTGTTCAGGGCTTCTCTGGTAGACTTCGTGAACCGCGTCTGTGCTTCGGGTACACTGAGGTGTGGCCGTGTAGGAGACATGTTCTCAGCGGTGCGGGTTGTTGGGGTCGAAGCCCAGCAGGTCCAGGGGTTCCCAAACGTGTGGACGGAGTCGGCGAAGAAGAAGTGACACGGACACAGCGTCCAGTTGACCAGCAGCCTAGCCAGGCTCTAGCCAGGTGCTCCAGCGGCTTCTAGGTCCCCGACCGGTCTTGGCGAGATCTCTCCCCTGAAAGCTCCCCTGGAGAACGAGGACGACGACCACGTTAACAAGCCGGGGCTGAGCAGCTCTGCAAAGAGGACCCTGCTTTCTTTTATAGCCCCAGAGCTGGTGGGAGGAGCCAAGTCAGCTCGACCAATCAGCCGCCCCCAGGACTGACAGCGTCACAATGCAAGCCACCCCCCTGCAGCCACCTCTGGGGCCGGCAGAGGCTGGTTCCTAGCCTGGGCATGAGCCCCCCATCCTAAACTTGACGCCCAACCGGTGACGCTTCAGTCCTGGGGCGGCTGATTGGTCGAGCAGGCGGCTGATTTGGCTCCTCCCACCACGCTCTGGGGCTATAAAAAAGGGGGCCTTCCTTCTTTGCAGACCTCTCAGCCCGGGGCTGGTCGTCCTCGTTCTCCGAGGGAGCTTTCGGGGGAGAGATCTCGCCCAGACCAGGTCCGGCCGCTGGAGCACCTGGCTAGAGCCTGGCCACGCTCCTGATCCACTGAACGCGCTGTCTCCGAGTCATTTCTTCGTGGCTGACGCCGTCCACACCTTTGAGAACCCCTGGACGTGGACCCCAACATCTGGGCCCCCAACAGGAACAGCTCCGGCGCCGCTCGGGAAGTGACGGACCGGACCAGCGTGCTTACCCGCGGGCTCCATCCGCGGCCCAT
>NW_006290027.1:268734-272483 GCF_000327345.1 Myotis davidii | reverse complement strand
GGGGCGCGGTGGGGAGCTGCTGCGTCCAACCTGGACTTCGGATTCGGAGCGGGCGTGGGGGGCAGGAGTGGCCGGGGAGAGGTCAGTGGGGGAAAAGGAGACATGTAATACTTTCAACAATAAAGAATTTCTAAAGAACTAAAAACTTTGTACGTACCTTTTGCTACTGATTTACTGATTAACTGCTATTAGAGCAAGAAATATAATTTATATAATTTTAATCCTTTGAAATTTGTTGAAAGTTATATGGTCACCTAAAAAATATTTCCAAGTGCGGTTTTTGCTGCCATCTCGTGTGCAACTTGGGAATAACATGTGAGTGTCTTCCGGCAGGAAAGGTTGTTGGTTATCTGACTGTTGAATACAGTTTGTTGAAGGGTTTTCCATCTTTGCTGCAGTGTTTGTGGGTGGCTGTTGGTTCTCAAAGGGGTACAACTCTGTCTCTGAATGAGAGAGTGTTAAACTCACTGTGATTATAAATGTGTCTCGTTTCCCTAGTAGCTCTGCTCTGCGCACTTTGACCTCACGTTATGAAGTGATGGTGAATGTGGAAATTGAGTTATTGATAGGAAGTGTTCTTTACTTAGAGTCATGCTTTTTGCCCTCAAGTCTCCTGTGTTATCATATTATTAAAGTGTGGTTTACCATTTGCTTAATATATCTTTCTTCCATTCTTTCACTTTTGATCTTTGTACCCTTACGTTTTCGAGAGCTTTCAGTTTTTATACTAGTTATGAGTGAAATGAATTGATTTTGGTTCAATATTTTTTTCCCATTCAGTTGTTTCAACATATTTTCCCACTGTTCTGAGGAGATATTTTTATTATACTAAATTTTCATATGTATTTGAGTCTATTACTGGACTTTGTATTCTGTTCCATCAATTTATCTATTCACAGGACATTACCCAATTTTTTAAATTACTGTTCACAGGACAATACTCAATTTTTTAAATTACTGTAGCTTTATAACACAATACAGTATTCTTTTTCAGAATTTTATTATGATTTTTTAAAAACATGTTGATTTCAGAGAGGAAGGGAATGGGAGAGAGGCAGAAACATCAATGATGAGAGAGAAGTATCCGGTGGCTGCCCCCTACATGCCCTCTGCTGGGTTTCAAACCCACAGCCCGAGCATGTGCCCTGCCTAGGAATCAAAATGTGACCTTTTGGTTCATAGGTCGATACTTAACCACTGAGCCACGCCGGCCAGGCCAGAATTTTCTTCTACATTTTTCATTTTAACATGTGAACTTAAATCAGCTTGTTTTAGTCTTAAAAATCTTGCTGGTATTTTATTCAAATGATAATAAACTTATAATCATTAGGAGAGTGACATCACTATGTTTTTTTCTACCCAAGAATATGATGTTACTGTCCAGTTGTTCAAGGTCTGTTATTGGGCAGCATTGTAAAATTTTGTTATGCAGATTGTACACATTTTTGTTAAGATAAATCCTAGGCATTTATGTGTTTTGTTTCCATTGTATATTTTCTTTGATTATGTATTTCATATACTGTTTTAAAGCATATGTATTTATATGTATACTAGAGGCCTGGTGCACAAAATTCGTGCTGGGGGGCGGGGGGCTGTGTGTCCCTCAGCCAAGCCTGCACCCTCTCCAATCTGGGAACCCTTGAGGGATGTACAAATCCCCATTTAGGCCTGATTCCCACCTAAACGGGCAATTGGACATCCCTTTCACAATCCAGAACTGCTGGCTCCCAACCACTCGCCTGCCTGCCTGCCTGATCACCCCCTAACCACTCCCCTCCCAACCTGATCGATGCCTAACTGCTCCCCTGCTGGCCCAATTGCCCCTAACTGCCCTCCCCTGCTGACTGGTCACCCCTAACTGCCCTCCCCTGCAGGCCTGATTGCCCCCAACTGTCATCCTGTGCTGGCCCAGTCACCCCTAGCTTCCTTCCCTTGCCAGCCTGGTCTCCCCCAACTGCCCTCCCCTACAGGGCTGGTCCCCCCCAACTGCCCTCCCCTTCAGGACTGGTCCCCCCAATTGCTCTCTCCTGCAGGCCTGGGTCCCCCCAAACTGTCCTCCCCTGCTGGTCCAGTCACCCCTAACTGTCCTCCCCTGCTGGCCATCTTTGACCACATGGGGGCGGCCATCTTGTGTGTTGGAGTGATTGTCAATTTGTGTGTTACTCTTTTATTAGATAGGATTATCTTTACATTCTTCTCTAAAATCAATAAAAATATATTAAAAGTAAGATTATTGATTATTAGTAAAAAAAAAATCAATCTAATCTTTTGTTTCTTCACCACATAAGCAAGTAACCAGACATTTTGCGAGTACATGTCCATCATCATTTCCTGAACTAAGGTTTCAAAAATATATGGTAATAATGATTTTTAGAGAGGGGGGGAGGGAAAAGGAGAGTCAAACATCGAGGGGAGAGATATCACATCAACCTGCTGCCTCCTGCATGCCCCCTTCTGAGGAATTGAGCCCACAACCCGGGTATGTGCCTGACTGGGAATCGAACAGTGGCCTCTGAATCCCTGGGATAACACTCAATCCCAGAGCCACACCAGACGGGCTGAACTAAGATTTAACAATTGAACTAAAGTAATTTATTCTCAACTGAATGATTATGTGAATGAAATGTGAAACAGTCTACTGATTTATCTTGTGGTTGTAAACTTTTATTTAAAATTTTAAAAGTGGGAATGAAGAGGACCAAAGTTTTGCATTGGGTACAGTAATTTTAAGCTCATTGTTAAAAAAATTAAAATGAGAAAGAACTTATGATTATCTTCCATTTCTTTCTAGAAGATTTACTTGGAAAAAATAGGTATAGGAAGAGAACGTTACTGGAAGTTTCTTTTTTTTTTTTAATATATTTTATTGATTTTTTACAGAGAGGAAGGGAGAGGGATAGAGAGCCAGAAACATCGATGAGAGAGAAACATCGATCAGCTGCCTTCTGCACGCCCCCCACTGGGGATGTGCCCGCAACCAAGGTACATGCCCTTAACCGGAATCGAACCCGGGACCCTTGAGTCCGCAGGCTGACATGCTATCCACTCAGCCAAACCGGTTCTGGCCTTGAAGTTTCTTTTAAAAAATATATTTTTATTGACTTCTGAGAGGAAGGGAGAGGGAGAGATAGAAACATCAATGATGAGAGAGAATCAGTGATTGGCTGGTTGGGGAGCATGCAGGAGAAAACTAATCAATGTTTGTCTCGCTCATTGATGTTTCTCTCTTTCTCTCCCTGTCCCTTCCACTCTCCAAAAATCCACGAAAAAATATCCCGGGTTAGGATTAACAACAAAAACAAAGTAATTAGACACATTTAACATACTTGCAATAACCTAATACAATAGTAATAATAGTAGTAATCATAATAAAAACAAAAAATAAAATATTAATAGTTATGTTCTATTTATATACTTTTTTTTATTAAAATGGATGTTGTAAAAATTTTAACCTGCCCTAAAAAAAAACTTACTAAATTTCAAAGCCAGATTTAAACAGAGAGCTCCCAGGGTAGCACGTGTCCTGTCAGTGACACTGGGCAATAACACTCCAGGTGTTTGTGGTCCACACAGTGGAAGGCTATGAATTGTTTCTAATGCTCAATGTGCACTTCTGATAAGCCATGGGCAATGTCTTAACATTGTAGATATTAATTGCAGTTATATATATTAAATCTGAAAAAATATATGAACTTTATATTATTCTCTACGTCATCATCTACACTAATAAAAGAGAAATATGGTAATTA
>NW_006290027.1:261217-266983 GCF_000327345.1 Myotis davidii | reverse complement strand
TGCATAAATAGTAAACTTATTTTAAAATCAATTGCCTAGCTTTGAATAGGAAACAATCCTATATAATAAAAGGCTAATATGCAAATCGACCGAACAGCAGAACGACCGGTCCCTGTGACACGCACTGACCACCAGGAGGCAGATGCTCAATGCAGGACCTGCCCCCTAGTGGTCAGTGTGCTCCCACAGGGGAAGTATCACTCAGCCAGAAGCCAGGCTCATGGCTGGCAAGTGCAGCAGCGGTGGTAGGAGCCTCCCCTGCCTCCGCAGCAGCGCTAAGGATGTCCGACTGCAGTTTAGGCCTGCTCCCTGCTGGCAAGTGGACATCCCCTGAGGGCTGCCGGGCTGCCAAAGGGATGTCTGATTGCCAGTTTAGGCTCGATCCCCCGGAGAACGGGCCTAAGCCAGCAGGTGGACATGCTCCCGAAGGGTCCCAGGCTGCAAGAGGGCACAGTCTGGGCTTAGGGACCCACCCCGAGTGCACAAATTTTTGTGCACCGGGCCTCTATGCCTATATAATAAAAGCCTAATATGCAAATCGACCAAATGGCAGAAGGACCAGTGGAATAAGTGGTTGCTATGATGCACACTGACCACCAGGGGGCAGACGCTCAACGCAGGAGCTGCCCCCAGCCTGAAGGCCCCAGGCCAGCCAAGGCGGGTACCAGCGGGGGGCCCCCTGGTCACCCCCCACCAGTCGCTCCCCAGATCGGCCCTGATCACTGGCCAGGCCTAGGGACCCTACCCTGCATGAATTTCGTGCACCAGGCCTCTAGTTGTACAATAATCATTAAAAGCAAAGTTTTTATCAATTACTTTGTTAACAAATATATAACCATGCCACTTTATGTTTTGTCATTTATAGAATCATTGTTTTACTCTAATACAGTTTCAAATAAATTACATCTTTTATAAAATTCATGAAAAGGACTGATTTACTCTAAATTACAGATTTCTAAAAAGGTCAGATCTTCAAGTAAATATTTATAAAACTTTAAGGAATGCCTGAATTCATAAAAATGCTGGCAAATCAAAAGCAACAAAAATTGATTATAAGCTAACTAAACTAAAAATAATGATTATTCTTATTATTGTTTTAAATATTGCTAATTTTTATATTTTATTATTTTTCAAATATAAGAAAAACCAAAAGGAGACATTCTACATTATCATCAAGGGCTCATTAACCAGATTACAGGAACTGATACATTATTAACATTCATGTCACAATATTCTCCTGAAGACAAAGAGGTCAATGACCATGACTTAACATCAGGCCATTGCTGTCCATTTAAGAAAACATTAATTAAAAAATAAAATAAAAAATAAGAACACATTAATTAAAGACTCTCCAACATTGGTGGAATGAACCTTATCAAGTTCCTAGCTGCTGATGGACATCTGTCCCTGTCTGTGACACCTCCACCAACAGTGGAAATCAAAAGATTTTCAAGGATAACACGCACAAACATCAACAAAGCCAGCCATCCTGAGACACTGACAAGGCCTGGGTACCTAGAAATTTTAATAATAATAATATTTATACATCCGACTGGTGTGGCTGAGTGTTTGAGCGTCCACCTGTGAACTAGGAGGTCACGGTTCGATTCCCACTCAGGACACATGCCTGGGTTACAGGCTCAATCTCCATGGAGGATATGCAGGAGGCAGCTGACCAGTGATTCTCTCTCATTATTGATGTTTCTATCTCTCTCTCCCTCTCCGCTCCTCTCTGAAATCAATAAAAACATATTTTAAAAATGCACTATCATTTCTCATTTAAAAATTGAAAATACTGTTTAAAAAGTTAATTTATTGACTTAAAAAATTTATATATAAAGGTCAAAACCTAACCCAATAAAGCCTATATTCCAATAAAAACTGCAGTGACTATAAAATCACGGCTCTCTGTAACTGCTACTAAGGCAGGAAACATTCACTTATAAGTCCCTGTTGTTCTCTTGGCCTCTGAAATCTTAAGTAATCATTAAAATTTATGGGTTTATATTATTACAGCCTTTGCCCCAGTTAAAAAGAAAACACAAAAAAACACAGAGCTAGAGGGAATCAAATAAACAGCAGCACCTAAATGTCTCCCCTGGGACGTAAACGGGCCATAAAAAATCAAAACCCATCTTATAATCCAATTATAAAAACTGGAAAAAGTATGTCATGTTCTCAAACTGTAAGTTTTATAGTAAATACAAAATGTAAATAAGACAGGCAACAAAACCTGCATCATAATAACTTATACATCAAAAATAACCCATAATGTTTCACTTCATAAAGGCCCTTAAGACATAACTGCCTCCCATTTACCTGCCTTTCACTTTGGAGAGGAAAAATCAGCTTTGACTTCCATCCAAAGTTACGATATTCATTCGTCTGCAACAGTCCCATGTGCCGGGCCAGCTCAGTCAAGGGTTCCGCAGGCCCAAGTGAGGGCGGTGAAGGATGAAATGACAGACAAAGGATAAGCTGGGTCTAGATGGATCTCCTGTGCCTGGCTGAGGCCACAGAGAGAGATCCAGAGGCAAGCAGAGCCTTTATTTTATAGCCAGAGAAACAAGGTAGTGGTCACCATAGTTACACTGTTCTTGTGAGTTTCGCTTGTTTTGGCAGCACTTGCTGCACCTCTGTCAGCCCATTAGCTTCCAGATAAGATCTAGGGAGCATCTTAAGGTCAAGCCTAATCATGCTAAGAGGACTGTGCCCTCTAAGCTGGGACGTGTTTGTGGCTTTGCCAACAGGTCAGTCTGAGGCTTAGCCCCGTAGCCGCACCCTACAGTCCCATTGCCAAACCAGGCAAATGCTAATGAAAACTTCCCAGAGATAAGCCTTCCTAGCAAAGTGGCACCTCTGTACCCAACCTACAGGCTGGCCATCTCTTCTTTTTTTTGGATTAATTAATGACAAAGAGGAAAATACATGAATGAAAAGGGGCCAAATCGTAACCTGACAAGCTCAGGGAAGGACTGCATGACAGCCTTGCTAACTCAGAGACCGAAAATAACCACAGAGGATGGTCTGAAATTAAAACTTTGTAACTAAAAGCAGTTTATAGAATAGAAACTTACCTGACACAGTTAATCTTTACCTTAAATAACCTGTCCACTTTCTTTTACACCTACAATAACATATTTATTATATTTAGAGAGGGAGAGGGTGAGGGAGAGGGAGAGAAAAACATTGATCGGTTGCCTCCTATATGTGCCCTTTCCTGTAATCAAACCTGCCACATTTTGTATGCCTTCAGTGTGTCTTTTCTGGAGAAGGGATTATTTCAGATCATCTAAAACATTCAGTTATTTGTTATTTTGTTCATGCTTTTTATAAATTCTTGATTTTGGATAACAAGTGTTATTGGGGATATTTGCAACTATTTTCTTGCATTTCATAGGCTCTCTTTTTGCTCTGTCAGTAGCTTCTTTTAGGGCATAGAAGATTCTAATGTCAAAGAAAAAAATCATTTGTGTATTAATTTGTCATTGTTTTGGCTTTGGAAGAGATTGCTCTGATTAGCCAACATGAGCCTCATGCATCTTCTGGTGTGTAAAAGTGTGTCATCATTGAGTAATTTTATAGTGCTTAATTTTTTCTAATTATATTTATCCTCATTTAGGTTAGATTAGAATTTTAGAGGAAGAGGGCAAGTTCATCAGGGTCAGGGTCAAAAGTCAAGGGTCAGAGTTCAAGGTTCAAAGGCCAAAGATTAAGGTTCAGAGGTCAAGGCTCATAGTTAAAATGTCAGGGGTCAAGGCACAAGGCTTAAGTATCAGGTTCAAGTGTCATATCAGGGTTAAAGACTGAGGCACAAGTCTTGGGCACCAGTTGTAAGAACTCAAGGGTCAGAAGTCAAAGTTCAAAATTAAGGGGTCAATGGTCAAGGTGGAATTCAGTCAGAGGTCAAAGGTCAAGGGTTACAGGTCAAAGATCAACATTTAAATGTCAATGATTAAGCACTAAGGCATGAGATTCCAGCTCAATGAATGAAGGTTAATAGTCAGACATCATGGCTTGGTGTTAAGGATCAAGGGCCAGAGCTCAAATTTCAAGGCCAATGATAGTAGCTTAAAGTCAAAGGTCAGGGGTCAAAAGTCAAAGGCCAGAGATAGAAGTTCAGATGTCAAGGATCAGAGGCTAGAAGTCTAGGATAGGAGGTCAAAGTTCACATAATAAAGGTCAGAGGTTAAACTCCAGGAGAAAAGCCCCAGATCAGAGAGAACAGAAATTCAGGAGATAAGCAAAAGGTCACAGAAAGCAGAGAGATTAAGGAAGGAAGTGGCCGAAACCGGTTTTGCTCAGTGGATAGAGCGTCGGCCTGTGGACTGAGGGGTCCCGGGTTCGATTCCGGTCAGGGGCATGCACCTGGGTTGCGGGCATATACCCAGTGGGGGATGTGCAGGAGGCGGCTGATCGATGTTTCTCTCTCATCGATGTTTCTGACTCTCTCTCTCTCTCTTCCTCTCTGTAAAAAATCAATAAAATATATTTATAAAAAAATTTTAAAAAAGGAAGGAAGTGAAAGATGTGAGGAAATGGTAAAATTTTGTAGAGAAGTGAGAGTTCAGAGAAAATGGAGAGAATAAGGAAACAAATGAGTGATCGGAGTAAATGGAGAGGTTCAGGAAAGAAGCCAGAGATCACAGAAAACAAAGAGAATGAGGAGATAAGTGAGCCTTCAGGGAAAATGGAGACAATGAGGCAAGAAGCTGGAGATCAGAGAAAACACATTTAGGATCAAAGTGATTCATGAGAGAAAATGGAGAAATTCTGGAGAAAAGTGATAAGAAGCCAGAGTTCAGTGAACATGGAGAGATTCATGGGGGAAGTGTGATTTCAGAGGAAACAGAGAGATTCGGGAAAGAAGCACGAGTTCAGAGATAATGGGGAGAATAAGGAAAGAAGTGAGAGATCAGAGAAAAGAGATTTATGAGAGAAACAAGAAATCAGAAAAAACAGTTTCTGGAGAGAAGCAAGAGATCACAGGAAATGGAGAGATTCTGGAGTGAAGCGAGGGGTTAGAGGAAATGGACGACTCAGGAAAACCCGCTGGCATGACACCAGCACCACTCAGCAAAAATTCGGATCCAGGACTCAGCAAAAATTCAAAACCATGACTTAGCTGTTATGGGGTGGGCAAACTTTCTGACTCGAGGGCCACAATGAGTTCTTAAACTGGACCGGAGGGCCGGAACAAAAGCATGGATGGAGTGTTTGTGTGAACTAATATAAATTCAAAGTAAACATCATTACATAAAAGGGTACGGTCTTTTTTTTTTTTTTTAGTTTTATTCATTTCAAACGGGCCCCCGGGCCATAATTATTAAGCATAATTAGTAAAGGGGAGTCCCAATAGTGCCCTCTTGTGGCCTTTCTGAGAACAGCACCCTCCCCCCAGTAAGGGATCGTTTGTGAACATTCTAAGAGTAGGGGAGGGTTTGCGATTGCTCCCTCTTGTGGACATTCTGAGAACAACACCCTAGTCAGGCATTAGTTGATGTGCATGTGCTATGCCTCCCAACCTCTAATGCCGGGCAGTGTCCAAGGCTGTTTTTGTGTCCTTAGTTCTGGCAACGGCTCAAAGCCTCCAGAAACCCACCTCTGCCTGCAGACTGATTGGATTCAGTCTCGAGTAGCCTCAAGCAATTGTCCACAGGTAGGATGAGAGGTTTTCCAACAGGATTGGGCAATTGCTTCTGCCTGGAGGCTGTTATTCTCAGTATCTTAATGGGCCTCAGATACTCCACACTGTGGGGCCAGGGA
>NW_006290027.1:256539-261092 GCF_000327345.1 Myotis davidii | reverse complement strand
TCTGAGATATTTCCCCAGAACTTCGGGCTGCTGTGTCAGGAGTCAAGCCAGCCCCTCGTGGCTCTGCCCTTCCTGCCAGTCCCTATGCCGTCTCCATTTTCGATCCTTGGTTATTAAGGTTCTCTCCAGCTAGTCTTCAGTTGATTATTCAGGATTTTTAAAATTTATGTTTAGTTTTAGTTATAATTCCAGTCTGGTCCTGGGAGGGAATCTGTGTGGCATCCACTTGCCCCGCTGCCATTAGAAATCTTCTTTCTTGTAGTGCCCTCTTGTGGCCTTTCTGAGAACAGCACCCTGGTAATCTAAACAATTCAATCTAATCTATTGATTCAATCTACTTAATCCAATCCACTGATTTAACCATCTGATCTAAAATGCTGAGTCTAATGTACTGATTTAAACCACCTATCTAATCTACTTCTGAGAACAACACCCTAGTCAGGCATTAGTTGATGTGCATGTGCTATGCCTCCCAACCTCTAATGCCGGGCAGTGTCCAAGGCTGTTTTTGTGTCCTTAGTTCTGGCAACGGCTCAAAGCCTCCAGAAACCCACCTCTGCCTGCAGACTGATTGGATTCAGTCTCGAGTAGCCTCCGGCAAACGCGCACAGGTGTGGGGGCGGTTTTCCAGTCCACGCTGCCCTCCCTGTGCCGGAGCCCAAGGTGTGGCTGCACGCTAAGTTTTGTGCACTGGCCCTTTGAGAGGGTGCCTGCACTTCCAGCCCCCTCTCCGTAGCGGAGAGCAGCCCTGCTGCTTTTCACAGCCAGTTTGCCCTCTTGTGGCCTTTCTGAGAACAGCACCCTGGTAATCTAAACAATTCAATCTAATCTATTGATTCAATCTACTTAATCCAATCCACTGATTTAACCATCTGATCTAAAATGCTGAGTCTAATGTACTGATTTAAACCACCTAATCTAATCTACCTAATAGAATCTACCGATTTCAGCTACATAATCAAATATACTTATCAAATATAAATAATCAAATCTAACACTGATTTATTTTACCGAAAATAATACTGATTTAATCTACTTAATCTAATTTGGCTTTTTCGATCTACTGATTTGTTCTAGCTAATATGATCTACTGTTTTAATCTACCCACTAGAATACACTGATTCAATCTACCAAATCCACTCTAATGATGTAGCAACCTAATTCTACAAACTGATCTGATCAACCTAATCCAAACAACACACTAAAGCAAAACCTAATCGACCTTATTAAGTAAAATAATGCAAGCAGCTGATTTAAGCACTCTAATCCAATTATATGAATTAATCAGCTAACCCAATAAACTGATTTGATAAATCTGATCCAATCAGCTAATGGGTCAGGGTCAGGGGCCAAAGGCCCTAGGGGGCTAGGGGCCTAGGGCACTAGTGATAGGGGACTTATAATCTGATAGATATAGCACCTGAATTAATCTGAAAAAATAATATTATTTTAAATCTTAGAACACATATATTTATGTGAATAGGGAGTTAAGTTTCTTATATGTGAACTAGTGACCGGGTGCATGAAATTCGTGCACATTAAAAGGGAATTAATTAGAGAAAATATTTTAATATTGCTATTTGCCTTTTCTCTATAATAGAGTGTCTGGCCGGCCCCACCCCCATAAAGCCCCACCAGGTAGGGGACACAGCCTCATGTCCTGGAGCTGGGGCAGGGCGCAAGGCCTCAGGTCACCTGGCATGGCACCGGGGTGGGAGGGTGCAGCCTCAGGTTCCCCGGCCCTGATGCTGGGATGGGGGATGCGGCCTCAGGTCACTCAGCACCAAGCAGGGGGCGCAGACACAGGAGGTTGCAGCTTCAGGCCCCTGGCCCCGACGCCAGGGTGGGGGGTGCGGCCTCAGGTCCCCAGGCCCCGACACTGGGGTGGGTTGCATGGCCTCAGGTCTCCCAGCCCCGGCCCGGTGCCACGCAGTGCAGGTCCTTACTGATCAGTCATTATGGTGTGATGGTGTGACAACCATTTGCATATTAGCCTTCTATTATTATGACTAGTGATCCGGTGAATGAAAATCATGCACATTAAAAGGGAATTATTAGAGGAAACATTTTAATATTGCTACTTACCCTTTATAATAGGAAGTGTCAGAAGTAAAAGAAAATTAGTAAAATGCATATGAAAATTTCCCTCCTGTCAGAGTCTGGGGTGCACCACAGGACCCAAAGTCAATTCCCCGCCCACCCACGCATACCTCAAAATCATGTGAGACCCAGCCCCGGCCAGCCCCACCCCCATTGGGCGAGACCCAGCCCCAGCAGTCCAGGAGTTCCCAAAGGTGTGGACGGTGTCAGTGAAGAATGAAGGGAATGGAGACAGCATCCAGATGATCAGAATAACCAGGTTCTTCTTTATTGCCCTGTTACAGCTGTATTTATACTATTGGATTCTATAAGCTGCCTCCATAGTGACATCACGGTATGTTTTGGGTCCTCCTTTGACCTTTTACATTTTCTTGTTTTATGTTTACAGTTTCTTACCTGACCTTTGCTAAAAATCTTATTTCTATTTAGCTCTGCTGATTTTAATCTTATCTATTGTCTATGTTTCTACATTCTATTCTAAAGGTTAGTCTCTGTGTTCCATTATCAGGGCTAGTTTGTTATTTCTATTCTAAGGTTACTATTCTATTGCTCTACTATTAAGCTATAAGGAAATACCTGAAGGAGGTTTTCCTATTCTATAGCGCACGTACAGTGCGATTGGAACTTCATGGCCCATGCGCAGAAGTCAGTATTTTGTGGAAGAGCCACACTCAAGGGGCCAAAGAGCCGCATGTGGCTCACAAGCCGCAGTTTGCTGACCACTGGCCTAAGTAAAGGTTGTGTAGCTTAAGTGTGATTGTTTGTAGCTATGGTGGTTAACTACCTGCCTGGCACTTAGTTTAAGTCTTTCTGCTTGCGTAGCTTGCATAAGATTTTTAGATAAGAAGCCTGCCTGCATTGTTTGCAGTGGTATTTCTTTAGCTGTTTGATAGTTGTCCTTTTAGCCTTACTGGTGGTCTTCCTTGGGACTGCCTTGCGTTGGCAGGTTTTTAGGGGTGTAGGCTTTGGTACTTTCTCTGGTGTGAAGACCCCTGGGGACGTGGGCCTAGCAAGTCCTAAATTTATTGCTAACAGTCTTAGTCTGAGTTCCTCATAAGTGGTACACTGTATTTCTGTAACACGAAGGGGTTTTACTGATTTATTCCCTTCCCTAGTCCCGTTAATCCCTAACTCCAGGGAAACATCCCCATTTGCGGAAACAACCTTTCCCAGGGAGGTGGCCCTGGTAAGAACACATAGCACTAAGAAGGGGAGCAAACATATTAAGAACAGTATGCCATATATGCCACGTCCCTTGCAACATATGCTGTGCAGATGTTTCTTCCCTGCAGCGACTGTGTCAAGCAGCAAGGATGGAACGGCTTCTGGCACTGCTGGCTCCTCCCCTGTCAAGCCTAGCTGGGGTGGGGAGCGTGGCCTCAGGTCACCAGGCTCCAGCACTGGGGGAGGGGGCATGGCCTCAGGGGGCCACAGCTTCAGGGCCGTGGCCCCAGTGCCAGGGGTGGGTGCAGCCTTAGGGGGTGGCGGCCTCAGGTCCTTGCTGATTGGTAATTACAGCATGATGGCGGGACAGCCATTTGCATATTAGCCTTTTATTATTATGACTAGTGCCAGGTGCACAAAATTCATGCACATTAAAAGGGAATTAATTAGAGGAAATATTTTAATATTGCTATTTGCACTTTCTCTATAACAGAAGTGTTAGAGATGAAAGAAAATAAGTAAAAATATATGTGAAAATCACCCTCCTATCAGAGTCTAGGGCATGCCACAGGACCCAGAGTCAGGTCCCTGCCTATCCGCGTGCACCTTGAAATTGCACGAGACCCAGACTCGGCCAGCCCCACCCCCAATGGGCGAAACCCAGACCCGGCCGACCCCACCCCCATCAAGCCCTGCTGGGCAGCGGGGGCATCCTCAAGTCCCCCAGCCTGGCACCAGGAGGGGGCATAGCCTCAGGTCCCCAGTCATGATATTATACATAGGAAACCCCAAAGACTTCACCAAAAAAACTCTAGATTTAATAAATGAATTTGGCAATGTAGCAGGATACAAAATTAACATGTAGAAATCGATGGCATTTTTATACACCAATAATGAATTCTCAGAAAGAGAAACTAAACAATCTCATTTACCATTGCAACAACAACAACAACAAAAATAAGATACTTAGGAATAAACTTAACCAAGGAGGCAAAGACCTGTACTCAGAAAACCACAGGACGTTGACAAAAGAGACAGAAGAAGGTATAAACAAGTGGAAGAATATACTGTGTTCATGGATTGGTAGAATCAACATCATTAAACAGTCCGCACTACCCAAGGCAATCCAGAGAGGTGTGGCCACCGCAAGGGGCGAGCTGAGATCCATGCCCCTGCCTGGCCCTTGGGGGGGGGGGGGAGATATGGGACTTTAGAAACCGAGGCGTACAGTTTCAGGCACATAACGCTTCTACCACGTCTCATCCTCCCGGGGCCTCTGGAAATCCTTG
>NW_006290027.1:255306-256514 GCF_000327345.1 Myotis davidii | reverse complement strand
CCCACACGGGCTCCTATGCGGGCTTTCCTCTCTCAGTGAATATCGTGATTCTCGCAGGTGGAAAGGGGGTGTTTCAGGGTTCATGTCCCTGATTTCACAGCAGGACAGAATCCCCCCTCCCCCCCCCCCCCCCAACGCGGAGGGCCGGGCACAGGTCTCTCCCTCCCTCACCGCCCATTCCCCGCTGCTGGGCCCTCGCTCAGAAGTGCCAGTCAGCTGACCTCATCACTGCAGCTCAGTTCCATGCCCTGAGGTGTGACGTCAGCAGACCTGTCCTTGTAGCTCAGTTCCCTGCCCTGAGGTGTGACGTCAGCAGACCATTCATCAGCAGCCTCCTTTCCTCTTCCATTAACTACACCTGCCCCCGGGGCGGTGGGGACCGCATGGATTTATGGGTTATGCGTCTGCCACTGGGGATACCTTCCCTGGAGAGAACCTGGAAATGCCTGGAGGCTCATGAAGCCACGGACCGAACGCCCTTCCCCAGGGCCGGCCCGGGAGGTGCTTCGGGTGAGCTGGTCCGATGTGGGTTCGCAGAGACAGTGCTAAGCCTGCTGTGCTGTGGGCTGCGGTGTGCTGGGCCCTGGCTGCGCCTACAGCCACAGCAGGCATATTGGTTCACTTTAGACAAGCATCGTGTATAATAGAGAGTGCTTTCCAACGCAGGAATTTCCAAGATTAAACACTGAGACTTCAAAGAAACATCAAATCTGAAACCCAGCTTATCTGCCCCCAGTCCACCTCTCCCCCTCGTGGGGGAGCTGTGCCCCAGGGACACTAACCCCACACCTGGGTGCGCCTCCCCTGCTGGGGTCCCTGCAGGTGGGGTCAAGGTGAGGGGAGGTCCCCAGGTGGCCTGGCTCAGTGTGGTCAGGTCCTTACAAGAAGAGCAAATGCCATTTGAAGACAGAGACACACAAAGGGGGGAGGGGGTGTACACGGAGGGGGGCCTGTGACAATGAGGCAGAGACTGAGGGATGTGCCTGAAACAAAGGGTGTGGGACTGAGGGCCACAAGGAGGGGGAAGCGGGGCGGGGACGAGGCCCTGCCGACAGCCTGGCCTTGGACTTCAGCCACAGACCTACGAGGGAGCACGTTGCTGCTGTTTGAAGCCACCTGGTCTGCAGGCTTCATTACAACCCACAGGACACGCACAGCCTGTGCGACTCAGCGGTGGGCAGCCGGGAGGGGGGCAGCCGGGGGGCAGC
>NW_006290027.1:251329-252040 GCF_000327345.1 Myotis davidii | reverse complement strand
CCCTCGGGTGCCCGGCAGGGAGGCCACCAGGATCACGCAGCCCGCAGGCTGGACAAGGTGCTGCCAGGACTCAGGGTGTCCTACCTGCCTCCACAGCCAGAGGAAAGCTAAGGCGGGGCTTCAGACCAGACCAGAGAGGCTGGAAGGAGGCTGACAGGGAGCACTGGCTGTCAGCCGGGGGCAGTGCCTGGGGGAGGAGAGGATGGGGGGCTCTTCCATCCCCTCCTGCTGGAGGCCCCAGGTGCGCTGAGACAAATATCCCCCAAGCTGCTGTGGTTGCTGGCTAGGCCAGGCCTTGCCCCTGCACTGCAGAAAGTGCTGGGAATGGTCGAGCACATTTGGGGCCCAGGCAGGGAAGCCTGCCACCCCAAAGGAGAGGGTATCAGGGCACCTGCACAGCCCTGCCCACATCTCCTCTCCGGAGCAGCCCTGAAGCGGGGTGCAAGGCAGGTCAGCTGGCTCGCGTTCTGTCGTGGCCCGGATCTGAGGGCAGGTCCACGGGAAGCCAGCACCCACAGGAGGCCACCAGCACCCACGGGAGGCCACCAGTGCCCATGGGAGGCCACCAGCACCCACGGGAGGCCACCAACGCCCACAGGAGGCCACCAAAGCCCACGGGAGGCCACCAAAGCCCACGGGAGGCCACCAACGCCCACAGGAGGCCACCAAAGCCCACGGGAGGCCACCAGCACCCACAGGAGGCCACCAGAG
>NW_006290027.1:250931-251307 GCF_000327345.1 Myotis davidii | reverse complement strand
TCACCAACGCCCACGGGAGGCCACCAGCGCCCACGGGAGGCCACCAACGCCCACAAGTGTCCACCAACGCCCACGGGAGGCCAGCCAAGCAGCTTCTCCTGGTTGGAAGGACTCCAGCTGCCTGGTCTGGCTCTCCCGCCCCAGGATGCGCCCTGGAACCTTGGCGCCTCAGCAAAGGCACCGCAGGCCGCGTGCTTCTTGCAGCTCTGTCCCTGGGCCGGCGGGGCCTCCAGGAGCAGAGCTCTGTCCTGTGGCCTCTCCGCACACAAGTCCTCAGACACGGGAGCGCCGGCCTCCCCTCTCCCCGCTGGGCCTCTCAGGATACGGGGGCCTGTCAGCTCCCCGGTCAGGGCCCCACTGGCCTCACATCCATCTG
>NW_006290027.1:250442-250914 GCF_000327345.1 Myotis davidii | reverse complement strand
CGGGGCCCAGCACTGGGCGCTGCGGGCAATGGCCTGAGCCTGCGTGACCCCCTCCCAGGCGGGGCGAGTGTGGGGAGAGGGCGCCCCGGGGCCTGAGGGGAGGCGTCCAGGTCAGGGCCGAGGTCACCTTCCTGGAGGGGATGCAGGGCTGCTGTTCAAGCTCATGGTGGTAACAGCTGCCAACTTTCAGCTCCTACGGCAAAGGGCGCGGGACCTGCAGGAACGGGACCAGCGGGCCTGCCCTGTCCGGGGGCTAATGTGTCTCCCCTGGAAGGAGACCCTGGGCCCCAATGGCCTGTCCTGGAGCCGCTGGGGCGTCAGGGCAGGAGGGCTGGGCAGAGGGTCTTCCACCCAAGCTTTGGACTAGGCAGCGGCCAGTCAAGGGTCAGCGCTCCGTGCGAGGAAGGCACTGGCCACGAGGTGGCGCCCGCACCCAGGCCTCGGGGTCAGCGCTGAGAGGGGGCGTGCAGCC
>NW_006290027.1:229934-245221 GCF_000327345.1 Myotis davidii | reverse complement strand
TGTGTGTGTGTTGGGGGGCGGAGGGGGGAGCTCAGTGAGCCCAGGGCGGCAAAGAAGCCTCAAAGTGGAGCCCTGCGGGAACCTGGAGGTGTGGGGGTTTGAGAGAGTTCCCAGCTCCGCTGGGCCTAAACCCGGACCTTGTGAGAGAGGCCCCGGTTGAGAACCATCAGGCACATCCCAATACTTTTGCTCAGAGAAACCTCGCAGGGCCTGTGGGCAGAACTGGAGGGGGAGGGTCCTGGGGAGGAGGCCCGAGTGCCTGGGAGGAGTCCTTTAGCACATAAAACAGCAGGAGACTCCAAAGGCTCCAGGTCCCCCTGTAGTGGGAGGCGGGGCCCAGGGAAGGAGTACGTGCTGGCCTAACCCAGCACCGGGCACCAGGTACCCGGCGGGGGAGGGGGGGCAGTGAGCAGAGACCCTGCCTGTACCCTGCTCCTCTCTGACGCTCCACACCCCTCCTGATGGTCACACAAGGACCCCTTCTCCCAAATCAGTGCTCTGAGCCCCCCTGGGTCCCAGGCACAGTCTTCCTGTCCAAGGGCAGCCTCTGGAAACCCCACCTTTCAGAGCTGCCCAGAGAGCCACTGGGCTTCCAGGTCACCGTGAGCGCTGAGGTCACAGTGAGCTCCCAGGTCACCTCTGAGCTCCCAGGTCACCGTGAGCTCCCAGGTCACCTCTGAGCTCCCAGGTCACCTCTGAGCTCCCAGGTCACTGATGAGCAGGCTGTGGCCACACAACTCTATCTGGTAACAGCGGCCTTTTACCAGGAGCCTCTGCACTCAATGTCTTAGAGCAGAGGAGTGGCCACCAGTGAACTCTTGGGCAGGTGGCAGGCCAGGCATGGGAGGTGGAAGCCTTCCTCTGGCCTCAGGTCCTACAGGAGACATGGCCCCCGACGTGACCGGTAAATTCAGTGTCCTTGGCCCTCGGACTCTTCTCTGGTTCCAAGGCCAAGTCCTGCTTAATCTGCAGTGACCACACCTCGACCAGCTGGCTCGGTGTTAGCGTTCAGCTCTGTCCCGACCCAGGTGCCTGCAGTTTGAACCCGGAGCCAGGGACCCCTGTGGGTTTTGTGTTCCCAGCCAAAGCCGTGTCCCTCCAGCGCTCAGACTGGTGATACAGGTGAGTCCTGGTCACTATTTGCCATGACATTTTCAGGAAGAGATTAGCTCAGTCCAGTCTGATTGGCATTTGGTAAAACCTAGTGAAGCAAGTGTTCTGATTGCTGAGGGTTTAACGGGAAGGCGCTTAACGCTTAGCTGGCTAACACCTCAGACATGGTCCAGATGCAGCTTAAACTGATAAATCCAACTACATAAAAGTTTCCAGTACTATCTACTATGTTGTTTTCAATTCTACATTAATGGTTGCCACTTGTAGGCATCCCGACCAGGGATCAAATCTGAAACCTAGGTATGTGCTCTGACTGGAAATTGAACTCACAACCTTTTGGTGTACGGGATGGCACTCCAAACAACTGAGTCACCTGGCCAGGGGTGAACACTTTTTCATATACTTATTGATCCTTTAGATAGCCTCTTCTGTGAAACAGTTCTTCAAATCTTTTGCCTATTGGGTTATTATTTTTTATTGATTTGTAGTTCTTTATTTGTCATGAATATGTCTTTTGTTGAATATGTATATTATGAATATCTTCTCCCAGTTTTTAGTTTACCTTAACCATGTGTTTTGATGAACTAAAGTTCTTCACATTAATGAAGTTCAATGTAACAATCGTTTATTCCGTGGACAGTGCTTCTTTGTGAACTTTTTAGGAAATCTATCCTATCCCAATTCATAGAGATATTTACCTATTTTTTTCCCCCTAGAACCTCTGTGGCTTTATTTATCACATGTAGGTTTATGAGCTATTTCAAATTAATTTTTGTGTATGGGGTGAGGTAGGGATAGAAGTATTTTTTCATATGAATGCCCAATTCATATGATCAAGAATCATTTATTGTAGAACAATCCTTTCCCCACTAAATTTTTGTTGAACCTTTATTGGAAATCAGGTTATCTCCTATTGTTTCTGGGTCAATTTCAGTGATGTTTTGGTCTATCTCTGCACCACACTATCTGGATTTGTTTGATTTGCTATTGCTGTGTAATGTTAAACCAACTTTGCATTCCTAGAATAAATCCAACTTGGTTTTGATTTATTATCCTATTTATATATTGCCGAATACAACAAAGGAGTTGCATTCAATTTGCTGATTTTTTTGTTTGGAAATTTCTGAGGGAAAATAGACTTTGGTAGAATTTATCAGCTCTACCCAACTTAAGACGGGGGTTTTCTTTGTGAGACAGTTTTTACTTATAGAGTTGATTCCTTAAGTAGATATAGGATTGTTCAGATTTTCCATTTTTTCTTACATGCCTTTGGATAACTTGAGTTTTTCTAGGAATTTATTTATTTCTTCAAAATTTTCAAATTTGCCAAAACCGGTTTGGCTCAGTGGATAGAGCGTTGGCCTGCGGACTGAAAAGTCCCAGGTTCGATTCCGGTCAAGGGCATGTACCTGGGTTGCGGGCACATCCCCAGTGGGAGGTGTGCAGGAGGCAGCTGATCGATGTTTCTCTCTCATCGATGTTTCTAACTCTCTATCTCTCTCCCTTCCTCTGTAAGAAATCAATAAAATATATTTAAAAAAATTTTTTCAAATTTATTGGCCTAGAGTTATTGGCAAATTGTGTAATGGTTAACGGTCTCTGTGTCTGTCACTGAAGAAGTGTGGACTCTTGGGTATGTTAACTGCTTGGGCCTCACAGTAGTGCTGGGGTCTTTGCTATGGTTGGGTTCTCCTGCTGTTTGTTAGGCTGGAAGAGCTAAACAAATCTCCCTGATTTATAGTCTCTCTTCAGATGTGTTAATACCTTCAGTCAGGCTTTGGCTTAAATTAAATCCTGGCCCAGAGACTCTTAATCCCTTTACGGGTTTGTTATTTCTGTTCTGATTTTATTTCCATGTTATTTTCTTTTGGGGGTTGCCTCAATGTTACTCACCCATGTCACCTAGAGGTAGCTGAATTGTTTTCCAGAAATATTGTCACATTCACTCTTAACTGCAGCATTAGACAGAGCTCATCTCACGGAGCCCTCCTGCCACTGATCATTTCCATGAGACAAGAATCCTCTGCACCAATCCCACAGGCCCCAGATGGCAGGGAGTCGAGCTGTAAGCAATGCACACTACAGCTTCCCTGCTGGCACAGTCCTCTGAGTCTTACAGTCTAAGTCTTACATGTTCTCCCAATGAGTCTGAGTGTTCTTTGCTTATAACACTCAATTTCCTGTTAAGGAATGGCTGCAAAAACCTGACTCACTTCTGTGTGACCACCTGCCCAAAGTCTCAAATCAAAATATTTCACCTATTTAAAATATATTGCATCATAAAAATCTTACCAAGTTACCCATCCATTCAACAAATATTTATTGATCACATCCTAGGAGCTAAGAACTGTTCTAGGTCCTGGGTTTACAGCAATAAACAAGAAGACACAATGCCTGATGTCTGGAGCTATTTGCGTTCATTGCACTAACTCCTATTGAATTGGGCATTCAATACTGCCCCTTCCTAACATTTCAACGTTTAAAATCGGAGCTGGTCTAGAAAATAAAAGGTTTATGATCAGCTGTTCATGTGACAATCCTTGACGCTTTGAAGTTGGGTAAGGTTTCTTTGGAAAGAGTCTGCAGTTGCACAGAACCAAGCCTGGTGAATGACAGGAGTGATGCAACTGGTGAAGAGCATCTATCTAGCCTCTAGATTCTAGAGCCATGATAAAATAATGAGACTGGTTGCTACACGGAACTGGGTGCCTCTGGAAGGCAGGGACTCTGACCTGTTTATCCCTCATTCCCAACGGCTGGCACACTGCCTGGCATATAGTGGGTGTTTGATGAAATTAGAGCACTCCCTTGGTGATCCCATCTAGTCTCTTTACGATCAAGACAGAAATAACTCCCAAATGTATATCTCCAGTCCAGAATTTGCCTCTGAATTTGGCTCTTATATCCAATTGCCTTCTCATCTTACCTGGCTGCCTTCTAGATATCGTTAACTTAATATGTTCAAAATCATGTTTTTTATTCCTTTTCTACCCCACTCACAAACTGTTCCACCCACAGTCTGCCCTTACTCAGTCAACGACAGCTTCACCCTTCCCTGACAGTTGCTCATGGTCAAAATCTTGAAGTCATCCTTGACTCCTTTCTTTCTTCCTCCTCCCCCCCCTTCCTCCTCCTCCTTCTTCTCTTCCTCCTCCTCCTCCTCCTTCTTCTAAAATATATTTTTATTGATTTCAGAGAGGGAGAGGGAGAGGGAGAAACATCAATAATGAGAGTATCATTGATTGACTGCCTCCTGCATGCCCCACACTGGGATTGAGCCTGCAACCTGGGCGTGTGGCCTAGAGGGAGAGAGAGATAGAAATATCAATGACTCTACTGGGAATAAAGCCCACAACCTGAGCACGTGCCCTGACCAGGAATGGAACCATGACCTCCTGGTTCACAAGTTGACACTCAATCACTAAGCCATGCCGGCTGGCAGCACATATACACCAGCAGCACATGTACTAAAATTGGAACAATACAGAGATCAGCATGGCCTCTGTGCAAGGATGACAGGCACATTTGTCAAGTATATACAGTATATCTGCCTAAGTGACTGTTACAACCAGCCAACCGGTGAACTGGCTGGTAGCTATGACGTGCACTGACCACCAGGGGGCAGACGCTGCCCCCTGGTCACAGTGGGTTCCCACAGCCAACCTCCTGCAGCCCGCCACCCCATCATCGGCTGTGGTCCCTCCCCCCTGCCAGGTCGAGGGACCCCACCTGTGCATGAATTTGTGCACCAGGCCTCTAGTATCCTTCCTATATAATAAAAGACTAATATGCAAAATGTTCGACTGGGAGTTCGACTGCTCACTATGACATGTGCTGACCACCAGGGGGCGGCATGGAACATGGCAGCACTGGAGTGGGTGGCAATGGAGGCGCTGCTGGCCCCAATGGGCCCCAACAACAGCAGGACCACAGCAGGATGGTGGAGGTGAGCGGGCGGTGCCAAGCCAAGGTGGGTGCAAGCGGGGGCCCAATTGCCCCGCTGATCATCCTGCAGACAGCGACCAGTGGGAGTGGCAGGGGGCGGGGCCACCTCCTGGCTCCCTGGCGTTGAGGCAACCAGGCAGGGGGCCCAGCCCTGATCGATCATTTTGCAGGCAGGATGGTGGAGCAGGTGAGGGAGCAGCACCAGGCACAAGCTGGGACCCGACCCCCACAGGCCACCCCGAGGGAGCCCACACGTACGAATTCATGCACCAGGCCTCTAGTGTGTGTGTGTGTGTGTGTGTGTGTGTGTGTGTGTGTGTATACACACTATATACTAGCCCAGCCTGAACCCTCTCCAATCCGGGACCCCTCAGGGATGTCTGACTGCCAGTTTAGGCCCAACCCCGGGATCGAGCCTAAACCGGCAGTCGGTCATCCCTCTCACAATCCTGGACTGCTGGCTCCTAATTGCTCACCTGTCTACCTGCCTGGTCGCCCTTAACTGCCCCCCACCCCCTGCCAGCCTGATTGCCCTTCATTGCCTCTGTATGTCAGCCTGATCACCCCTAACTGCCCCCCGCTGCTGGCCAGGTCACTCCTAACTGCCCCTCTGCTGGCCTGGTCACCCCTCACTGCCCCTCCTGCCAGCCTGGATGTCCCCCAGGTCCCCCCTCACTCCCACTGGCTTAGTCACCCCATGCAGCCTGCTTGTTCAGTTGTTTGGTCATCCCTCACTAACCTCCCTGCCGGTCTGGTCGTAGGCAGCCATCTTGTGAGGCCATGAGGGTTAATTTGCACATTACCTCTTTATTATATAGGATATTCTTATGGCTCTACCTTCAAAATCTGTATTTCCAGATTCTGTCTACTTATCACTGTTTCCACTACTTTTACTGGGTTCAAGCTACCATTACAACTTGTTTGTATTTTATGAGTCTCCTGACTTGTCTTCCGACTTCTACTTTTGCCCCACAACAGAGGCTAGTCTGTTTCACTACAACAGCCCGCCCGATCTGTTAAACATAAGTCACATCATGTGACTCTTCCAATGGCTTCCCCAATCGCTTGAGTCAAAGTCCTTAAAACATATTTTGTCCCAACCACATGTTCTACCCTCCCTTCAGCGTATGGTTCCAGCCACTCACTGACCTTCTTGCTGGTCCTTAAATGACAGGACATGCGGCTCAGGACTCAGGGCCTTAGCACTTACCGTTCCCTCTGCCTGGAATGATGTTCCCAAAAGGGCTCTTGCTTCCTTGCCTCAAAGGTCACCTTTCTTGACCATTCCATTAAAAATTGGAACCACCAAATAGCTCCCATTTCTCTGGAAGCAGAAGAGCGTGATTAGAAACCCAGAGCTAAGCCAACAACCTGTATTCTTTCCTGCAGAACCCCGTGCCTCCCCTGTGCTGGATGGAGTGGGGTGCTCGCTTGAGGCGAATCTCCCTTGTAAGGAATTGAGAGCTGTCAGAACAGAGCTTGATTGGTCAGCTCACTGTTAGGCACCGCCCAGTTCCTTCCTGGTGTGTTTAGTTACCTCCACTTGGAAAGCGATGCTTCTGGGAGGGGGATGCTGGATTTGCGGCTTTGCCTACCTAGGCCTAGGGAGGGAGCAGGAGGCTTCCCGGTGGCAGCAGGCACCCGGAACCTAAAGTCAGGGTCTCGGTTTCCAACAGGAGAGCTGCTTCCGCTGCTCAGACCGCTTCCGGTAGCTGCTCAGTTGCCCGGGTAACCGTGCAGGCGGCGTGGGCGGGAGGGCACCGAAGCTCAGGTGAAGGGCCCTGAGGACGTCGCTGGTTGCGGGCGCCACGGACCGCAGGAGGGGCCGAAGGCTGCAGGCTGGCGAAGGGACAGGGCTGCGGGCCTGGGAGCGTGTCTTTGGGAGAAAGAGGCCGGAGAGTGCGGCCGGAGGAGGTTTGGGTGAGGGAGGATGGGTGACAGCCCCTGGGTGTGCTCTGGGGGGGATGGCGCTGTGGGCTTTGTGTTCACCGCCCTGAGTCTCCCTGGGAGTCCTGGCCGCCGGGTAGGGGACACTCCATGCGGGTGAGCGAGACCTTACCACCTTGCCAAATACACGTGGCTTTTGTTTTAATCCTCACCCAAGGAGTGAGAATATTTTTTCCATTGATTTTTAGAGAGAGTGGAAGGGTGGGGGGAGGAAGACAGAAAGAGTAAGAGAAACACTTCCGCTGGCGCCCCACTGTGCGGGGCATTGCACCTGCAGCCGAGGTACCTACCTTGACAGGCATCCAACCTCGCCCCTTCGGTCCGCTGGCCCTGTCTCTAACCACTGAGCAACCGGCCAGGGCTGTGCACTCGTGTTTGACATTCTACACAAAATGCCGCATCCTTTGATGGCATTAAGTATTCTATAATTAGATCGACGCTAATGTCAAACACCAAAGAGTTGGGGATCAGTAACTGACAATCTGGGAACAGAAGGCCTTACTCATTGCAGACGCTCAATAGATAATAGATGTTTAGTGAGTGATGGATGGGTGACTTCTGTAAATCATGGTAACTCACCAATCGTCCGTAGATGCTGTAAGTAGGGATCATGTCCCGTTTTGCTCCCCTTGGAACCCTCATCACCTAGTTACATGCCTACTACATAGATAGTTGGTACTTTTTATATTGCTGAATGAATAAATTCAAACAATTCTACTAAAAAATCTGGTTTCTTTGTGGTGAGTACATGTTTTTAGTGTCCTGGAGGAAGTTCTAATGACATGCTGTTTCTGTTTTGTTTTGTTTTGTTTTGTTTTGTTTTAGTCTTCCCTATACTTAAATCTTGTCATCTTTTTATTTTTTTATTGATTTTTAGAGGGAGAGAGAAAGAGAGAGGAACATTGGTGTGAGAGCAAAGCATCTATAAGTTGCCTGCTGCACCGCCCCTCCCCACCCGTACCTCTCTGCACTCTCCCCCAAAAGCCCTCAACCTAGGCACGTGCCCCCACCAGGAATTGAGCCGGAAACCTTCCAGTGCAGGGGACAGCCACACCGGCCAGGGCTTGCCATCATTTTAAAGCACAGCATTTTCAAGGAGTTTTACTTACTCATCTTTTTTCCATTTTACCCCCACCTTTCCTTCATCTCCCCCTTATCCACTGTACATTAGAGAAACTTGAATGGCTTAATTCCGTTTCAAACTGCTCAAGAAACTCAACTGCTATTCTCACTTAAAAATGATCTCTCCCATATTTTCTATGATTTGTGCTGGGTAGGATTGCAGGTCACCCTGTGGAACTGCAGGGTGAGGGCCATGTACTGAACGTGGGTCTCCTCTCCTGTAGAAAGAGTGCCGAGAACGCTGTGCTCCGCGTGCTGCTGCCTCTTGAGGCCTTAACGGATGACGGCAGGTACTATTGTACTTCTTGCCACAATGTGCAGAAGTAAGTGACAGATCTCAGCTATGAAATTGCTTATAGGTTTCAAAAATTGCAGGTTCAGCCGGATATGGGACTAATAATTGATCTATTTTTATCAGTCTTGCAATGCCCAAATACCAAGAATGTAAGTAGTTTTCAAGTGCTTACATAAGGTGAAGGGATTTGTAAATTAGACTTAGGATGAGTTTTTGAAATTATAGTAGGCCATATATTTAAACTAGAGGCCCAGCATGCGAAATCATGAGAGGTAGCCCGCCACTGCTCTCTGCGCTCACCACCCTGCCCACCTGCCCACCGCCCTGCCCCACTCACCGCCCTGCCCACCCGCCTGCCACTGCTTGCCATGCTCGCTGCCCTACCCACCTGCCGCCCGCCTTGCTGTGATCAGAGCCTATGGGCCACAGGGGAGGGACTGAGAGGTGCTCATTGCACCTCATGGCGATTGGTCAAGCGGTCATTCCGGTCATGACGCTTGTGGCCTCTGGCCTTTTATTATATAAGATGATTTCCTGATTCAGACCGTATAGTCTAGGCCAGTGGTCAGCAAACTCATTAGTCAACAGGGCCAAATATCAACAGCACAACGATTGAAATTTCTTTTGAGAGACAAATTTTTTAAACTTAAACTATATAGGAAGGTACATTGTTATTAACTTAATTAGGGTACTCCTAAGGCTTAGGGAGAGCCACACTCAAGGGCCCAAAGAGCCGCATGTGGCTCGCGAGCCACAGTTTGCCGACCACGGGTCTAAGGGGAAATCATTGAAATTGCTTAGAAGATGATGCATTTCTTTTCATTAGTTAATACTTAAGAGTTTTTAAATGTGTTGCAATAGCTTAGAGGTTTGGAAGAAGGAATGTTAGAAAGACTGAGGGTTCTTAGGAGTATTTGCTGGAAATTTGCTTCATTTAGTCTTTGCACAGTACCTTACAGATTGCCAAGTGCTTCCTTACCCAGTATTTGATTTCCTCCTTGTAACAGCCTGTGAGCTATACTGTTGTGCCTATCTAGGGACGGGCACGAGGCCCACCAACTGAGTGAGTTTGTCAAAGCCACACAGGCATAAAGTGTTGAGCCAGGACTGGAACCTGAGTCTTCTGGCTCCAGTGCTCATTTTACCCACCACACCTGCCCCTTACAGTGGAGACTGCCATTCTATCCTGCATGGCATTGGTAAGTGAGGCCACCTTCCCACTGGGAGTGCTGGGCCTGCTCTACTGACACGCCTTCCAAGCAATCTAGATATTTAAAAAGCCAGTGAGTGGAACACCATAACGACAGGACCCACCCCAGATCGGCCCCCAAACCCAATCAGGGGCAGGGCCTGTGGCCCACCACCCACAGCCCCTCCCCATGGCTGGCCCCATCCCCAATCTGCCCCCCCACCTCAATCGGGGGTGGGGCCTGCTGACCAATCGCACGCGACCCCTCCCCCCAGCCAGCTCTGTCCCCGATCAGCCCCCCACACACACCAATAAGGGGTGGGGCTGGCCAGCCAACCTCCCACGACCCCTCCCCCAGCCGCTGACCCCCAGTTGGCCCCCCGACCCATTTGGGGGCACAGCCAGCCAGCCCACTGTCCACAGCCCCTCGCCATGGCTGACCCGGCCCTGATCAGGCCCCAATTGGGGTAGGCTGGCTGGCCAACCTCCCGAATTCGTGCACTGGGCCTCTAGTATAACCAGAATAACCAAGGTGTGGACAGCCTGCTCTTGGGCAAGCTAAACATGCCAGGACTCTTCTCTCTGGAAAAGGATTTGCTCACAGTCTACAGAGCCAAGAAGGAGCAGCAATCACCTTGACCTCAGTGGCTTCAGAAAGGCACATCTGGGACAGATAAAAGTAACTGCGTACACTTCTGCTTCTGGCCAGGATGGAGTAGCAGGGACCAGACTTACCTTCCTACCCTAAACAACTAAAAACCTGGAAAAAATATGAAACAAATAAAAAACAATTTTCTCCCCTTGAAAAAGTGCACCTCTATCACACAAGAGCTTTCCCTTGAGACAGTCATCGTTCAACATACATGTCCAGGGGTATCTTTGTTTGGGTCCGTATACCAGCCATGCCTGGTGTCTGCAGTGTGATCGGTAGGACTGCTGGTTACGGACAGTAGGTTCGCAGTGGAGATGGAGGGCAGCACGGGCAGTGCAGAGATTCCGAAGTTCAGATGGGCCCTCGTATTTGCCATCATAACCCGAATCCCCAACTCATCTCCCTTCCGCCTTAGAATCACGTTCCACATACTTTTCGGCAATGGGGCCTTCAGAAGAGCAAGCAGGCATATTGGAGAAACCAGTCTATTCCGGAAGAAGGAAGGCTGTGTGCGTCACAAGACTGAGAAGTGGTTAGAGATGACGATGGGTTCAGCCTCATGGGGTTATGACGCTTGCCAGGGCGTTTTCAGCGAAGAGGCTTCTGTTAAAGTCCAGAAGGATGTGGCCACTGGCCTAGACATTGGCATTAACTTGGACTTCTTATTTTATTAATTGAAACAAATATATGGTCAAGTTCTAAATAGAAGTTTAAGGAATGTAATTGTACTATCAAAAAATATTTTGTATATGTTTTCCCTTGTGCCGGAATACCTACTTACCTTACCTGGCATTTCAAGATTCAGCTCAGAATATCATCCCTTCTGCCCTGGCCGGTTTGGCTGAGTGGGTAGAGCATCAGCCTGTGGACTGAAGGATCCCAGGTTTGATTCCAGTCAAGGGCACGTACCTCAGTTGCAGTATCCTCCCCAGCCTGGGCCTGGTTGGGCACATGCAGGAGGCAACCAATAGATGTGTTTCTCTCACATCAGTATTTCTCTCTGTCTTTCTCTCTCTCTTCCACTCTCTCTAAAAAAAATCAATGGAAAAATATTCTCAGGTGAAGATTAAAAAAAAAAAAAGAATATCATCTCTTCTCAGAAGCCTGTGTGTGAAGAAGAGTCTGGGTGCCTCCAACCACCCTTCCACCCGCAGAGCAACCATGTTTTTAAATGGCCGTGGTGGCTCTTATTTGAGGGAGAGGGGCTGCCACTATCAAGAAAGACAAATCGGATATACTGATGTGCTTGTCAACGTGCTGAAGACCTTCTGAATCTCTGACATATTTTGTTGAGAGGATGGAGACATGGCTCATGTTTCCTTGTTTGTTTGGGGCCTCGGGGTTCTACATGCAGAGTTTCATGACTCAGAAACCCAGGTCCTGTGGAAGGAGCAGGTCGGAGAAGAGGAAGTTTGAGAGCTGTCAAACCACACAGGACACAGTAATAAAAGTGTGAATTACCCATGGAATTAGTTTAGGAAACATCCTTTTAGATGTGAGTTAATGAATTTAAATCAGCCCACGTTGAAGAACTTGAATTTACTGGAAAAGAAGACGTTTTATAGTCATCGAGTTGTGACACATTATCCTCGATTCAGGAGGCAGGTGCTTCTCCAGAAAAGCAAAAGGTGCTGGGTGGTTCCAAGGTGACCTTTGGAAGAAGAAGAAAGACAGAAGTATCCGAACTATTAAGAACCTGATGTTTAAAACTAAAAAGCTATTGCCCTGGCCAGTGTGCTCAGTGGTCAGAGCATCAGCCCTGTCAAGGGCACATACCTGGGTGGCAGGGTCGATCCCCAGCCCTGGTTGCAGGAGGCAACCAGTCAATGTGTCTCTCTCACATTGATCTGGCTCTCTCTGTCTCTCTCTCTCTCTCTCCCTTTCCCCTCTCCTATTCTCCCTCCCTCCCTTCCACTCTCTCTAAAAATCAATGGAAAAATATATTCTCAGGCGAGGATTAACAGAACAATTTATAAATAAATAGATATCTATTTGTTGGTTATATTTTTGCACTGGGGTTTGCCTTGCACATAGAAAATCTGAATCAGAACCTGGGATTTCTCTTGAGATTTTAATATTTTTAGGTTAAGATATTAAAAAGGTTTTGTTGACTTGACTAAATACCCAAGTCACACTGAAATCCTGTGGGTGAATAAATAAGCAATAAACAAAATTTAAAGCTGATATATAAACTGATAATTTCTATCCTAACAGCACAGCTATACTCGATTTTGGAAGGAAAGGGAACAAGTGCTTTTAAATTAGGAACTTAGTCTCCAATATTCAGTAATATTTCTTGGTGCTTTGGAAATAACTGTTCCAAGAATGGTAAGAGGTCTGCATCTGACTCTTGCCCTAGCCGGTTAGGCTCAGTGGATAGAATGTGGGCCCATGGACTGAAGGGTTCTGGGTTTGATCAGCCTTGGTGGGGGTGCCTGCGGGAGGCAACTAATCAATGTGTCTCCCTCACATTGATGCTTCTCTCTCTTTGTCTCTCCCCCTCCCTTTCACTCCCTCTAAAAATTAATGGAAAAAATATCCTCAGGTGAGGATTAACCAAAAAAAAAGAAAAAAAAGAAAAGAAAAGGTGACTCATAGGGATTTTGACCTGAGCAGCTGGAAGGAAGGAGTTACCATCAACTGAAATAAGAGTTAGAGCAGGAAGATCAGTAGTTCAGACTTGGACCAATAAGTTTGAGACTTTGGCCATTCACATCCAAGAGGAAATATCAAGAACTCAGAGGGAAGGGGAGGGAGGGCAGGAAGAGATTAACCAAAGAACTTAACATGCAGAGCCCATGGACACAGACAATAGTGTGGTGAAGGCCTGAGGGGGAGTGGGGTGGGGGAAGGGGTACAGTGGGGGCAAAGGGGACATCTGTAATATTATCAACAATAAAGATAAATAAAAACAAAAAAAAAGAACTCAGATACGCAAGTCTTCAATTCAGGAGCGGGTCTGGGCAGGAGGTATACATTTGGAGGCAGTCAATTTACAGCAAGCATGTCAAACTCAAAGGCTAACACGGGCCAAATAAACAAAGTGTAAGTTTCTGTGGCCGCAGAAAAACAAAAGCTTCAATTTTCATAGAAACATAGGTTTATTTCAATAGAGACATGCTGAATCCAAAGGGCTGAAATAAATGAGTCATCATTAACATAGAATAATAGATCTTAATAAAAATTAATATTTTCTCTTGAACTTTAATTTACCAGACACTGATTAACTGCATAAATTAATAAGTGTAACGCAAATAAACCTATTTTTCTTGTTCTCCAAAAGTGAAATATTTCCTGTTGCGCACACCAAACAGGCCAGTCCAAGACTAATGAGTGGAAAGTGGGGTGAAGAGTTTTATTGGGATGGGGTTTAGGGAGACCGGGAGGGGAGGGTGTGGGGACACAGGTCTGCACAGCCCTCTCTCTCTAGGTGCTCTGCCGCAGAGAAGTGTAGGCGTTCCTCGAGATGCTGCAGGTTTGGCTCCTGGCCACCGAAATAAAGCGAGTACTGCAATAAAGCAAGTTGTAATCTTTTTGCTGATGGGGGTCTTGCCTTCAATTTGTAAAAATGCGACAACTGTGCAGTGCAATACAACAAAATCTGGCTGTACAAAGAAATCGCATCGTAGCTGGAGTTGAGGAAAGCGTTTAATTGGATGAACAATAGCATATTCACTTATGGATAGGAATGATACAGGAGAGAGTGTGGAAGTGAATGGTAACCAATGAGTAGAGAGAGGGGTGGGGCTGAGTGCACAAAGGAAGGAACTGGCCTCAGCGGGAGCTTGGTGTCCCCAGGAGAATCGGACAGGGTATGGGACAGGGTAGAGGATGCGGTCAGTCACTAGCAGATGGCCGTCCACACAACCTGGGGCGTTTCCCTCTGACTATTTCCTTTTCTCAGGAGTCCATGCTCACCTGCCACTTGACTGTACTGTGCATCTCACGTGCTTGCCTATAAACGGGGGAGTGTGTTTGACAGAGGACACATTATTTTTGCTTTATTCTCTTGTGAGTGTTCTTAACGCGAGTCTTATCTCTCCTTAACAATATCAAGTTTCTTGGTCGGCATGGCTGAGAGCAGGGCTTTGCTGTGATTAGTTCCTCCAAGGTCAGCTAGAGAAGCCTTTAGGCCGGCATTCGGCTCACCTTTCTTAGGGACACTTTAACTACCATTTCAGTAATGCATGCCTGAAAAATTAAACAAGGTATGAGATGGTACAGGCTGTCAATATGTGTGTCAAATAACGAGGAAATGAGAACTTCCTGAAGAAGAGCGTTGGAAAGATGGTGTGATAGTGTCACTATGAGTTGGAGAGTAGGATTAGCCAAAATAAAAGCCGAGGTTCCAGGCAGGCTGGGTAAAGAGGGGCATGTGTGTGGAGGCACTGACATGGTTGGTGTGGAGACTAGAGCTGCGAGAGAGATGGTCGTTCCAGGGGAAAGGAAGCCTGGGGGTGTCCTGGCTCCCCTGTCCGCAGTGTTTCTCCGGGAGCCCGAGGCCCAGTGAAGGGCTTTGGGTCTTAGTGGCTCGGTGGAGTCCATGTTATCTAGAGTGGTATCTTCATGGTGTGTGTGACGGTCAGGCATTGCCTCAGTTCCTGGGAATTAATTACAGTTTTAAATTCCTATGCGGTCACGTTCTATTATTTTGCAACTAGGCCCTGGGAGATGATCCAAGTTATTGGGAATGGGAGCGAGCTGAGCTGCTGAGTGACGTCAGCGGCCCCTCTTTTGTTGAGAGTGGAGCCACGTCTCAGCCTGACTCCACACTCAGAAGCCTTCCCCTGCCCAGCAGAGCATCTCAACCAGGTAAAAAGGAGACTCAGAGACCTAGAGCAGTGATGGCGAACTCCTTTTTTTGGTTGATTTTTCTTTGTTAAATGGCATTTAAATATCTACACTAATAAAAGAGAAACATGGTAATTGGCGTACGGCCGCTACCCTTCCCATTGGCTAATCAGCGAGATATGCAAATTAACTGCCAGCCAAGATGGCAGCCGGCAGCCAGGCAGCTGACTGGA
>NW_006290027.1:225241-228872 GCF_000327345.1 Myotis davidii | reverse complement strand
AACAGCACCCCAACCCCCTGATCGGCCTTGGTCTGTGGTTGACAGGGTAGAGCCATAACCTCCCGATTGGCCCTGCCCTGAGTGTGAGTGGTGGCACCCCAGCCCCCTGATTGGCCCTGCTCTGTGCGTGACAGGGTACAGAGCCCCAACCCCCCGATGGGCCCTGCTCTGTGAGTGACAGGGGGCAGTGCCCCAACCCCCTCATTGGCCCTGCTCTGTGCATGACAGGGGGTGGCGCCGCAACCTCCCCATCGACCCTGCCTTGATTGTGACAGGGGACGATGCCCCAAACCCCCAATCGGCCCTACCCTGAGCGTTACTGAGGGTGGCATCACAACCTGCTGATTGCCCTGCTTTGTGCATGACAGGGGGCGGCACCCCAACTCTCCAATCGGCCCTGCTCTGAGCCCTACCAGTGGCTGCACCTAGGGATTGGGCCTGCCCTCTTCCACCCGGGAGCAGGCCTAAGCCAGTAGGTCGTTATCTCCCGAGGGGTCCCAGACTGCGAGAGGGCACAGGCGGGGCTGAGGGACCCCCCTCTCCCCCCCGAGTGCACAAATTTTTGTGCACCGGGTCTCTAGTATAAAATAAATATCAAAAATACAAATCTTTGTTTTACTATGGTTGCAAATATCAAAACATTTCTATATGTGACACGGCACCAGAGTTAAGTTAGGGTTTTTCAAAATGCTGACACACCAAGCTCAAAAGGTTCGCCATCACTGGCCTAGAGTGTGGAAGCTGGTGGCGCATCTTAGAAGTAATGTAGTCCAGTCTCTTCATGGTGCGAGGAAAGGAAGCTGGCCTAGACAATCACATGGCTAAGACCTCAAACATTCCCAGGGCCTGTGATTCTAAAGCCATCGAGCCTTTGAAAGCATCATGGTCACTTGCCTATGTTAAGTTTTTGTGTGTTTGTTTTGCAGTAGTGATGATCCTTAGAGCTCTATTTTAGTTTTTACATTAAAAGTAACTATTAATATAATTCTTATTATAAAACTGGAAAGCACAGGTAGTCACAAAGAGAAGAAGGTCAGCAGTTATCAGACCCACAGAAACAACCACTGTCGCTGTAGTCCGCCAGTCCAGAAAGTTTCTTCTTCATGTATATATAGAGAGAAAGGGAGTTTTACTATTTTGTTTTTTGAAAGAAAAAGAAATGAACCATTTATTCATTCTTTACTGTTTAAAATCAAAATTTTACATGCAATTCAAATACATTTATAAGGCGGCATACACGGTGTCTAGAGGATGACGTTGTTGGACGAGCTGGCATTCTTGTATTCCGGTGGTGACAAGTTTGATAAGAAGGTTAAAAGGCATAGCTCAAAAATGAGGAGAATTATAGCAACTAGAGGTCTGGTGAGAAGTAAAAACCAGGTGCTCGCAGGAGGGACTAACTTCACAGTGTCCTGGACTAGGTGGGAGGCAGGTGCGTCACACCTGTCTAAAGCCCTCTTGTCCACCATACTTGATTCAAATTAGGCTTGGGATTATGTTAAGATGACCCCTGAAGGACTGTGGCCTTTTCTATCTGAACCATTTGGGCAGGAAAGTGAAAGCAGTTTCAAGCAAAGCCGACAGACTGCCCACACTTCACCAGCTCAGCCGTCTAGTCCTGACAGCCAGTCCATCCAGCCAAACCGTTGAGTCTCATTCCAACAGACAGTGATGCAGATGGGCTTCTAAAGTGAGGCCTACACTGTGTAAACAAGCACTCAGGTAAATACGGTCATAGACAGACATTCTACGAGAACAGATGGAAAAAATAACCAGGGTTAATGCACACAGCAAATCAAAAGCCAGTTTCTGAGTCTGCAAGACCATTAGTTGAGAAGACTTCCAAAGGCCAGACTCTTGCTGGAATGATCAAGCAGTGACAATCTAATCGACAGTCTTTGTCTGCAGTTGGATCGTCTTTGCTGATGTCATCAGGTGCTGAGGTAAATTCCATATGGCACACACACAGCCTTAGGGAAAAACTTTAGTTCTCAATAATTCCTAGTCCAAAGATGGGAGAAAATGATACAGTAGCTTCGAGAGTTGGAGAAAACTAGAAGAATTTAGGAACCAGTTCAGCTTATAGGTGAAAAACAAAACGTTTAAGACAATTAACTGCACCAGATCCAATATCCACAGCTGGGTATTATGATTTCCGCTGAAACATAGTTTTTCCCCCCGAAAATTACCGTAATTTCCATCAGAGAGCTGCATTAAGTCCCTGATTATTTGCATAAACATGAGTACAGCGATTGGTTACACAGGCTCTTCGAATCTGCTCTCCAGGAGTCTGACAGGGAATCTTTAGATTGAGCTTCAGTCGGCCCCTCAGAGCAAAGAAGCCAAGCCACACCGCTGCCAGCGGGCTCTTCCCGCAATCCCCATAGGTTTGGGTGAGTCCTGAAGTCCTGGAGGTCCCCCAAGTGTCCTGAGGTTCCTTCCCTGCCGTCTTTCAGGAAAGCAACCCTGTTCCTTACCTGGAAAAGCTGCTATGAGCCATGTGGCTAGGTAAGGCGCCACAGCTCTGCGGTGGCTTCTATTAGCTTCCGAGGTCAAGCTACCATTTAAAATTGATGGACAGATAAGGAGCTTTCCAGACAAGAAGAAATTGATGGAGTTCACCACCCCCAAACCAGCATTAAAGGAAATTCTCTAAGAAGAAGAAATAAAATGAAAAATAGGAATAATAGAATAACTATATAACTATTGATAATTACTTTAACTGTAAATGGATTAAATGCTCCAATCAAAAGACATAGGGTAGCTGCATGGAGACGAAAATAAAATGTATATATATGCTGCCTACAAGAGACCCACTTCAGGTTGAACAACACAGACAAAGTAAGGGGATGGGAAAAGATGTTTCATGCAAATGAAAACAAAATAATCTGGGGTAGAGTACTTCTATCAGACAAAATAAATTTTAAAACAAAAGTTATAAGAGACAAAGAAGGACCCAGCAAGTCCACCTCTGGGTGTTTAGTCAAAGAAACCCAAAACACGAATTTGAGATGAGAGGTGCATCCATGTGCCCACTGCACCATTATGTACAGCAGCTGAGATATGGCAATAACCTAGGTGTCCAGCAATAGGCACGTGAATGAAGATGTGGCATAAATATGTGTGTGTGTATGTGTAATGGAAGACTAGTCATCCGTAGAAAAGAATGAGATCTTGCCCTGGCCTGTGTTGCTCAGTGGTTAGGGAGTTAGCCCACACACTAAAGGGTCCGAGGTTTGATTCCCAGTCAAGGGCACTACCTGGGTTGCAGGTTCAGTCTCCAGCTCCCTTTGGGGTATGTGTGTCTCTCACTTCCATGTTCCTCTCTCCTCCCCCTCTCTTCCTCCCACTCCTTCTAAGAAATCAATGGGAACAGTATCCTCAGGTGAGGATTAATAAAAAGAATGAAATACTGGTATCTGCAACACGTGGAGGCCCCTGTGTCATTTCGGGTAGCTGGACTTCACTCGTTCCCACTGCTGTAGAGTAGGCCACTATGCGGGACTCCACGGTGGAGTGAGCCATTCTATGGCCTTTCCAGTTTGGGGGCGCGCACACTTCTTAGGGTCAATACCTAGGAGTGAGGTTACTGGCTTGCCGGGTCCACGCACCCTCGCTAATGCCAGGCCCT